>NW_019154089.1:2892918-3095087 GCF_002288905.1 Enhydra lutris kenyoni
AACAAAAGAGACACTCATCCATACTGCCAAGGCCCTGAGACCTAGAAGCATGGTGCCCATGAACCAACTGAATCCGTTTTGGCTGCTGCCAACCACACCCCAAGTGTTCTCTTTGAAAAGGATAATGCATCTAATTTAAACATCATTTTGGGTATCTGCTCCATTGCCACCCGTTTTTTTCCTCTATCCTCCAGCATTTCGTCAGCTGAGATGGTGAAATATAACACCAAGTAATTACGTTTAAGAGATGAACTTTGGCACTTATTTAGAGAATGTATGTAAAAGGCATAAATAACTTGTAAATTTTACTGACTAGATTTTTTTTCCTTCTCTGTACAGTTGCTCTTATCTTGTCTGTTAGGTTTTTCTAAAAGCATCTCCCCACCCCCCTTTTTAATTAAAAGGGAATTCATTCCATGGATTGTTGGAATACTGGAATACTCTGTTATGGGACCGAACTCCTAGAAACCAACTGTCTCTTATGG
Organism: Enhydra lutris kenyoni; assembly: GCF_002288905.1. Lineage (NCBI taxonomy): Eukaryota > Metazoa > Chordata > Mammalia > Carnivora > Mustelidae > Enhydra > Enhydra lutris. The sequence goes on from NW_019154089.1 coordinate 2,893,404, forward strand.
TTTGGCACACAGACAAATGGCCAACCCACAGAACTACCATAGAGTTATTTCTGAGACCCATGGATTTCTTTTCTTGTTCTATTTGAGGTTATGCAGTTGGAGGCTCTCCTCATGTATACTTTTCAAGAAAGTTGCATTGATTCCTTCTTCTCTGGGCCTGTGTCTCCACTACTGGAACCCTTAAGAAGGCTTTTATTTATTTAAAAGATTTTATTCATCTCTTTGACAGAGATCACAAGTAGGCAGAGAGAATGAAGAGGAAGCAGGCCCCTGCCAGGCAGGGAGCCCGATGCGGGGCTCGATCCCAGGACACTGCGACCATGACCTGAGCTGAAGGCAGAGGCTTTAACCCACTGAGCCACCCAGGCACCCCCCTAAGAAGGCTTTTAAAACTGAACATACCCTTTGGGGGTCAATACACAATGGTTGAACTAAGGTAGAGTAACTTGATCTGATGTTGGAGGTTTCGTTAACCAGGGAACTGATGGTCAGAGAAACTCTAGTGGTTTTCTTTTTTATCCTGTTACAGAAACAAAACAAAACACAGTACAGTGAAAGAAAGATTAGAGGTGGCTTTGATAGAAATGCCTCACTGTATTCATTTGGCATGTGTCATATTTTTACTCAAAATCCTTAATTTTTAAAAATTTGTATAATTCAGTTTTTTCCCTTTTTGATCAGTTAATGGATTATGGCTCATAATAGTTTTGCTTTAAATTTCCTTTGTCTTAGTCTGTTTTATCAGTGAGCTGTTACTAAACACTTATAGAGAAGAAATAATTTGTAAAGCAAATAATCACTTTAAAGTTTGGAAAATTTTAGTTGTTTTTTTTTTTTTTTGCTGTATTTTTTTAAAAGTAGAATTTCCCCTATATTCATATGGCAACAAAAGCTCATTAACACACACATTCTGTACTTACTCTGACATTTCTGTAGCATATTCCAAGCACAATCACAGAGAGAAATGTTTTCTTCCCTCTTCCCTTGTAAGAAAGAGAAAAAAGAAATTCTGTCTAGATCTCACTGGCATTTAATAAAATTTAGTTCACCTGTGTTGTATGCACAGTAGGACCAGCAAATTAGTTATGGGCAACAGGTCAATCCAGAAATCTGAATTCTTGACTAAGTTTGGAACTACTTTAATATTCTCAGTTTAAAAAATCCAAATGTTTACCTTTACAGAGGTATAGTGGTTGTACCCAGAAGAGCTATTGAGTCATTTCCCAAAAACAACATTTTATAGGGCAGATACTGCTGTCTTGTGAATTTGTGTTTTGATTGGAAGTCTTCAGAATATTTGTTACAATACGAAATCTCTTGACACATTGCTTTGTTGAAGGATGTTGTCAATGTTCATATTATTTCTATGAGTACTTAGTAGAGAAGTCTATCTCAGTCCTTAGTATCAAGAATAATCAGGGGTTGCCTGGGTGGCTTAGTCAGTTGAGTGTCTGACTCTTGGCTTCTGCTCAGGTCATGATCTCAGAGTTGTAAGATCAAGGTCCACTTTGGGCTCCATGCTCAGTGTGGAATCTGTTTGAGGTTCTCTCCCTCTTCCTTCCCCTATGCCCCTCTGTGCACACACACTCTCTCTTGAATAAATAACTAAATAAAACTTAAGGAAAAAAAAAGAATAATTTGGGCTTCTGTGCTACTACTTTAGTTTTTCCTCTCAGATACTACAAATCCTAGTATTGGTTATATTTCCTCTATGTTAGGTATTTGAAAGTCTACTGCTCATTATATAGCCAGGAATTTGACAGAGTTTGGCGTTAGGATCTCCTAAATTTGTGACTGTTATTTTTTCCCCCACTCTGTCTATGATTATTTATTTACCCATAACACATTTAGATCACATGATCCTGTGAAGAACTTTTATGTTACTTCCAGGTGGAAGAGATAGATTGGAAGATATAGACTAGCCTCAATAACAAAATACTACAATTTTCAGAAAGCCATTGGCTTATGGAAATAGAGTATTTGAAATTGTAACTATTCCAGAAAACCCAGTCCCTATGGTCACATTATACCACAATGCTTTAATGAAAAACATTTCCTACTTAAAAAAATCTTTTACATACAGTTTGATACCATCCCTTTGGATTAGATTTATCTAATCTTTTAGTATATAATCTCATAATTCTTAGTGGCTTTTTCAGTCTTTAAAAACTTCCTTATCTTGAAGTTTTATAACCATTTTGGTTTAGGCTAAAATGTAAAGTTGTTAATACTATTTCATGCTTCTTTTCTTAAGGCAGACAGTGGCTGAAGAATGTACATTTTGTTTATTTAAAGTGTCCAAATACTCAGATCGTGATCTCATGGGTTATGAGATTGAGCCCCATGTCTGGCTCCACACTCAGCAGGGTGTCTGCTTGAAGTTTCTCTCCCTGTGCCCCTCCCCCTGCATGTGTTTGCGTGTGCACACACACATACTTCCTGTCAAATAAATAAATCTTTGAAAAAAGAAAGTGCCCAAATACATTACATTTACTCATGTCTATATATATAGTATTTTATAATTTATAAGATTAAAAATATCTGTGAGCTAGAACTGCCCCAACCCTTTTTTTAAAGGGTAGTTGCTTTTTTTTTCTTTTTTTTTAAAGATTTTATTTATTTTTTTAACAGAGAGAGAGATCACAAGTAGGCAGAGAGGCAGGCAGAGAGAGAGGGGGAAGCAGACTCCCCGCTGAGCAGAGAGCCCGATTTGGGGCTTAATCCCAGGACCCTGGGATCATGACCTGAGCCAAAGGCAGAGGCTTTAACCCACTGAGCCACCTAGGCACCCCACTATTTATTTCTAAGGTTATTTTGAGGATTATGTGAGAGAGCCTGCAGAAGCACTTAATGTAGACACAAGCCATGTATCAAGCACTCAGCAAATGTTAACTGCTGTTATTATTGTGATTGTGGTGATAGATCCAGGTGAATTTCCACCTTTCCTAAGAGGTTTTTTTTTTCTTTTCTTTTTTTAAAGGCTTTATTTATTTCAGAGAAAGAGGGAGGGAGAGAGAGTACAAGCAGGGGGAGATGCAGAGAGAGAGGGAGAAGCAGACCCCCCCCTCTGAGCAGGGAGCCTGATGTGGGGCTTGATCCCATTACCCTGAGATTGTGATCTCAGCGGGAGGCAGATACTTACCGACTGAGTCACCTAGACACCCCGTCTCAGAGATTTCTAATTTAGCTCTCTTTGACTTTTTTCTCTTGCAAACTTAAAACCTCTTTCTTAGCCTTTTGTTTTAATTATTTATTACTGCGTGCTTTCATTTGGAAGTTCCTTAAGGTTAAGGATCTTTTCAGATGTGTCCCATCCTCAAAGTGTCTACCCTAGTGTTAAGCACATGGTGGGTGTGGAGATGATTGATTTCATAGATTAATGCACAGAGAGATGCTGTTAATAGTCTTAGGAGATGTGTGTTGTTTTGTGCTGTTTCCTTCAACCCCATCTGACAAATAAAGGCATTCGAAATAGATTCCTCTTTTGATGTTGGCAGGAAGACCTCATACCACACCAACCATCTTAGGTGAAGTTAACCAATCACTCATCATTGAAGACCAAGAAAAGACTTGGGAAATCTTGTCTAACATCTTCAAAGAACAAACCTAAGTTTATATTATTTGGTCAAAGTCATGCAGTCCGTTGGTATAAGAGTCAGGATTAGAGGGTGCGTGGGTGGCTTAGCGTCTGCCTTCGGCTCAGCCCGGGATCAAGCCCTGCATCAGGCTCCCTCCTCGGCAGAAATCCTGTTTCTCCCTCTCTCACTCCCCCTGCTTGTGTTCCGTCTCTTGCTGTGTCTCTCTCTGTCAAATAAATAAATAAAATCTTAAAGAAAAAAAAAAGTCAGGATTAGAATACAAATCTCTAGTCTTCTAGTGCAATCCACTTCTAGTAAATGGATTCTGTATTACCAGATAAATGTAAAACTGTGAATATTAGTCTGAGTAGTTGTGACTGTAGTGATTCTTTTCTTTTATCAGGATACATTGTATTTATGGTTCTGAATTCAGTGGGTAATGAAATAGTCCTTTTACTTTGTATGTAAGCTCCATGAGCTCAGAGACTTAGTCTCTTTTGTTCACTCTTGCATCCCTAGTGCCTAGTATAGTGGAGTTGGCTGAGACTTCAGTTGAGAATGTTTCTGTGGCTTCTAGAGATTCTAACCTTGGAGTGTTAGACCCTGGAGAGAAACCCTGTATACATCAGGGACATTCTGGCTGTGGTAGCAAGATAAAAATGAAATCCTTCCCCTCATGGGAAAAGAAGGATCAAGTGAGAGAGTGTGTATGAAACTTTTGGAACTTCTTAGAAGAAACATACCTTATAAATAAATATAAGGTCAGTTGGTTCAAGAGGCTAGAGTTTCCCCTAAGCCCCTTGGCATGTGTCAAAGGAGAAGCTGGAAAATATCAGCAGAACCGTTTTGGTGGGGGATGAGATTTAGGTTTTTGCTCACCTTGAAACTGCCCGATGTCCCGAGGCTAATGAGAACGAAAAAGAGAAGATCCAGTCCTAATAAGGGAAAGGTAATACTGGGCCTCCTAAATTCCAGATGCCTCCTGTTGTAAGTCAGAACAATCAAACTTCCTGGGCAAGGCACTAGACAGCCCATGCTGTCACTTAATCCATGGAGCGAGGAGGCCTGGCAGGACTTCCTCTGTCCTGTCCCTGATCTTCCAGCCAATGAAAAGAGACAGTGATAACTAATGGAACCAAGAAGTACCCTGCATCTTACTTTGTATATGCCACTGGTTAGCATGAATTAAACAATTTGGGTCTAAAGATCATAAAAGGATAAAAACATAGATAGGCCATATAGTTTGGGAGAGAGAGCGCTAATTCAAGATTGAGAAAATCTTGATTTTTATTCTATGGTTGTCAATTCGTTATACGACCTTGGGGAAGACCCTTTAGGGTCTCAGTTATCCCTTAACTAATAAGAAGTGAGAGGGGAGATGTTACCTAAGGTTTCTTCTAGGTCTGTTAGTTCTTTTTAAATATTTTTAAATTCTCAGAGTCTGTGCTTTAAAAATCTCTGATTTCTGCAATTATCAGAGCAGATGAAATTCCATCAGAGGATAAGAGAAAGAAAGATGAACATTGGACCTAAAAGAAAAAATGATTGGTGCTTAGGCTGCTCTAGCACCCTGAGGTTTGAAAGATGAGCTGAGCTTTAGAAATTACTTAGTTTAAGAGGTTATTTATTTATGAAAGCAAACCTTTCAGAACTCACATTGGTTCAGTGGTAAAACAAAACTGAGTGTGAGAACCACTACTTCTTCCCTACTTCAAGAAAAGGAAGAATTTCTAAGAAAAAGTTCTTTTTAAAATATTGACATCTTGTGCTGAAGCTACTCTGGTCTTTACATTCATTTCTCATGTATTTTTCTTTAGGGGGTAGAAAAGGAGGTTTTCAAAGGAAAAAATAAAACAATAATAACCCTTAACTTGACTGCTGTGAGATATTTCCACACTCCAAAATATCAGAGTGAAACTGTGGATTCTCAGTATGTGTGAGCCCTACATGTGACCTGTCCTGAAGTGTTCCTTCTTGATTTTAGGTAGTGCTCGGGATGTCCTTGAGAGAAAAAATAGCTAGGGATTTTACTTTCGTGATGAGTTATGCTAGTAGGCTTCATGGCTCACGTAAATGGTAACCTTTGCTGAGTGTAACCCTAGCTCTTTGTAAAGAGAACAGAATTAGACTCCGCCAAATGAAGAGTCCAAGACCTTGGCAGTCTTACTCTGGAAAGATTACAAGATACATAGAGATCACACGAATGAACAATGCTGATGTCCTTATAACATTGCCTGGATAGCTAGGATGTCTGCAGCATTATACTAGCTTCATGGATGTAATGTGGGTTCAGTGGTCTGAAAAATAGAACATTAGACGTATTTAAAAGTAAACAACTGAAGAATCTGATAGTAGCCACATCAGGCAAAAATTGGAGAAAGAGAAGTGATGTAAGGCAGGTTAGCAACCTAAAATGTTTTATTTTTAGTAATTATTTTTTTTGAAAGAGAGAGAGTGTGTGCATGAGTTGTGGGGGAGGGGCAGAGGGGGAGAGAGAATCTTAAACAGGCTCTATGCCCAGTGTAGAGCCCCACGAGGGTCTCCATCTCACAACCTTGAGATCATGACCTGAGCCGAAATCAAGAGTCGGATGCTTAACCTGCTGAGCTACCCAGGTGCCCCTCATATGTTTTAAATGTCACATTAGTGAGAAAACTTAAGAAAATTCATACAATAAGCTAAATTTTGTACATCCTTATTAAGTGTTACTTTTTTGAGTTGATGGAAAAGTTTATTGTGCTATTTCAATGTTTTCTTTTGTTTGCACATTTTATGATTTAATGTTTATTTTAAATATTTATCTCTTGCTTGACAACAAATGTCATACTAAATAACCTATATTCACAGAAAGCTAATTTACATTGTCCATGAAGCATGAGCTACCATGGAGGACACTCTTTTCACATTATACCTAACACAGCAAGAAGAAAGAGGAAAGAAGTTGAGGAAAGAAGTACACGAGTTCAGTCAGAAAAGGAATTGTGGGTTGTGTGTATATGTGATGATTTCTATCACTTTTTGAACAAAGTTAGAGCTTGTATGGCCCACCAGTGTCAGTCCTTGGAAAATGAATGGATTTGACTAGTGAACATACACAGGTTTTAAGAGAAGGTGATGTATGACATCCACTGAGTAATTTTTTTTTCCTTTTATAGAGAGAATGAGTATGTACGGGAGCTGTTAGGGGGAGGTAGAGGGATGAAGGAGAGAGAGAATCTCAAGCAGGCTCCATAGCCAGCATGGGGCTGGGTCTCACGACCTGTGCTGAAACCAAGAGTCAGACACCCAACTGCCTGAGCTACCCAGGGACCCCAAATGAGTATTTTGATGATGGTTTTGAAAAGTTCTTGAGGAAATTTTAGTATATAGGAACTTTTACAAACGCACCATATCATTTCTTCCCCAGTTTTTCTAGACCATTTTCTAGCAACAGTGGGTTTTTATTTTTCCCATATGCTTTACCATACTACCTTCATGTTTGGCTCTCTCTTCCATTCTTTCCTCTTGCTTTTCAGAAAAAAAAAAAAGAAATGACCTGTTTTTATTTTCAATAAGTTAAACTATTGTGAAGTGTAGGCTGTTGTTTTCTACATGACTAGAAATTTTACTTGATCATACATAATGTTTTGTTTCTTCCCAGAATTTGTCAAATTTCTTGATTTTACACAGTGCCAACCAGGAGATCTGTATCAAAGACATTATCAGTCATGTCTCTCCATGTCAGAATAAAATACTCACTGTTATTTGATTATAGTTGACATACAATGTTACATTAGTTTAAGGGGTATAGCATAGTGATTCATCTATATAACATCTCTCTATATACTCTTCTCATCACAAATGCAGCCACCATCTGTCACCATATAATGTTGTTAACAATGTCATTGAGTATATTTCCTATGCTGTTCTTTATGTTCCCATGACTTATATTCCCATAATGGAAAGCCTGTATCTCCCACTTCTCCTCATCCATTTTGCCCATCTCCTCACCCCTCTTCGCCCTGGCAGCTGTGAGTTCTCTCTATTTGTAGGCCTGATTCTGCTTTTTGTTTGATTATATTCATTTGTGTTGTTTTTTAGATTCCACATATGAGTGAAATCATGTGGTATTTGTCTTTCTCAGTCCGACTGACTTCACTTGGCATAATACCCTGTTGGTGGTCTATGCAGGTTGCCACAAATGGCAAGAGCTCATCTTTTTTATGGCTGTGTAATATTCCATTGTATGGATTTTGTGTGTGTGTGTACCACATCTTCTTTATCCATTCATCTATCTACAAAGGTATTTTAAAAGATAACTGCTTCATTCTAAGTGGCATACAGATTTCTGTTTGGATATCTATGTGTCTCAACCTTTACTGCACTGGTTTCCTATTGTCAAGGTCCACTTGTGCCTGGCCTTTCTCAGGGTGCTTCTCCATCAAAAGATAGGATGCCTGGTTTTGATTAGGAATGTCACTCTTTCCTCTCCCTGATGCTAAGATCCTAGTGGGCTTGGAAAAAAGTGGGACATATCAAGGAGCTCTTTTGGGGTTTATGGTCTTTCTCCTGTGACTTGCTGTTTTAGGTCAGGAATTTAAGGAACATTAAATGTGCAATTCATTTCTAATCCAGGTATTATCAACTGGGGTAACGGGGCCTAGAAAGTGCATTTTCCCAAGATGGTTTCCTTACTGGCATGCCTGATACCTTGATGCTGCTTGGTGTTCATCTGTCTTTGTTTTTCTATCTCATTCTCTAAGGTCTCTCTGGGTGGCTTTGGTTTTTCGTACCACAGTAGCCCCAGGGTAGTTGGATTTCTCACCCCGAGGCTTAAGGCTCTAAGAGCAAGTGTTCCAATAATATTCTTTCTCTTTTGAAGGGAAACTTCTCTTACTTTGTTCTGTTGTGATTTCTTGGACCCTTAGCTATGGCAGTATAGGAACTAGTTGCCAAAGACCCAATTTATACAATTCCTCTTGTGAAAAATTCAAGTCTTAGGGCTTAAATACCAAGATAAACAGGTGTTTGGTTTGAATTATGTGGCAAGCTACTTTCTACTTTGTTTTGTTAGAGAATTTTCAAATTTAGCTGAAGATTAGGTTTAGTAGATATTTTCTTTTACCTAAGCTTAAAATATTGAACTTGAACCAGCCCTGCGGCAAAGGAGCAGTGGTAACAGAGGCCTAGACTCTAGGAAAATAATCTTTTAATACTTCCCGGTCTCATTCTCCAGCACTGGCAATGACTGTACTGATGAGAGATGTCAGGAGAAAAGTTAACTGTCTTGGAAGCAATAAACCACCTTCATTCCAACTTTTGGTAGAACGGCCAAATTGATGAAAGTTTATATTTTGTAAGACATCCCCACCTCTGTCACCTGCTTGCTCTCTAGAACACTTTCCTGTAGGTAGTGTTATCTTCATCTCAAGTGAACCCTCGAAAGCTATCATGTCCTCAAGCCCACATCAAAACTGACTTGTTTTATATACATTAGTCCTCAGAGTGGTTCAGACAAAGACACCAATTTGTCCATGGATGTATTCTGCCCCTTCTTTTGTCTTTAAACAGTAAAACCCATTACTTTGACCCATATGACACCAGGTCTGGTGGGGGCACTCTGAAGCCCATAAGCCAGTCAGCCAGTCGTCTAGGAGGTGGGGGAGATGAGATTCCTCCTAATCTCTTTCACATCCTGCTAAGTTCAGACGAGACTGGTATTTAATCCTAAAACTTTCATTCCCTTTTGATATTTATCTGAAAATAGAGGATATTTGTCCTTTTTGATGCCACTGGCTTGAGTATGTGAGTTTTTATAAGATCATGCTTGATTTTTAAAAGTGACTATTCCATTTCTCTTTGCCCTGTGCACACATGCAGAGTTACTGCCAAGAGAAATACTTTGTGCACAGGACAGCTAAGACCGCACATTGTCATTAGCTGGGAGTCAGGTTACCCACCACATGGACAGCAGCATGTGCTAGAGCTCTGCGTAACTAGAAGAGTCCTAGAGAAGAGAATTTGTAGCATTAAGCAGGCTTTGCAAATTAAAAAAAAAAAAAAAAAACAAAAAACAAAACACAATGTACAGTTCTCTCTGAGCTTTGATATTTAATAGCCACAAAATGAGAATAATACCCAGGCACTGTATTAACCACTTTCTGTGCTTTTTGTCATTGATTCTTCGCAAAACCACAAGATGTAGAGATACTGTTTTTCTCATTTTACAAATGAGGAAGCATAAGCTTATCGAGGTTACCCAGATTGCCCAGAGTCAAATAGCTAGTAAATGGTGGATCCAGGAATAAGATCCCCATAGTCCATCTCTAGAGCAGACAGCTCTTAATCTCTGTTATGAGAAATATACTTCCTTGACCTGTGTATTTCTTGGGAAATCAGAGGGACAGGTACCAGGTTCTAAGGGAAGCCTGAGCTTGATAACTAGCTTTTGGGTTCAGGAGGGACCTTATAAGGATATGAACAGAAATGTTCACAAATAACCTCTCATGCATTGGACACTGGGTCAAAAATTTAACTCTGACAGTGGTTTCTGTTTATTGCTTAGATGTATAAGAAGATATATGTGGAAATAATATTGAGCTAAATAAATTGAGCTGGACAGTGTACAAAAAGATCTTTATAAAATGTGAGAGAGATGTGTGGTAACTGTATTGACTGGATTTTTGAGATGTGAAATCGGTTTGGTTCAAAGCCCCCAAGACCCACATCAGAGACCTCGCCAGAGGCAGAACTGAAAGTGTGTTCATTGAATGAAAATAACAGATCCAAAGGGCAGATTCTCCCTGGTCCTTCCCCTTCACTCTAGAGTATGACATAAGGATACCCCACTGCACTGTTCTCCAGAAAGTTCCTAAGGAATTACACACAGGAAGGAGAACAGGTTGATTGGGACATGTTAACGGGACATCTCTCTCTCCTAACTTTCTTCTTTTAGCACAGTTTAATTTAGCTCATTGTCACTTTGGCAGTGTTGACCTCTGTGAAAGACTGAGAAGCTAAGTACAGACTAGAGGAGAGAAGTGTGACAGTGGCAAGCTCATGGAGGCAAGGGGCAGTTTGAAGTGCCAGGAGGTGGCGGGGGGTCATCAGACACATATGCAGAGCAGGAGCTTTTCAGGGAGGTTATAGAGAAGCTGGGGTTTAGAGAGAATGGAAAGCGGAAGTCAGGCTTTGCAGCTTCAGACTTAATCTCCCTGGTCCGTCCAGCCCCTTCGGGACAGTGCAGAACTGATATCCCTTAGAATCAGAGAATCCCTGGGGGGTTAAGGGGGTAGGAGAAGAATAAATGAAACAAGATGGGATTGGGAGGGAAACAAACCGTAAGTGACTCAATCTCACAAAACAAACTGAGGGTTGCTGGGGGGAGGGGGGTTGGGAGAGGGGGGGGGGGTTATGGACATTGGGAAGGGTATGTGCTATGGTGAGTGCTGTGAAGTGTGTAAACCTGGCGATTCACAGACCTGTACCCCTGGGGATAAAAATATGTTTATAAAAAATTAAAAAAAAAAAAAAAAGAATCAGAGAATCCTTGGATATTACAGTCCAAAATGGCCTCAGAGCCTGTCAAGTAAAGCTAGGCCCTCAGTTTTAATTTAAAGGAACTTAGAGCCATTGTCTAGTTGACCCAAAAATAGTTCGGGTCATTATGTCAGGCTTGAACATCACTTTTTTTTTTTTTTTAAGATTTTATTTATTTATTAGAGAGAGAGGAGAGAGAGAACATGATTGGGGGTAGGGTAGTGGGAGAGGTAGAAGCAGACTCCTTGCTGAGCAGGGAACCCAATGAGGGACTCGATCCCAGGACCATGGGATCGTGACCTGAGCTGAAGGCAGACACTTAACCAAATGAGCCACCCAGGCATCCCTGAACATCACTTTCTTTCACAATTTTCTTTCCTGTTAAGAATCCTATCTGTAAAAGACTGTGTATGTATGTCCATGTATGCTTGTGTGGGTATGATGTCTGTGTTTGCTCTGATTTGACAGACCATAGAGTACAGGCTGGTGGTCTTAGTTATCTTTATAGCCGCAGAACTGAAACCAAATTAGTCAATCTGTAGAACTTTGTTTCAGATCCACTTAGTATATTATGTACCTAAGCAGCATATCTTAGGTACGTAAATTGGATAGCACCTTGCTTTCTAGGTGGTCGTGTGTTCTGTAGGGAGATAAATAATGATAACAGTTTCAAGTGCCATGGAAAAACATTTGATAGCTTTACAGTGGTTCTCAGAATTTAACATGCATTTGCATCACCTGAGAATCTTATTGAAATGCAGATTCTGATTCAGTAGCCCTTGGGGCCTGACATCCTTTATTTCTCAGAATCTCCCAGATAAGACAGATGCTGCTGGTCTACAGACTACACTTTGATAAATAGCATGGGCAGAGTCTTAACATTGGTTAAAATGTGAGGCATGCAGAGGGAATAGCAAGTTAAGTCAGTTTGACAGGAGATAGAAGGTTGGAAAGATTGGTTAGGATCAGATCTCAAAGGGCCTTGAGCACCAGGGTAAGGATTTAGATGATATATGTGTTAAGGAATCATTGCGGGTTTCTGTATTGGGTATAGAATGACATGACAGGACCTGTACTTAAGGGAGATTTATCTGTCATCATGTATAGGACAGGTGGGGTAGAAGTTTCCTATTAACTATCAAGTAGCAGAGACTCAACTTCTGGCCCTTAATGCCAAATGAGAAGAAGTTGCAGAAAGGAGAGAAAGGAGGAGGCTGGCAACCAGGAAGTGACCTGTCTTACAGAGTGGCCCTGGGTGGGGGCTGGGGGAGTTGTTTAGGTCATAAATCTCTTTAGTCTGTCCCAATTCCAGGAGATCCCTACCAGTCCTTTGTTATTTAAGGATACAGTCATAAACCGTGTGCTTGGTAAAATTTTTTTTTTTTTTTGCTAGATTCAATTCATCCAAAATGTATTGAGTGTCAGTACAGTGCTTTGCTCTCTCAGGTATCTGTGTTTTTCCCAGAGTGTCTGATGCAGGATCCTGGCCTTCATTAATATTATTGTAATGTTCATCCTGTTTAATTCTGGCATTTTAACATAAGAGGGTTAACATAGTCTACCCTTGATAAGACTATTTAAAAAACAAGGATATGATAAAACACAAAATAATGGATTGTGGTTAAAATTGAGGGAAGGCCGGTAGGGATAAGATTTAGGGGAGGAACACATAGATACTGTTCATTATTGGTATTGTTCCAGTTCTTGGGTTGAATGATGGGATTCACAGGATTCATTTTATTTTTTAAAATAAATAAGGAAATGAAGCAGGAAATTAAGTACAGGATGATCAGGCATGCTAATTTACCATTCATAATATAAATTATTATATGTGTCATGCAGCTGAGGTCCCTTTTAAAAAAAAAAAAACTACATGCACAGGCTTACAATACTCAAAGGTAATGTCATGGAGAATCCATCCTAAGAGAAGGAAATTAAAATTGCCACCTCAGCCTACGTCTGTGTAAGGCTTTTCTATGCATTGCGTCAGATTGCAAATAATTTGAGTAGTTATCTCCAGCCTGAGGTTTGGTGAGTTCAGGTGAGGTTGTAGTCCTAGCACATATATTGGTATTCTACTAACCTAAATTTCTCTTCCATTTAGTAACGTACAGAGTACTTTCCCACATCAGGTCATGCTTCCTTGTCATTTACTTAATCTTAGGTCCTTGGATTCTTAAACCCGAGGTCAGAGGTCTTTGTTTATTCATTCATTCATTTCATTCATTTGAGTATAATTGACATGTTACATTAGTTTCAGGTGTACAGCTTAGTGTTTTGACAAGTTTATGCATTATATTGTGGTTCGCTACAAGTGTAGCTACCATCTCTCTCATTATTTCACTATTACAGTATCATTACCCATTCCTTATGCTCTGCCTTTTATTCCCATGACGTCCTTATTCTATAACTGGAGGCCTGTATCTCCCTTTTTCCTTCACCCATGTTGCCCAATCTCTTACCACCTTCTTCTCTGGCAGCCATCACCCCATACCTGTTAGAATGGCTAAAATCCAAAAAAAAAAAAAAAAAAAAAAAAAAGAAATGACAGATGTTGGCAAGGATGTGGAGAAAAATGCATTGTTGGTGGAAATGTAAATTGGTACAGCCACTGTGGAAAATAGTAAAGGGGTTCCTCAAAAAATCAAAAACAAAAATACCATATGATCAAATAATTCCACTGTTGGGTATTTGCCAAGAGAAAGTGAAAACACTAACACTGACTAAAAAAGATACATGTACCCCTATATTTATTGCAACATTATTTACAATAGACAAAACATGGCAGCAATCTAAGTGTCTATCAATAGATGAATGGTTAAGGAAACGCACACACACACACACACACACACACACACAGAGAAATATCATATGGCTATAAAAAAGGATGTGATTGTGCCATATGACACATGGACCTAGAGGGTATTATGTTTAATGAAATAAGTCAGACTGAAAAAGACAAATACCATATGATTCCACTCAAAAATGGAATCTAAAAAAAGAAATCAAAGAAAAGCATGATGCATGAGCAGACCTGTAAATACAGAGAACAAATTGATAGTTGCCACAGAGGTCCTTTTTATGAATGTCTTGGGGAATTTAATGTTCTCAGAGTATTGTCATACTGAATATTCTTCTGACATTAGATTATATTGCATTAAATCTTTCCAAATCATTGAAATGACACCAACGTATGAAGCAATATATCCTGGAAAGTCAAATCCATTTTCAAAATTAAAGAGATATGTGAAAACCGTTTCCTTTTTGTTTTCTGTCATAGTAAGTGAATGGAATTCTGGCTAATTCTGCCAAACTTCGGGAATGACCAATTTTCAGAGAAACAGAATACAGTAAAATTTAGTCTGTTATAAACTACTCTGAGTATAATTTAATACTTTTGATTCATAAAATACTTTTAGGGACTTGGGGTGTTCCATGCAAATAAGTTTTCCAGAAAATTGAAACAAACCTATGGTTGCTGAGTGGTTTTTTTTTTTGGCCAAAGATTTTTAAAAATAAAAGTAGCAGATGTTTAAGGTAAAAATTCAGAGCATATTAGAAGGTATAAAGTAAAAAGTAAAAATTGGCCCTTTCCAGTCTCCAATTTCTGCTATTGACAGTTTCTTATTATATACAGGTACAGCTCTGTATATAATTTTATTTCATAAATGCAACCACACTATATATATTATACCTTGCTTTTCCACTTAATGTATCTGGGTCATCATTTGATAACAGCACATAAAAATCTAACTTATTCTTCTAAATTTCTATGTAGAATTTTTTATATGGTTTGCAATAGTTTATCAGTTCACAGTTGAAGAATATGGGAGTTGTTAAAAACAATACCTAAGTGAGCATCTTTATAAATACACCTTTGCATCTTCTTTTAAGTCCATCTATAGCAGTGGAATTACAAGGGGGAATAAATAAAGCACATACATTTTACTTTTTAACAGTTATATAGCTTAGTTGCCCTTTTGTGAAATAGTTCATTCTCAATAGTTATTTGAAAATGACTTCCTTATAATCCTCATAATGAGGTATCTCATTATTTCATACACTTGTATTTCTTTTTTTTTTTAAAGATTTTATTTATTTATTTGACAGAGATCACAAGTAGGCAGAGAGGCAGACAGAGAGAGAGGAAGGGAAGCAGGCTCCCCGCTGAGCAGAGAACCCGATGCGGGACTCAATCCCAGGACCCTGAGATCACGACCCGAGCCGAAGGCAGCGGCTTAACCCACTGAGCCACCCAGGCGCCCTACACTTGTATTTCTTTAATCATAAATGAGGTTGCACATCTTTTGTGTGTTTGTTGATCACTTTCGCTTTTTCCTCTTGTAAAATGCCTGTTGAGAAAGATGATCTTCTAAACTGAACAGAGAATGTTAGCAATGTATTTTTACAGCTACACTGTTAAAATTAGATTTCAGTCAGGGTGAGTATTTGACAAATAATTTCTTAGAATCTTGAGATTATTCTTCCTTATTATTATTATTTTTTTCAGAATATATTGTCATCCCAAATATCTAACACTGAGATGATGACATTTGGTCTTTACTGTTTGATTTAATGAACAGTTGTAGCTTACCCAGACTTCAGTCTAATTTGGGTCTCATGCGTGTTTAGAAAATTCCTATGGTGGAAAACTCCAGAATAAAAGGATTGTGGTAGAGCTGTGATAGTTGACTTTACTTACTCCCTGCTCTGTTGAAATAGTACATACTTTCCTCCCATTTGAGTGAGAAATAATCTTGGAAATAAGTTTGCATCCATGGGTATAATTCTATATGTTTGGGGTTCATGCCTTTTTTTGTGATATATGCAGTTTCTACCACACTGTGGCTGCTTAAGAATTGTTCAAGAAAAACAAGAATAATGCTGGTATTTGGTTTGTCAGTTGTGGCTCAGAGCATCAGTGAGACATAGAGCAGAATTCTTGCAGAGAAATATGATCCTGACTCAATTCTAATTTTATCTTTGTGGTGCAGCTTTTAACTATGAGGACAGCTGGTGTTGGATAAATCTGTTCTCACAAGCTGTATGAGATTGAAATAAAATTAAATATTTGGGGTTAAATCCAAATGCAAAAATGTGGAAATGACTGATGAATATTTTGATATTTCACTTTCTGCATCTGGGTGAAAAGCTACTCTCTGTTCATTGTGAATTCCTTTCAATAGTCCTATTTGAAGCTTAAGATAAGCAGAATGTGTGCCTTAAGATCTAACATTTCTTGAAAGGTAAAGCTGAATTCTTGCTTTTTACTCTTAACCTCCACCCTGCTGATAAAAATGATAGACTGTAGAAACCTATTTTTGTTAGCAACCTCTTTTTGTCTTTCTGTCTTGAGCCATTGATTACTACCGTGCTTCTATTTGGGCAGGGAAAGTACTCCTGTGTGCTTTCTGAAAGTTTGCAAATGATGGGACCCCAAGCTCCTAGTAGATTCTCCCCCAGATGACTAAATGTCTTGCTGATTGCTAAGAGATAAATAAGGGTGGTGAGCTCAGAGAACAGTCAGGTTGCTGGCTTTTCATCAGTTTACTGGATTACTAAGGTAGAAAAGCACTAAAAATAAATCAGGGCACAAATTCTCCTGCCAGGGGTTGAGTATTGAGATAACTTGTCTTCCTGGCTGGTGTTGACATCATCTGTTCTCCTAATGCTCTTTGCAGATGAGAGCCAGTGTGAGAAACAGGGTTGGCCATGAACATGTGTCAGCAAAAGTTTGTAGCCTTGTCCTGATATACTTATTGTTGGTTCTTGTCAGACTCAGTTAATGAGTTCCTCCAGCTCCTCTAGCAGGTCACTAAGCACATCAAGGTGAGACTTGAAACCAAACTTGGGACCAATCTCAGGGGAAGTCATTTGATATCTTCTAGTTTCAAATATATCTTTGTTAGGTCTCTTCCACATCAGTTGGGTTTCAGTGTTTCCCCCAGGAGGTCAGATTCTACCAGAACTGAAAAGGTAGGGAGATTTCTCAGGAGTTCAGTTCTAGGACCTGAGGATTTCACAATAATACAAGTTACCTGATGGGGAGTAAAGATTCTTATTGCTGAATTTTGGTTTCTGTTGTTGCTTCAGAATCTGTCTTGAACAGAGTACCTTTGCCAGTCACAATTAATCTGTGGATCTCATTGGAACTTAAATGGAGGGGAATGCATTTAAATACCTACCTTCTTTATATTTATCCCTACCCTTTTTTAGTTTTCTAGAAACTTGCTTTTAACTAGACTATACTGTCCCACACTGATTAAGTGCTTGATACTCACAAAATGCTTTTACACATTTATCTTGTGACCTTCAGAACTAGTCTGTAAGGAAGGCAGATGTTATCATTCTGTTGCTAATTGCTGGACTCCGAAAAGCCAACAGAGTCAGACTTTGGCAGCACTCAGTGTTAAGCCCTGGGAGCTCTGGGATTTCTTGGTCCACTTAGCAATGTCTAGCTGACCTGGGGCCCTCTCTCCTAAGTCTGGAGGTTTGTTCTATTTTTTAAGATAATGTATTTAAATATATCTGTAAAAATGCATTCTCACTATCGTAAAGTTGGAAAATATCGCAGAGAAGTGAGAGAGAGAGAGAGAAAAAAAAATCAGCCGCAGGGGGCGCCTGGGTGGCTCAGTGGGTTAAGCCTCTGCCTTCAGCTCAGGTCATGGTCCCAGGGTCCTGGGATCGAGCCCCGCGTCGGGCTCTCTGCTCAGCGGGGAGCCTGCTTCTCTGCCTACTTGTGATCTCTCTCTCTATCAAATAAATAAATAAAATCTTAAAAAAAAAAAAATCAGCCGCAGACCTAGTACTCAAAAACAAACTCCTTGGGTTTACTTAGGTTTTTCACTGTGTCTGTGAGATGGAAGGAGAGATCAAATAAGTCCTCAGTAATGCTGATTTTTGTCTTGGTTTCCCTGCATTTAGCATATGCATATCATAGATATTTCAGTCTAGCCCCCTTCAGGGGTACTTCACGGGTAGCTAGGCATTGACCCTGGACCCTCCAAGCTGCGCTCTAAAAGCTGAACCAAAATCTCACTGCCATTCCTGGTAGAGGTCAGATCTTCACTGTTCTCCTTTTGTTACTCTTCTCCGCCATCCCCCCCCCCCCCGGCCCCAAAGCTTATTTCCTTTCCTTCTAGCTCTTTCAGTATAGTTTCTCTTGATTTTTTCCTGCAACATGTTACTTCCCATCTTAAAATCACCAGCAGCACTTCCCACAGATCTTTCTTCAAATTCTGCTTGGCTTCCCTTGTGTAGAGGCAATAGGCCAGAGAGCGTGGAGGAAAATGAAAGGCCTGTTCTTTCTCGAGTCTCCCAAGCACCCAGCTTGGCACTCAGAAAGGACATCTGACCAAAGATAGGGGTGCTGGGAAGTGCAGGCATGTTAGCAGCACGTTTGGACCCAGGAAATAGTAAATAACTTTGGACCCCCTCCTGCATTTTGTTTAGTGCTTTAATAATAGACGTTAGGGGGCGCCTGGGTGGCTCAGTGGGTTAAGCCTCTGCCTTCGGCTCAGGTCATGATCTCAGGGTCCTGGGATCGAGTCCCGCATCAGGCTCTCTGCT
Organism: Enhydra lutris kenyoni; assembly: GCF_002288905.1. Lineage (NCBI taxonomy): Eukaryota > Metazoa > Chordata > Mammalia > Carnivora > Mustelidae > Enhydra > Enhydra lutris. The sequence goes on from NW_019154089.1 coordinate 2,912,069, forward strand.
CGGCAGGGAGCCTGCTTCCCTCTCTCTCTCTCTCTCTGCCTGCCTCTCTGTCTACTTGTGATCTCTCTCTGTCAAACAAATAAAATCTTAAAAAAAAAAATAATAGACGTTAGGTGAGTGTTAACTGATGTGTGTGTGTGTGTGTGTGTGTGTGAGAGAGAGAGAGAGAGAGTGTGAGTGTATTTGGTCTTGAAAGTAGAGGTAGGAAGCCACTGTACTTATTTCCTATAAAAATAATTTATATTTCCTATAAATTAAAAACATTGGGATTGTATTCTCTGTCCTACACCCAAAGAATTCTGGTCTTCCTTATCTGTGGGATCACTATGCTATGAGAAAACCCAGCCAACCAGCAGCCTTGGTGTCAAAGGTACTCACAGCTTCCACGTTGTCTGTCGGCTTTCCAGGTCCTGATGTCCTCACCGAAAACACCCCTTGAGGCTGGGTTTGTTTGAGGTAGATCCCTGCTCTCTGGCAAGGAGGGGCATAAACTGGAATGACAGCTGTGTGCAAAGAGGCTAGGCTATCAACTGGAAGGGATGAGGAAGGGTCTCCCTATTCCGCTCTTTTTGGTGCAGTCCCAGCTTTCAGTTAACCACACTTGGGGAGTGTGCATGCTTGTGTGTGTCCTCCCAGGAGAAGGACAAAAATTACATGACCCTGAGTTAGCCACTAATAATTACACATTGAATCTGAATGAAAATGAGGAGAAAAAGGCAGGGCAGAAGCCAAAGTGTCATGGTAAGCAAGGCATTTTTAATTGGAATGTAAAGAATTTTGTTAGCGGCATTTCAGTGAAATTCAAGCTGCCCTTTCTCTCAATCCAGAAGACAGGAGGTATCTCACAGTTGCTTGGGTCAGGATTACAGTTTTACAGTTAGATTTCAGAAATCTAATATTAATCTTGGCATTGGCTTTGGTGGAATATGTGTGCAAGATTGTAGATCTTTATGGAAAATTATGTGGAACAGCACATTTTTTTTCTTGGAAGCTTAAGATTTCTGTTTTACATGCTGTTGGGGGAATGTGCTTTCTTTGTGCTACATTGATCAATATGCTTAAATGTAAAAATAACTTAGTCTAATAAATAGAGAAACTTGATGTTATCACAAATAAGCAGAATATTTCTGGGACAAGTATAGACTTCCACTCTCCATAATTAATTTTATGATTAAACATTAAGCTTTGATTGAGGACCTACTGTGTGCCCAGTACTGGGCAGCTGGAGAATGCTGCAGAAGAGCTAGCACAAGGAAGAGACTGTCATACTGTGTTTACAGTAAACTAAATGTGTCCTCAGTGCAATTCGTAGTAATCCTTAGTTTCCATGAGTCAGTAATCCCTAAGTAAGACACCATTGCTGTAATACAGTACACTAAGTGCAAGTGATCACAGCCTCTTGTCTCTGCCAGTGACAGAAAAATTTCAAAGCCATTCAACTCAACCAATTTTTTTTTTGGACCTCTCACATAGGTCAACTATTTTGTTTCGTTTCATAGATCCAGACTACTTCTCACTCTGGTTTCATCAGTTAAAAATCAAATGATGTTTGTTGGTCATGACAGAACCTGGGGAAATTCAGTATAATTGTGTTTTCAGTAATAGTGTAGAAATAGTGTAGAAATTGTCCTGGAGTGGTTCATTAGAAATACGGTCTCCTTCATCAAGGAATGGTGTGTCCCATCAGAAGAGAAGTGATTTATGTGATGTGATCCTGAGTGCTTGTGGCTAAAAGGGCTGTGTTACCTATAGGAATCTCTGACAGAGCATCTGGTCCTTGGAAGTTGGTTATTATCAAGCTGTCAAAAATCTAGACAGGCTTTAGGCCATCCAAGCCAATTCTTCCTTGAAAAAAAAAAGGTGTTTTTTTTTTTTTTTTTTTTTTTCCTGTTTTTGTTTTATACAGACAAGGACCTGAAATCTAAGAAAGAGAAGTCGTTTGCTAAGGTAGGGAATTACCCTGAATGCCAGAAGAATGTCAGGAAAAATTGTGAAATCTGGTGGAGAAAAAAAAAAATCACTGGGTATCTTTTAGAAAGCTAGGCATTGACTAGTGCATCATTCCAAGTTATCTGGTTTAGCTTTCATTATCTTTGAGCTGTTGAAAACTCTGTAAAGTTGTAGAAAATTAAGAGTAATGCAGACTATTCTTTCTGTAGAAAAGCCATCAAATTTTGTCCTGTGGAGATGAAGTTGGTCACCCCCTAGCCTCCACCCCAAGAAGCTAGTTTTCTCTCTGTTAACAAATACACTTCAGTGTTTCTCCTTGCCTCTTTAACCAGTTTTTAACGCTTACTGGCTCTGTCTTAAATTAATGAGTTAAGTAAAAACCTTTGATATATGTTCATTTTATATCTATATGACAGTCATTGTTTGACCTTAAAAAATTATTCTTTAACAGGAAGAAGCCAGGATTTTAGTAAGAACAGTCTCTTCCTTCCTTCACTGTGAATAACTAGACACCCTATTTACATGGGTTTCTGAGACAGTTAATCACTTATAATATTTTCCTTATGCTTTTTAAAAAACTTTTATTTTTTATTTTATACTTTAGAGAGAGTGAGAGTAAGCAGGGGCAGAGGGAGAGAGAGGTCATCTTAAGTAGGCTCCACATCGGATATGGAACCGGTTGCGGGTCTCAATCTTATGACCCTGAGATCATGACCTGAGCTGAAATCACGAGTCGGGTGACTGAGCCACCTAGGTCCCCAATATACTTTTATATGTTTATAAGACATGTGGAAAGTATCTTAAAAAAAAAAAAACTTACTGAGATTAATTTCATGTAACCTAAAACTAACTTTTTTTTTTTTTTTTTAGAATGTTGGTTATAAAACTGTTATAAAGTGAACAATGCAGGGGCATTTAGTACATTCACAGTGTTGTACACCTACATCTCTATCTAGTTCTAAAACATTTCTGTCACTCCAAAGTAAAATCGTTTATCTATTAATCAGTTTCTCCCTATTCTGCTCTCCCCATAGTTCCTGGCCTCCACCCATCAGCTTTCTTTGTCTGTGCATTCATCTATTCTACGTAGTTCATATAAATGCACTCTTACAGTATGTGTGACCTTTTGTATCTGGCTTCTTAGTGTAACATATTGGAGATCTATCCATGTTGTAGCATATATTAGTAATCCATTTCCTTTTATGGCTGGATAATACTATGTTATATGTATATCACACAACTTCTTTATCATTCACCTATTAATGGACATCAGGCCACCCATTAATGGTTGTTTCCACCTTTGGCTACTGTCAATAGTGTTGCCATGATCATACATGTACATCTCACTTGTTGAAGTACCTGTTTTCAGTTCCTTTTGGTTTATATCTGGAAGCGGAATTGCAGCCTCGTATGGTAATTCTGTGTTTAGCATTTGAAGAACTGCCAAATTGTTTTCCACAAAGATTCAGCTATTTTATGTGCCTTTCAGCAATATATGAGGGTTCCAATTTCTCCACCTCCTCTCTAACCTTGTTATTTTCCATGTAAAAAATTATTTGCCACCCTAGTAGGTGTGAAGTGGTACCTCGTTTTGGTTTTGATTTATATTTCCCTAATCACTAAGGATGTATGTTGAGTATCTTTTCATGTTCCTGTTAATCATGTGGTACATCACTTTTTTAATATGTTAGGAAAGCTGGCCACTGGAAAGAAAAGATGACTTCCATTGTAATACAAGTAATTATCCCCTAATTTGTGTTTCTTAATTTAAGATTTTGTACATTAAATTTTATCAAATGATTCTATAGAGGAAGCTCTCTTTTTTGGACATAAACTGGAGAGTATTTTCTCCACTCTCTATATGATGCTGTTTACACAGTGTTTTCACAGACTATGCCTAAACCTTCCACAGCATCCAGCCAGTGTTCTTAAAGAACTCAGAAAAATATTGCCATGGTGATACTATCTGTCCTTGTGAAATGCTGCCATGTGTGCTGTTTTATACCCTGAAATCTTGCTTGGAGCTTTCAGTTTGTAAGATTTATTTGCTGATTTGCTTTTTAAATGTGTATATACAATACATTTTTAATAATAATGATAACAACAATTAGCATTTCTGGAACATTTCTCAGGTGCCAGACTCTGTACGAGACATTTTATTTGGATATATCCTTTAATCCTAATAGAATGTTAGCTCCTTGGGGTACGATCTTTTATTTCTTGTCTGTTGTTATATCCCCAGCATCTAACATGGCACACTTGCTTAAGAGCAAGTGTTGAATCAGTGTTACTGAATAAACAACCTTTGAGGTGGTTTCTGTGATTACCTTCATTTTAAGAATGAGGAAGCTGAGTCTAAGAAATGTAAAGCAATTTCCCCAAGGTCATACAGATGGGCAGTGGCAAAGCCCAGATCAGAACCAAGAAGCCTACTCCAGAGTCCACACCACACTGCCTTCTAAGCCATAGCATTCAGAACAGCACTTTAACCTCTTCCTTCCACATTCTGCAGAGTGAAGAACAGGAAGTTCTGTCAAAGAAGAAGAAATTCATTTCACTTCAAGAAAAAATATTTATATTTTAAAGATTTTATTTACTTATTTGACAGAGAGACACAGTGAGAGAGGAAACACAGGCAGGGGGAGAGGGAGAAGCCAGCCTCCCGCTGAGCAGGGAACCCGATGTGGGGCTTGATCCCAGCACCCTGGGATCATGACCCAAGCTGAAGGTAGATGCTTAACTGACTGAGCCACCCAGGGGCCCCAAGAAAATATTTGTTAATGGGTCTGTGTGCCCAGACATTTGTTGGGTGTAATGTTGAGAACTGGGTATTAAGGAGATTCTTTTATGGGGATTGACACTAGCTGGGTGACCTGGAACAAATAATTCACTCTAGATTTTACTCCTCATGGGTAAAATGGAAAAGTTGCGCTAGATGATCTAAGTGCATTCCAGTGAAAAAATATGATAAATTTTAAGAAGTGGCGTGGATAAGACCACATTGAACTTGTTTGCTGGGGATGGGGTGGTGGGTGGTGGGAGATGTCATTGGTTTATATATCTTAATCTTTGATCTAGAAGATTGATGAAGAAGAGGAAAGGGCCACAAAGTGGTAAGTATATAATGACAGTGCTAGCATGTATCATCTAGAAGAGAAAATGAGGCAGTTATCCAAGCAGCAAGGAAACCTCAGCTCATCTTTAATTTTAAGAAATGAGATTTACTTCTATCATCACCCTTACCTTTGAGAAGTATAGTAGCCTGAAGTTATTTACTATTTTATGGTCTCTCAACACTTCCCTCTCCTTTCTTTGTGTCCTATAAGTCTCCTGAGAAGTAGTTGGGGGGATATTTGGAAAAACCAAGGGTTTGGCCAAGATCATACAGTTGTCTAGTGATTCTTTTTTTTTAAATTTTTTTTAAAGATTTGATTTATTTATTTGACAGAGATTACAAGTAGGCAGAGAGGCAGTCAGAGAGAGGAGGAAGCAGGCTCCCTGCTGAGCAGAGAGCCCGATGTGGGATCATGACCTGAGCTGAAAGCAGAGGCTTTAACCCACTGAGCCACCCAGGTGCCCCCAGTTGTCTAGTGATTCTTGATCTTGTTTTTCTTTTCTTTCTTTCTTTTTTTTTAAGTACCCCAGCCTGTCTTACTCTGAAATTTGAAGAAAATTTCAAATTATTGTTTTTTAGTATTGTGAATTTTTCTCTTGAATTCATTTTATTAAAAAACATATATGCCTCATGGCAGTTTTTCCTTAGGTTTCTAGGAGTAGGGGATATTGTCTAATAAAACATAATAATAGCAAAACTTCAAAATAGTATGTTAACTTTTTAAGGAAAAAAATCTTACAGGTAAAACATACTTTTATTTTTTATTTTTATTTTTTTTAAAGATTTTATTTATTTATTTGACAGAGAGAGGTCACAAGTAAGCAGAACAGCAGGCAGAGATAGAGGGGGAAGCAGGCTCCCCGCTGAGCAGAGAGCCCGATGCGGGGCTCTATCCCAGGACCCTGAGACCGTGACCCAAGCTGAAGGCAGAGGCCTAACCCACTGAGCCACCCAGGCACCCCTAAAACACACTTTGAAAGGCTTACTTATTTTATATTTTAAATTTGGTTGAATGATTATACTTCTTATTCTGCAAGGTTTAGCCAATAATTGCACAAACACTCATTAGATGCCTGGTGTATACAAAGCACTATGTTGGATGCCAAAGAAATTCAAATATCCTTGCCCTCAACTTTGTAAAAGTTGTGAAACCTGTACAACCAAGCACAGCATATGAGAGAATATTATGCACCCCTCAAGCTAAATGTAAAGTGGTTTTGTTTTTAAAGATTTTATTTATTTATTTATTTGTGAGAGAGAGAAAATGAGAGAGAGGGAGCATCAGAGGGGGAAGGTCAGAGGGAGAAGCAGATCCCCTGCTGAGCAGGGAGTCCTATGTGGGACTCAATCCTGGGACTCCAGGATCATGACTTGAGCTGAAGGCAGTTGCTCAATCAGCTGAGACACCCAAGTGCCCTAAATGTGAAGTGTTAAAGGAAGTGAAGAAGGTACTCCTTTTAGCTACAGTGTTTGAGAAAAGCTTCATGGAAGAGGGGATGCTGAAACCAAGTCTTGAAGGATGTACATGTTAAGAGTGAAGGTAAGGGAGTTGGGGGAGGGATATTAATAGATGGAGAGAATAATTTGAACACATGCTCAGAAGGAAGAATATTTGGCATGTATTTGGGAACTATAAGTAGTTCATGGGAGTGGAGGAAAGTTTTGAAAAGATGAGTAGTGGGAAATAAAGAGAAGAAATGAATTGGAAGTTGGGAACAAGTTTGTATTCCCTGATGAAGACTGTTAGATCCATCCAGCATTGGTTTTCTGCATGTCTATCCATCTTCCTTTCCCGTTGCCATCCCACTCCAAATAAAACAGAAGAATAGACAAGTAATTTCTTCATGCAGGAAAAACTGAGTACCTGCTCTGTCCCAGATACTTTTCTAGGAGCATAAGCTCTAAAGATAAACAAGACACAGTCCTTGTCCTCAAGCAGGCCACAGACTGAGAGGGAAGACCAACTCTTAGTTAGAAAAGGGATACATATAAAGTGCCCATTTTATTTGAAATGGGGCCACCTTGAAAAAGAATGATCTTGGCTGCCATGGGCTGATTGCCTGAGCTCTGTTTTTAGCCCTTGGGAGCAACCTCAGGATGTGTGGCATACCAGAAGAGCAGCTGCATACTATATTCTGAATATGATGAAAGTGGCACCTCCATTTTTCCAGACCCATGGCGGTGACTCTCCCTGGGAAGGAGAGCCAAGCTTCTCTCCTGGCTTGTGCAATTGGGCACATTTTTCCATAGAATTTTAGAGGGGAACTTTGAGAAAGAAGATATGGAGAAGAAAGGGATAAGAGAATAAAATACAGAGTAATTTAAACAAATGTGCAGGATTTAATCGTAGTATCTCCTAGATGCAGCAAGATTAATAATAAATAGTAATAGTAGTAATGGTAATAATAATAATAATAAATGATAATTACTGAGTGCTTACTTTGTACCGGGCACTATGATGAGGGCTTTAATGTACATTACCTAACTTAACCCACATAGTAACCCTAAAAATTTGCTACTACTTTCGTTGCCTTTTAAAGATAAGGAAACTGGGGTGCCTGGGTTGGCTCAGTGGATTAAGCCTCTGCCTTCAGCTCGGGTCATGATCTCAGGGTCCTGGGATCAAACCCTGCATTGAGCCCCGCATCGGGCTCTTTGCTCAGCGGGGAACCTGCTTCTCCCTCTCTCTGCCTGCCTCTCTGCCTACTTGTGATTTCTCTCTCTGTCAAATAAATAAAATCTTTAAAAAAAAAGATAAGGAAACTGAAGCTTAAAAAGATTGAATAACTTTACCCTATCACATAGGTCGTAAGTGGATATAATGGAAAGTATATTGGGATGGCTTTTACAGGTCATATTTTATAAAGAGAGCTGAAGCCTAGAGAGAAGTGAGTAGTCCATAGGTACAGAGTAGGATGATGTCAGAGCCAAATTTAAAGTTCATTCCTTAATTTTATAGCTCTTGAATACTTTTAAAATTCTTTTATAATAGAAATTTTCAAATGTATGTATCAGCTTCTATGATTACTTATATGCAACCATTCTTATTAAACATCATATTATTTCATCTCTAAATATGCCAGAATGTTTCTCTAGAAGAGAAAATAATAAAAAAAATCAGAATACCATTATTGCTCCTAAAATTAAAAATGATTCTGTAATACCATCAACTAGATTGTTTGGTTTGAATATGAATTTCCAGTTGTTTCATAAATGTCCTAAATTTTTCTTAGAGTTTATTTGCTTGAATCAGGAGCTGCATACGGTCCATACATTACAATACATTGATATATCTTAAGTCTCTTTTGACCTATAGCTTTCTTTCCGCCTTTTAAGTTTGCTTGTAATTTAAATTGCTGAAGAAAACTAGTTGTTTATTCTACAGAGTTTCCTGCAATTTTGATTTTGTTGCTTGTATCATTGTGGTGTAGTTTTAAGATGTTCCTCTGTCCTCTGTATGTCCTATGAATTGGTAGTTACATTTACAGGCTTGATCAGAGTCAAATTTGATATATCCTTTTTTTTTTTTTTCAAAGCTACTTCATAAATGATGTATCATCAGGAGGCACATGATTTCTGATTATCTAATTTATTGTGATGTTAGCAGTCATTGATGATTAATGCATCAATTTATTTAGGGTTGCAAGGCCTTCCAATTCCAGCCATGACAGAGTATCAGGATGAAAATTTACTTCTCACCTTAAATGACCAAAACCCAACAAGAAATATAAAACAATGTTATAGACATTGGACAACAGGTATCGCATGAGTGTGATCTCTTTTTTTTTTATTAACATGTAATGCATTATTTGCCCCAGGGGTACAGGTCTGTGAATCGTCAGGCTTACATACTTCACAGCACACGAGTGTGATCTTTAAAGGAAGGGGAATGACATAATGTCTGACTTCTAATGAAAAATTATAGGGCATGCAAAGAAACAAGATCATATATTCATAACATGGATAAAATTCCATTAATAGAAACAGAATCCAGAGATGAGAGCATAGAATTAGTAGACAAAGATAATAAAACAACTATTATAAATATGCTTCAGTTGCTAAAGAGGTAGAAGAAAAGATGAGCATAATAAGGAGAAAAAATAGAAGCTATAAAAAAAAGACCCAAATGTAGGAATTAAAAATATTTGAGATGAGAAATATGTTGGGTGGGATTAATAGATTAGACACAGTAGAAGAACAGATTAGACAGTTGAAGGCATAACAATGAAGCTTTCCAAAATAAAACACAAAGAAAAAAGACTGAAAAAAAAGCAAAGCAAAACAATGGATAGAGCATCAGTAAGCTGTGGGACAGTATCATGTAATTGGAGCTGGGGAAGGGCAGTGACACCAGAAAAATATTTGAAGGAATAATGGCGCCTTAAAAGGATCTGGAGACCTCTTTTTCTGTTGCGATGAAAGATAAAATTGCTTCTCAGCAGGTAAAGAATGGTTTCATCATGAGCAGGCAGAAAGCTCTAAACTAGACTGACCCTTTTAGAGTACATGATGACTGCCTATATGATAGCTTGTATTACCTTCCTTTTAGGACCTTAATGGAAAAATTGTGACGTTTGTCTTTTATCTTCCTTTTTTTCCATCCTTAAATCTCTCTTATCCACTTTTTTTTTTTCTGGGTGCAGTATATTTTATTGATGGTACATGACAAGGTAGGGTACTTCAAACCCCTCCCCTTCTTCAGGATGTCTGGAATAGAGACTGGGTAGATGTTGGGAGATTCTCGGTGTGTTAAGGAACAGACTGGACCAAGAACTCCCCAGAAGCTGAGGGCCTCTCTCTTCTTCCTGTTCTCACTGAGTCTGGTGGTCTGGGGGCTCCTACTCCTTGGAGACCATGTGGACCATAAGATCTACCGCCTGGTTGCTGTAGTGAAATTCATTGTCATACCAGGAAATGAGCTTGACAGAGTAATCATTGAGAGTAATGCCAGCTCCAGCATCAAAAGTGGAAGAATGGATGTCACTGTTAAAGTTGCAGGAGACAACCTGGTCCTCTGTGTAGCCCAAGGTGCCCTTAAGGGGGGCACTCCAATCCTTGCTTCACCACCTTCTTGATGTCATTGTATCCGGCAGCTTCATCTAGGTGGCAGGTCAGATCCATGATAACAAGGTTAGGGTGGGACACAGAATGCCATACCAGTGAACTTCCCAGTTCAGAGATGACCTTTGCTCCAGGCTTAGCAGCACCAGTAGAAGAAGGAATGATGTTCCGGGCAGCTCCTCAGACATCATACAGCTTCCCAGAGGGACAATCTATGGTCTTCTGGGTGACTTTGATAGCTTGGACTGTGGTTATGAGTTCCTCCATGGTGCCAGAGTTTTCCTGAATGACCTTGGCCAGAGGGGCCAAGCAGTTGGTGAGGCAGGAGGCATTGCTGATAATCTTGAGGGAGTTGTCTTACTTCTCATGGTTCATGCCCATCACAGACATGGAGGCACCAGGAGAAGGGGCAAAAATGATAACCCTCCTAGCCCCATCCTTCAAGTGAGTCCCATCTTCTCCATGGTGGTGAAGACCCCAGTGGACTCCACAACATACTTGGGATGAGTATCACCCCATTTGATGTTGGTGGGATCTCGCTCCTGGAAGATCAGGATGGGCTTTCCATTGATGACAAGTTTCCTGTTCTCAGCCTTGACTGTGCCATTGAATTTTATGTGGATGGAATCATCCTGGAACATGTAGACCATGCAGCTGATGACAGTGAATGGGCCATTGATGGTGACAGTACCCACTTTGCCAGAGTTAAAACTAGCCCTGGTGCCCAGTATAGTCAAATCCCTTTACTCCAACCTCCATCACTGTGTCTCAGGTATGTGGCTGGCACTGCACCAGAAGACGTGGCTGTCTATTGAACAAAGAGGAGCAGAGAGCCTCTCTTATCCACTCTTAAAGTGATTCCTTTCACTTCCCCACTGAATACTCCCAAAGTGTCCCTGGCTACCCAAGGAAGTCCTGTACCCATTTCCTGAGCTTCCACCTGGGTTCCAGGATCCTTTCATTTACCCACGCATCCATCCCCAGCCTCCTGTAATGAAATTTTGACCCGTTTTGGTCTAGTCAGTTCATATTAGAGGTTAATCCTTGATAATCATTCCTTGTGAGTTCCAATAATTTCATGTACAACATTTTTTTAAAAAAGATTTTATTTATTTACCTGAGAGAGAGAGAGCATGAGAGGAGAGAGGGTCAGAGGGAGAAGCAGACTCCCTGCTGAGCAGGGAGCCTGATGCGGGACTCGATCCCGGGACTCCAGGATCATGACCTGAGCTGAAAGCAGTTGCTCAACCAGCTGAGCCACCCAGGTGCCCCGTTTTTCATGTACAACATTAATAAGTTAGCATTCACATTCAAAAGGCCATCCAAAGATATACTTTAATTGCTATTTGGTGACTTAAGGTTCAGCTTAAATAGAAATTTTTGTTCAACAGTAATTTCATGTTCTGAGTCATATACTATGTTAGGTGCTAGGGCAGAATGAGTAAGACCTAGCTTCTGTCCTCTGGAGTCTCTCAGACCTGAAAGACAGACTTACAAACAAACAGAAATTGGTGTCACATAAATACAGTAAAGGAGATGTGAACAAAAGTTCTGAGCACTCACTGGGAAACAGCTGACATAACCTGTGGCACTCAAGAAAAGAGACTTTTGTGATGACTCTAAAGGAGAAACGGGTAAAACAGCTTGAGAAGGTGAAGGGAATGTCTGGCAAAGGAAATATAAAAAGCACAGAGATAATGAATATCAATGGCTGTTTATTAAGTCTTTACTGTATGTCAGGCACAAAGCCAGGTGCTTTGCATACATTTATATCACTTGACTCTCACAAAAATCTTTTATTTTTTTTAAAGATTGATTTATTTGAGAGAGGTGAGGGAGAGGCAAGTGGACATAATTTTCAAGAGGACTCCCTGGTGAGTGTGGAGCTGGACACCAGGCTTGATCCCAGGACCCAAGGGATCATGATGTGACCTTGGCCAAAACCAAGAGTCAGACAATTAACTGACTGAGCCACCCAGGCACCTCTCACACACTTAATATTTACATGCACTTGTAATTATGTTCTTTCCTTATTTCCTTCTTTTCACCACTAGGCAACAAAGTCTTAATCAAAGGGTTTGATTGTCCTTTTCATGAAAATGTCCTTTTCATTTAGTGAATGTGGTCTACTCACTTAGTGAATGAAGGAGTGAAACTAAAAGAATACTTATGGTGGTGGGAAGTTGTGGCACTGAGCTTTGCAATTCTATATCAAAGAAGTTACGGTTGCCTTGGAGAAACTGGAAAGTCTCAGATTAATTTGAGGCTACACCTATATGCCAATTGAATCCTACAACCCCAGCTTTGCCCTTCAGATTTCAGTGAGCATAACACGATTATGGGGTGAGCCAGTTGCACTTCCCTGTAAAACTTAAAAGAAAATTTGAACTGAGCCACCATTATTATGATCTCTAATGCAGGAACAGAACAATACTTCAAGTAGTTTTTGTGGATTTCTGGGTGTTGTGGCTCCCTTGACTGGGATCCATTTGGTGTTCAGCCTTTAGCTATAAATAAATCTTGAGCCCCCATGGCTGATCTGGGCTGGGGAGCCAAGGAAGGCAGAGCAGCTGGAGGGGCCTAGAGATGTTAGCCAGGAATGTGCTAACTAGGAAGGAAGGTAGGAATCCAGGCTTATTTGGATACCTTTTTCTTTCTTTCTTTCTTTCTTTTTTTTTTTTAAGATTTTATTTATTTATTTGACAGACAGAGACACAAGTAGGCAGAGAGGCAGGCAGAGAGAGAAAGGGAAGCAGTCTCCCCGCTTCACAGAGAGCCCCATGCGGGGCTCCATCCCAGGACCCTGAGACCATGACCTGAGCCGAAGGCAGAGGCTTTAACCCACTGAGCCACCCAGGCGCTCCTGGATACCTTTTTCTATGGACATGCAACCCAATTATGGTCTTTGGCCAGTTTTGTCTGTGAAAGAAATTGAGCTTTCCTCTTTGTAAGCCTCCTTCTCTCATTTCCTAATCCTAGAGAGAGCATACCTAAACCTGTTTCATCTCCACCCTGCACAATGGATTCAACAAATTACCTGATTTAGAGTCAGGAGATGTGGGTGCCAATTCTGACTACCTGTTAGTGACTGTGTGACTGTAGGCAAGTGATGTAATTTCTTCTGTCGTAAAATGGAGCTTTACCTCCTTCCCACCACACAGTTGTTGAGAGAATGAAATGAGATAATAGGGTTGAAAGTGTTTTGTGAGTTATCAAGCTCTGTGTAATTGTAGCAGAGGAGGAGGATGTGCTTTCCTGAGGGGCATTTAGACTGGGGGACCCAGATTAAGTAAACCCTTCTTTCTCAACTGCCCAGTGTGCCACAAGGTGGCAGCAGGATCTTGTCTTTGCTCCTGTCTTTAGCATAGGGGAAAAAAATGGGAAAGGGATTTGGATGCTGCTTTGCTCTGCTCTGCAAAGGTGAACAGGATTTATTCCTTTACCACTGCCTACATTTCTCACTCCACCGAATCCTTCAACTCCACATAAAATAATTTCTCAAAGGACTCACATTCTTAAATCCGAATCCCAGGGCACTTCCCTTACTGTGGAAGTTAATCCAACCCTAGCAGGTCTTGTTTAATGGTTGCAAATCTGTTCTGAGCTTTGGGCTTTAGTACAACTCTTGCCCTCCTGGGATTTCACTGCTATAGACTCCAAGCTCACTTTTGTTGTCTTCCTTGAATCAGAGCTCTAGTGGCCCTGGAAAACCAGCTAATCCAACTTCTCATCACAGAAGAGGAAACTGAGGCACAGGGAAGGGAAATAATCTGTTCATGATTAAACAATTAGTTCATTCAAGAGTTTGGACTTTAATCCAGCTTTCTTCCTGTGGATTCAGCCCCTCTGCAAATGTGAGTATTTTCCAGGTGTTTTGAAAGGTTTTTGAAGCAGGTTTGTTTCTCCCACTGGTGAGAGTTTTGAGGGCTCTCTAAGGCAGAGGGAAACAGGAGACCTCTCTAGCACCCACTCCAAAAATAAATTAGTCAATCAGCTAATTAGCTAATTGGATGATTAATTAATTAATTATTTGACAGAGATAGTGAGAGAGGGAACAGAAGTGGAGAGGGGGAGAGGGAGAAGAAGATTCCCCGCTGAGCGGGGAGCTCAATGTGGGCTGGGACCCTGGGATCATGACCTAAGCCAAAGGACGTTCAATGACTGAGCCATCCAGGCACCCCTCCAAAAATCTTTTGAAGCAGCTTTGCCAAAATTACGTCACTAGGAATCGCCAAGTATCTGAAAGGTAGGCATTAGAAACTCTCAGGGATGCAGCAGATAATGTGTCAGAAGAGGGAAAGAATCCACTTAAAGGACAGGTTTCATTATATGGGTTTTTGCATGAGGGTTGTCTTCCCAATTATATTCTCAGAGGCAATGTTCAAATGAGACCATTCTCAGTTTGCCATAGCTGAAGGTAAAAGAAGGCGGGAATGGGGGAAGCCAGCCTTAAACATTTGCTCTCTTGTGCAGGGCATTCTCTGTACAAGTAAATCCATATAAAGGGAGCAGAGTGGTAAAGTTAAGAGCTTGTGACTTGAGGGTCTGACAGATAGTGGTTCAAAGCCTGGCCTAGTTACTTACTTTTATAGGTAATTATTGTAAGCCTCAGTTTTCTTATCTATAAAATGGGCATAATGATATCTACCTTATTAGCTATATAACTTTGGACAGGTTATTTAACCATTGCGTGCCTTGATTACATTGTCTGTAAAATGAGGATAATAGTAAAATGAGACGTCCCTTTTCACAAGTTGTATAAGGATTCATATTATTACCTAGAATCATGCATAGTAAGCAATTGGAAAGTATTAGCTGTTGTTATTATTATTACCACCATACAGAGTTGTTGTGAGTCTTAAATGGGACAGTGTATGTAAAGCTTTTTTTTTTTTAAAAGATTTTATTTATTTATTTGACAGAGAGAGAGATCACAAGTAGGTGGAGAGGCAGACAGAGAGAGAGAGGAGGAAGCAGGCTCCCCGCTGAGCAGAAAGCCCAATGTGGGGCTCGATGTGGGGCTCGATCCCAGGACCCTGGGATCATGACCTGAGCCGAAGGCAGAGGCTTTAACCCACTGAACCACCCAGGCACCCCAAACATTTTTTTTGACAGAGAGCTAGAAAGAGAGCACAAGTAAGCAGAGTGGCAGGGAGAGGGGGAGAGAGATAAGCAGGCTCTCTGCTGAGCAGGGAGCCCGATGCGGGGCTCGATCCTAGGACCCTGGAATCATGACCCGAGCTGAAGGCAGCCGCTTAACCAACTGAGCCACCCGGGCGCCCCCCGCCCCAAGCTTTTCAAGAGAATAAGCACTCATTAAGATGATATTTATTTTTATTTATATGTAATAACCACAATGATGTAGATAGTATTCACAGTAAATGAACCTGCTTGCTTATAATCTAAGTAAAAGAATATTTTTTTTGTCATTTGTGTATTCTTACTCTGTTATTTGAGGATAATTCTTGGCTTTTTGAATTAGGATTCATCTTCTTCTTATTAATCTAAAGACAACAAGAGTGATTAGCATTTTTGAGCCCTCACTTTGCGCCAGACCCAGTGCTCTATGTCTCAGGAGGATTCCGTAACTTGTTTATGTCTACAGAGCAAACAAGTGATAGGACTGGGATTTGAACCCAGGCAGTCCTATTCCAGAGTGTGCTTTCTTGACTATTTCTTTCTTTCTTTTTTTTTTTTTTAATTTCTTTTCAGCGTAACAGTATTCATTGTTTTTGCACCACACCCAGTGCTCCATGCAATACGTGTCCTCCTTAATACCCGTCACCTGGCTATTTCTTACTTATCTGTCTGCCTTAAAAAATGTTCAAATAGGGGATTCCATTTCTTTTTTTCTTTTTTTTTTTTAAGATTTTATTTATTTATTTATTTGACAGAGAGAAATCACAAGTAGGCAGAGAGGCAGGCAGAGAGAGAGGAGGAAGCAGGCTCCCCGCTGAGCAGAAAGCCCGATGCGGGGCTCGAACCCAGGACCTGGGATCATGACCTGAGCTGAAGGCAGCGGCTTAACCCACTGAGCCACCCAGGCGCCCCGGGGATTCCATTTCTTACCAGTAGAATTCCAATACCCTAGAGCCAAAAGATACTGAAGAATTAACCACTGATTTATAAAATATCAGGCACAGTAAAAATGTTTCTAACCTTTGACCTGACATATCCACTTTTAGGAATCTGTCATAAAGAAATAATCCAAAATACAATCAAAGTTTTATCACAATGTCATTTTATCACAGTGTATTTATAATATGGAAAACTTTGAGGCAATCTAAACATCTAACTACAGAAATGATTAGTAAAAATATTGTATATCTACTTGATGAATTATTATGTAGTTTTTAGTAATTGTGAATGCTGATGCTATTTGGAATTAATTAATTAATTTTTGGTGAAAAGACATTTCGGCTATTTTTCTCTAGGGCCTTCCTTTCTTTTCTTTTTCAAAATTTTAGGGGGTAATCCAAAGTGGGAATTGAACTCATAACTCCGAGATCAAGAGTCGCATGCTTTACTGAGCCAGCCACCGCCCCCAGTGCCTTCCTTTCTAACAGCATGGTTTTTCTTGGTCAACTAATGTATACAACTTTCTTGTGTGAATCTTCTTGATGAACTTGCAAGGAAGTTTTCCAACACTCAAAGGCCCTCAAATGCATGATTCTAGCTTCTGAAGTAGGTGACATGGGCTACCACTTTATGTGAGATCACTGGTTCTGGTCTGGTCTGGTTCTGGTTCTGGTCACATTTGGGTGCTGTGTTGTGGAGGTAGGCTCACTGAAGGCCATTGACCATGGCCAATCCCTTCCTCTTGGTATACAAAGGTAAAAGGGTCAGAGTAGGTTGCCTGGTCCAGGCTGACGGAGAAAGCGGAGAGCTGGTATTCACTTTGGTGGGCAGCCTCGGGCTATAAATCCTTGACTCCCCCCCCACACCACCTGCAAGCATGGGTGGGACACAGAGACACTCCTCTTCTCCTCCTTTCCTGTTGACAGTGACTGTCAGCTGGGGTTTAGCTAAGGCCAAAACACTTTGATGTGGCTTCTCCTTGTGTCTTGAGCTTCCTCACAACTGGGTGGTTGGATTTCAAGGACAAATGTCCTATACTCTTAGAGGAGTGGGGACACTTTCCCTGGTGCTGTTCTGAAGGTGTCTGATGAAGCCACCTGAAGCCCTTCAGGATAAATCTGGAAGGCTTTGGGAAAGCTGAAAATGATCTGTCCCCTTTCTCTGCTCTGCAAGATTTTCCTGAAGACTTTCCTGAGTGTGAACTGCATAGGATGCTATTGTTCTCAGCTGCCCTTACATCAGGAGAGAGTCTTGTTTAGGGCCCTGTCTCATTTCATCAGACAAGATCTGCACAGTGTAGGAGCATAGTTGTCATTCTGTTGATTGGGAAATTGAGCCAGAAAGGGGCTGTCATATATTCCATGAAGGTCCAACCATGCACTCCATGCCTGTGTATGGTTAGAAAAGAACCTAGATGTCCATCAACAGATAAATGGATAAAGAAGATGTGGTGTGTACACACACACACACACACACACACACACACACACAATGGAATAGTATGCAGCCATCAAAAAACGAAATCTTGCCATTTGCAACAACATGGATGGAACTAGAGGGTATTATGCTGAGCGAAATAAGTCAATCAGGGAAAGACAATTAGCATATGATCTCTCTGATATAAAGAATTTGAGAGGCAGGATAGAGGGTCATGGGGGACAGGGAGGGAAAAAATGAAACAAGATGGGATCGGGAGGGAGACACACAGTAAGAGACTCTTAATCTTAGGAAACAAACTGAGGGTTGCTTGGGGGTGGGGGAAGAGATATGGTGGCTGGGTGATGGACATTGGGGAGGGTATGTGCTATGGTGAGTACTGTGAATTGTGTTAAGACTGATGATTCACAGACCTGTACCCCTGAAGCAAATAATACATTATATGTTAATAAAAAAGAAAAGAAAAGCAGAAGAGAGCTTTCTCCTAGAGTTGTTATGTTGATTATCCAAGATAATACACTTAAATCACACAGTGACAGACTTGGTGCAGTGATTAACAATGTCAGTTGCAGTAGGTAGGCGGGCTATCCTGTGATGGATGTGAGCCAGTAAGATGCCCATGTGATCCTGTTTGGAAATTTGTGAGAAAACAGATGCTGTATGTGAACTCACGAGAAGATGAATAAATAATACATATTTTCTTGTTTTCTTCTTGGTTACTAATCTTCACTTTCTTCACTCTGGCAAGATTCATAGGACAAAGGGATTCTCAATCCTGTTTTTATATCCATCTATCTATCTTTTTAATTATTTACTTGAGAGAGAGAGAGAGGCAGAGGGTGAGGGAGAAGCAACTCCCTACTGAACAGAGAGCCCAGCTCCGGGCTTCATCCCAGGACCCTGAGATCATGACCTGAGTGAAGGCAGCCGTTTAATCAACTGAGCCACCCAGGTGCCCCTCATTCCTGTTATATATAATGATTTGAGGAATTTGGGTAAATTCTTAAGGTTGATTTTTATGTAGCTGATAGAAAGTCAGTAAACTTACCTTTACTCATCAAGTAGATATGGCCCTGTGCTGGTCACTCAGTGAGAGTCGAGATATAAAGGCCTGAGTGTATGGGTGAGGTGCTCCCAGTTTTTTGGGGACAGGCTGGCAGCCTGGAAGCACCGTACTGTGCATAGAAATGGAGAAGGGGTGGGTGGGCATCAGGAATAGATGTCTTTGTGTACATGTGCTAAGCAGGCCCAAGGACTGGAGACACAGTGTGAGTCAGGCCTGCCAAGCAAAGGCTCTCTAGGGAAGGTGAGTTTTGGATGAAGGAAATTATGGATCAAAACTGGTTGCTTTCCAGACCAGAGGAAGAGATGATGGGCAAAGGCCCAGAGACTGCAGTGACCATATGTTGTGGAAAAAATAAATGACTGTCTCAACTGGAGTAGAAGGGCCACCTTGGGAAGGGCGAGTAGTGAGCTTTGCTTTGTTTTTTTAAAAGTACAAGATCTTTAAAACCCATAGTGTAGATCATTAAAAACACATAGTTGTTGGTCATCTTCTTCTGGTTTTCTGACCCAGATTCGAGGATAGCAAATTTTATTTTTAGTTATCTTTTTCTTGACCATTTTTAGGAGTCTGTGACTGTGATGGTGCTGTGCCAAGAAGGTAGGACAAAAAGGAATAGCAGTGTAGAAAGAAGCTTTTTCATTATCTTAGGAAGAAGCTGTAAGGGAATGCTTCTGGTCAATTAATTGGTGGTCCTATGAGCACCAGAGTGGGAGTCACTTGGAACAAACATTCTTGTCAAGGCTTAAGGGCTGAACAGCAAACCTGTCATCCCTAGAATTTTAGAAAATGAAAAATGATAGAATGATACTCAGGTAATGATTGATAATCATTTTCTCTTAGAAAATGAAGAATGATAATCATGAGGTATTGTAAAGCCCTTCATGATCCCCTGTAAAGGCTATGAGCTGACTTGTTTGAATCAAGATACCAGTAACTTCAGATCCTTTGTGTTAGAGACTTCTGGTGTTCACCTATATCTGATTCTCTTCTTCTTCTAGGCACACTACCGGGTTGTATTTTCCATTTCTTGCATTTAGGTGGGCATATAGGAATATTTCTGGCCCGTGAGTTGTGAGCAGAAGTGGTGTGTATGTCACTTTCAGGCCAAGGCATTTAACTGCTGGTATGAGACTCTTCAGCTCCTCCTGTCCTTGCCTTAGTAACTGAAACGGTTGTGTATTCTAGATGATATAACTACAAGATGGCAGAGCCTCAATATCTTGGGTCCTTGAGTAATTATGCAGAGCAGACCTCACCCCCCCCATTCCACCCCTAGCCACTCCCAGGCCCAGCCCTGGGAGACTGGGTATTGCTTATTGCCATAGCAAGTACTAGTCTATCCTAAAAAAATAACCATTCCTGCTCAATTCTCTTATTCTTTTTCTTGCCATTCTTAGGACTTAGAAGATGTGTGTATTCACTCCTAGGGAGTGGGGTGAATGAGTCATAACAGGTATGTTTGGGAGGGAGGGGGGGAGGAAGAGGGTGGATTTAGCTGGAAGTAGTGATTATAGAATTGCTTCTGGTGTGTGATGAGGGCAGGAGAAGGAGGAAAAAGGGATAAACTGAGAGATCTGTTGTTTGTTCATCATCATGATGGGTATTATGGTCTGTCTTGGTGGGGGGCGATCATGAACCACAAATGCTGTCTGCACAGATTTGCCCATGTTTACCCCTTGACCTACCTGCACAGGCCTTCCCCTGAGAAGGCTTTGAATGGTGATGGAGCAGAAAGGAAACTGTTCTGGAAAGTTTGGCAGTTAAATCCATGGTTAGCTTTAAAGGCTGAAGTTTCAAGGGCTCTGAGACTGATGATAGAATTTCTTTGAAGACTCACTATGTAAGAAGAAGTCAGCTCATGGAGCTTCATTTCATTTGAAGCCTCTTTGTGAATTTGAGAATCCTTAGCCATTAATCACTGTCAGTTCAGTTAGAGAATACATATTGCCTTAATGTAACTTACTCCAAAGATTCTTCTCACCAGCCTTCTCACTTAATTCTGCTACTGACTAGCTTTGTGGTGGATAGCAAGTCCCTTTCCCCCAGAACCTCAGTCCTCTCTGTAAACTGTTCCAGCCCTGACATTCTGAAGTTCAGAGGGGAGAATAAGACTGTTCCCAGTTTGGGGGTTGAAGGTTTTAGGGCAAGAGAGGGAAGAGAGTTAACTCTGATCCATGTTTAACACTTGCAGAGGCTGTTCTTGTTCCCTCCCCCATAAGATGGTGATAGTGCAGTGTGCATGTGAAATTGCTTTAAAGCTTCCTCCCTGGGCTCTCCATGCCTTGAGGTCAGTAACCTGGTTTCATTTGTCTCAGCCTCTCATGTACTTGACATAGATCTTGCTACAGGGTAGATGCTTAGTAAAGTTTGCTGACTTGAATTGGAGTAAATACTTGGTGTTTCTTTAAAAAAAATTTTTTATAGGGGCACCTGTATGCTGCAGTCGGTTAAACATCTGATCTTGATTTCAGCTTAGGTTGTGATTTTGGGTCTCGAGATCAAGCCCTGCGTTGAACACTGAGATCAGGTCTGCTAAGATTCTCTCTCCCTTTCCCTCTGACCCTCTTCCCTGTGCACTCTCTCAAATAAATAAATAAATCTTAAAAAAATTTTTACAGCTTTATTGTGGTTTGTCAACATACAATAAAATTGCACATATTAAAGTGTATAATTTTTTAAAGAGTTTATTTATTTATTTGATGATGGAGATCACAAGTTGGCAGAGAGGCAGGCAGAGAGAGGGGGGAAGCAGGCTCCCCGCTGAGCAGGGAGCCTGATGTGGGGCTCGATCCCAGGACCCTGGGATCATGACCTGAGCCAAAGGCAGAGGCTTAACCCATTGAGCCTCCCAGGCACCCCTAAAGTGTATAATTTGATAAGTTTTGACATGTGTATGTACTTATGAGGCCATTACCACAATCAAGATAATCAACACATCCATTACTCCCAGAAGTGTTCTCATGTCCCTATGGAATAGCTCTCTTATATCCTCCCAGCCTTGTCTTCAGACAACCACAGATTTGTTTTCTCCCTAGAGATTAATTTGCATTCTCTAGAATTCTACGTAAGTGGCATACACAGTATGTACTTCATTTTCTTTAGAGGGGGAGTGTCTGGCTTTTTTCATTCAGCATAATTATTTGGAGTCATCCATGTTGTAGTATCTATAGCTCATTCTGTTTTATTCCAGAGTAGTATCCCATTATATAAATATACCATGGTTTATTTATTTATTTGCCTGTCAGTGGACCTTGAATGCCTCTGGTATTTGGCAATTGTACATAAAGCCATTAGGAGCATTCATGTACAAGTCTTCGTGTGGACATATGCTTTTATTTCAAGCAGGTAAACCCCTAGGAGTAGAGTAACTGGATCAAAAGGTAGGTGTCTTTTTAACTTGTAAGAACAATGTCAAACTGTTTTGTAAAGTGGTTGTGTTCTTTCTGATTCCGTCGGCATCTTAGGAGGATTCAGTTCCTTTACATCTTCATCAAATCTTGGTTTGTATTAGTCTTTTCAGCCATTCTGATAAGATGTGTAGTAGTTAGTGTCTTGTGATTTTCATTTAGATTTCCCTAGTGACTAATGATGCCTGAGCATCTTTTCTTGTGCTTATTTGCCATCTGTATGTCTTTTTTGGTGAAATGTCTTTTCAGTTATTTGCCCGTTTAAAAAATTGGGTTGTTTTCTTGTTACTGAGTTTTGAGAGTTCTTTATGTATTTTGGACACTAGTCTTTTTTTTTTTTTTTTTTTAAAGATTTTATTTATTTGACAGAGAGGGAGCACAAAGTCGAGGTGGGGCAGAGGCAGAGGGAAGAACAGACTCCCAGATGAGCAGGAAGCCCAATTCGGAGCTTAATCCTAGGACCTGGCGTCATGACCTGATTCAAAGGCACATGCTTAACCAACTGAGACACCCAGGCGCTCCTTGGACACAAGTCCTGTATCAGATATATGCTTTAAAAATATTTTGTCTCTGTTTGGCTTGTCTTTTCATTCTCTGATCAGTGTCTTTCAAGAGCAAAAGTTTTACATTTTGATGAGGTCCATTTTTTCAATTTCCTGTTTAAAGGACTATACTTTTGGTGTTGTATCTGAGAAATCTTTGTGTAACCCAAGGTTGCAGTGTTTTTTGCCCTATGTTTTCTTCTATAAGTTTTGTAACTTTATTTTTCTCCTCATTTAATTGCACTTTGCTTTATTGTGCAAAGGAATAAAATAACTGCTTGTTTTCAAGCAACTCTATTGGTTTTTTTCTTTTTTAGTTGTATGACTTTATATATATAGGTTTATGATCCATTTGAGTTTTTATTTTGTATGAGGTATGAATGAAAAAAACCCCTTTTTTTCATATGGATATCCAGTTCAGCTATTTGTTGAAGAATACTTTATATATGATTTTTAAGATTAAAAAAAATCTCTATTAGCCTGGATCTTTCCATTTTATAGGTAAGAAAACAGGCTTGGAGAATTGAGGTGACTTGTGCAAGGCCACATAACTCATTTGTGTTAGATCCAGGCCTTGAACTCAGGTCTTTCAATTCCCAGTCCATTAATTTGTTCACTATATCATCTTTTCATTTTATCCTTTTCAAATACCTTGTTCTTGAATATTATCTTTCTGCCTAGTTTTTAGAAGGAAAAACTGAGGTCTAAAAGAGAACCATCACTTTAGAGACCATATTGTGAGGTCTCTCACTTCTTGGACCTTATCATCTGTTATTCTCCCCTCACTTCCACTGCTTCAGTCTCCCTGCTATTCCTTGAATCCACCAGGCTCACTCCTGCCTCAGGGCCCTTGAACTTATTGTATCTTCTCCCTCGACTCTCTTCTCTCAGTTGTCCTCATATCTTGTTTCTCCTTCAAGTGTTGACTCAGCTGTCACCTCAGGGAAACCCACCTGAACCACACATTTAAAATTTAAAGCCCTTCCTCCAACCATCCACATCCCCCTTCCCCTCTGTATTCTGTAGTCAGGTTGTGAAGCCTGGGGTGACGAGATTTCCTGTGAAAACGATACGAAGGCTGTGGCTGAGTGAAGCTGGAGAGTATTTTTCTGCATGACCGGTGTTGAGGAAGGATACTGAAAGCAATTTGAAATCATTTCATGTTTTTCTCATATCATCTCTAGGAATTTAGAGTTTTCCATAGATTTTTCAGCCTAACTCTGATCTGTGGGCTGGGCCTTATGCATGTAAATTTATAGAAGAGCAATCTCCTCAGGGTTTATATTGGTGTCAGAGATTTTAATATTGTTGCTATTTCTTTAGTTCCTTCTTGAGCCAGCCACTGTACATACATTATCTTCAATTCTCACAACAGTCCTTCAGGGCAGGGATTACTCTCTCTCTTATGGGTATAACTTTAGGGCCACAGATGTTAATGAAGCTTGGCTGCTTTCACACAGCTTGTATCTGGTAGGGCCATAATTCAAGCCCAAGACTGGATGGCTCAAAACCTACGCTTTCCCCACTATGCTTGGATAATGTGTTTATCTTTCCCGCCCATGTCTCCCCACCTACAATCAATCTTGTGAGGTAACTACTGAAACAGGGGGCTACAGAGGAAATGCTATTCCAGTGTCATCTCTACATCTTTTTCAGAAAGGAGGATGGTGGGAATCCCTTCCTATAGATGGCAGAACTGAGGCATAGAGGGGTTAACATGCTTAGGGCTGCAAAATAAGCCCATGGAAGAATTGAGATCAAAGTCCCAGGACCCCTGGCTTCCAGGGACATTGTTTTATAATCCATGTCCCACCATGGCAATTTCATTGTTGGTCTTAATGTATGAGCAAGTGGATGCATCTTGTGGCCTCTCAGAGGGATGAGTAAGCACCTAAGACCTTGGAGTTCTTGCCCTCTGTTGCTCTGTGAAGGAACTGAGGTTCCTCTACACAGTGCTGTAGGTCTAGGTTCTACTGAATTATTGACTTGTAAGTTATATCCCAGATTAATTCTTCCAAGCTAGATGGGTGGCATTTTTGTTAGACTCCAAAATTAGATATAATACCTGTTTCTGAGAGCTCCGGGTTGAAGCTCTTCTAGGAGCAACTCTGAAATCTTGGTTTTGTACTTCTTTTCTGAATTTCTGGAAATCAGAGAGGGAGGGGTGTTCTTTAGAAGACAAATGGGTAAGGTGGTTTTGTCTGAAAATTCTCAGGAAGTGTCCCATGGTTAACCAGGCATTATTTAGCTGATGCATGTCTTTTTCTCGGAGCCTGTGATGCTACTGCTGAGGTTCTTCATTCGTCTGGGATGCCTGAGAATGTGCTTATTCTGCATAGTAAGAAGAGTGGGTGTGATTTAGACACACATTCCCCTGGAATATTTGCACATAAACAAAATGGCGGGGCCTCATGGTACAGCAGACAGAGCTGTGAGTCAGTGCCAGTCAGGGATGCTGGGCTTCAGCTACAGATTTGCAAATTTCCCAATTTGTATAGTGTTTGTCAGTGATCATGTACCTCCTGGGTTTCCTAGGGGAGCTAGGGAACTAGACTCTGATGAAAAGGCGTAGTCCCACTCTGCCTTTTTCTAAACACATCACAATGTTGTAATTGTCCGGCGACTTACAGTCCCCCCTCAAACAGTGCATTCCTCAAGAGCAAGGATTTAGTCTGACTGTTCTCTTCATCACCAGCGTCTAGCAGGGAACTTGGCTGTACTTAGTAAATGATGATTGAATGATGAATGAAGGAGGATGGGATTTTAGATTAGATCAGTGAGGATTTACCACAGTGTAACTTCAGGCAACTTGCTTAACTAACACTTTCCTCACTTGTAAACTGAAGTAACATTATCTACCCACAAGAATGTTTTTAGGATTATGTGAGTTAATGAGTAGAGAGACAAGATGAGTGACAGATAACACAGCTTAGAACATAAAATTATGAAACCATTGAGGGCATAACCAGCCTCATCTCTCCCTGGCTAAATCCTAATCATCTTTTAGATCTCAGTTTAAAAATTATTTTCTTTTCTGGCCCCGCCCATTTTATTTTATTTTATTTTATTTCTTTTCAGTGTTCCAGCATTCATTGTTTATGCACCACACCCAGTGCTCCATATAATACGTGCCCTCCACAATACCCACCACCAGGCTCACCCAACACCACACCTCCCTTCCCTCCAAAACCCTCAGTTAGTTTCTCAGAGTCTCACAGTCTCTTTTTCTTTTTTCTTTTTTTTTTTTTAAGATTTTATTTATTTATTTGACAGAGATCACAAGTAGGCAGAGAGGCAGGCAGAGAGAGAGAGAGGAGGAATCAGGCTCCCTGCAGAGCAGAGAGCCTGATGTGGGGCTCGATCCCAGGACCCTGGGATCATGACCTGAGCCAAAGGCAGAGGCTTTAACCCATTGAGCCAGCCAGGCGCCCCTCACAGTCTCTTTTTCTGGCTTTTTGTTTTTATTAAGGAAATTTTATTTCTTTTTTTGGTCAAAAGTTTAATATATTTTATTTTTTTCAGACTCATTGCTTGCAGTTTGAGACAAATACAGTTTGTTTTTTCCTGTCAACTATAACTTCCTTTTTTAAATGTTATGTTAGTCACCATAAAATACATCATTAATTTTTGGTATAGTGTTCCATGAGTCATTGTTTGCCTGTAACACCCAGTGCTCCTAGCAGTACGTGCCCTCCTTAGTACCCATCATGGGGCTCACCCATCCCCCATCTCCCTCCCCACTAAAAACCCTCAGTTTGATTCCTGGAGTCCATAGTCTCTCATGGTTCATCTTCCCCTCTGAATTGCCCCCCTTCATTTTTCCCTTCCTTCTCCCGATGTCCTCCATACTGTTCCTTATGTTCCACAAGTAAGTGAAATCATATGATAATTGCCTTTCTCTGCTCGACTTATTTCACTCAGCATAAACTCCTGTAGTCCCATCCATGTTGATGCAAAAGTTGGATATTCATCCTTTCTGATGGCTAATATTTCATTTTAATTATGGACCACATCTTCTTTACCATTTGTCTGTTGAAGGGCATCTCAGCTCTTTCCATGGTTTGGCTATTATGCACATTGCCGCTGTGAACACTGGGGTTCGTGTGCCTCTTCTTTTCACTACATCTGTATCTTTGGGGTAAATACCTAGTAGTGCAATTGCTGGGTCATAGTGTAGCTCTATTTTTAACTTTTTGAGGAACCTCTACACTGTTTTCCAAAGTGGCTCTACCAGCTTGCATTCCCACAAACAATGTAAGAGTGTTCTCCTTTCTCCACAACCTCTCCAACATTTGTTGCTTCTTGCCTTGTCAATTATTGCCATTCTAACTGGTGTAAAGTTGTATCTTATACCAGTTAAAAATTATTTCTTCCAAGAATATTCCTTTTTCTTCCTTCTGTCTGCATTCTCCCCAAGTGACATTAGTTTCTTCTGCTAAATGCCTTCATAATATTCTATTTTTTTCTGTTACAGTACTTGCCATAATTTACTTTCTAAAAAAGTATGGCCTCAGTATTACTCAACCATTGAAAAGAAAGAAATCTTGCCATTTGCAATGATGTGGATATAACAAGAGGGTATTATGCTAAGCAAAATAAATCAGAGAAAGGTAAATATATCATTTCACTTATATGTGGAATTTAAGAAGAAAAACAGATGAACATAGGGCAAGGGAAGGAAAAATAAAATAAGATGAAAACAGGGAAGCAAACCACAAGGGATCTTAACTATAGGAAACAGGGTTGCTGGAGGGGAGGTGAGTGGGAGGATGGGGTAACTGGGTGATGGGCATTAAGGAGGGCATGTGATGTAATGTGCACTGGATGTCATATGCAACTGAAAAATCACTAAATTCTTCCACTGAAAATAATAATACACTCTATGTTAACTAACTTGAATTTAAATAAGACATTTTTTTAAAAGTATCATCTCTGATAGATTGCCATGAAGGGGGGAAATTATGTCAGTCTTGATCACTATTATATTTACTGACATAGTGGATGCTTGTTAAATATTTATTGAATAAGTAATGCATTTTGTAGATGAGGAACCTGGCTTAGGAAGAATAAATGATTTGTATAAACATTGAGCTACACCCTCGTCACTTGACTTCTTGTACCACAGCTGCCTCATGGTCAGGAACTTTGGATTCTTAGGTTTTTTTGTTTGTTTTGTGTTTTTGTTTTCTGTTTGTTTGTTTTACTCTTTTTCTCTCCAGTTTGAAAAATTACTAAAATAATACATGTTTCTTGTAGAATGTTTAGAAAATATGGATGAGCTAATAAGCAAAAAGAATGGGAGAGGAAGAGAGGTTAGAAGGGAAGATGAGACAAGGAAAAAGAAGTAGAGATAATCACCCCAAAGTCCTGTCACCTGGCATAAATACTATTAACATTTTGGAATCTTTCAGACATTTTTCTAGGTGCTGTGCAGAAATGTGCACGTGCTTGTGCATGTGTGCGTGCACACACACAGGTTTGTCTTTGTTTTTAAATTGAGAAACTTCACAGGAAGTAGAAAGGTATAAAACTTGAAATACCAGGAGATGGCTCTCTTGTAACAGTGTCTGGGAGTCAAAGACTCCTGCTGTAGAAAACCAGAAGGCATCTTCTGGGATCCCAGGAATGAGAAGACTGCCTCCAAATGAATAACTCCGTAACTTTTGTTTTCAGGTTCTATGTCCCCTTAATGGAGAAGAAGAATTTGACTCACTGAAAAAGACAAAGTTCTGTCCTGCCTTGGTCTTTTATACTTTTAATTTTTAATTTAATTTTTTAATTATCTTCAGTTAGTCACCATACAGTACATCATTAGTTTTTGATATAGTGTTCAATGATTCATTAGCGGTATATAACATCCGGTGTTCATCACAACACGTGCCCTCCTTAATACCCATTACCTAGCTACTTTATTCCCCAAACCCCCTCCATCTGAAACCCTCAGTTTGTTTCCCAGAATCCAGAGTCTGTCATGGTTTGGCTCCCTCTCTGATTTCTTCCCATTCAGTTTTCCCTTCGTTCCCCTATTGTCCTCCGTGCTTTTTCCTGTGTTCCACATATGAGTGAAACCATATGATAATTGTCTTTCTCTGCTTGACTTATTTCACTTATCATCATCTCCTCCAGTTCCATCCATGTCAATGCAAATGGTGGGTATTCATCCTTTGTGATGGCTGAGTAATATTCTGTTGTATATATGTACCCCATCTTCTTTATCCATTCATCTGTTGAAGGGCATCTTGGCTCTTCCACAGTTTGGCTATTGTGGACATTGCTTCTATGAACATTGGGGTGCATGTGGCCCTTCTTTTCACTACATCTTTATCTTTGGGGTAAATACCTAGTAGTGCAATTCCTGGGTCATAAGGAAGCTCTACTTTTAACTTTTTGAGGAACCTCCATACTGTTTTCCAAAGTGGCTGTACCAGCTTGCATTCCCACTATCAGTGTAAGAGGGTTCTTCTTTCTCCACATCCTTGCCAACATTTGTTGTTTCCTACCTTGTTAATTTTTGCCATTCTAACTGGTGTAAGGTGGTATCTCAGTGTGGTTTTTGATTTGATTTTCCTGATGGCTAATGATGTTGAACATTTTTTCATGTGTCTGATAGCCGTTTGTATATCTTCATTGGAGAAGTGTTTGTTCATGTTTGCTGCCCATTTTTTGACTTGATTATTTGTTTTTTGTGTGTTGAGTTTGAGAAGTTCTTTATTGATCTTGGATACCAGTCTTTTATCTGTAATGTCATTTGCAAATATCTTCTTCCATTCCATGGGTTGCCTCTTGGTTTTGTTGACTGTTTCCTTTGTTGTGCAGAAGGTTTTTATCTTTTTTTAAAATTTTTTAATTTTTTATAAACATATAGTATATTATTAGCTCCAGGGGTACAGGTCTGTTAATTGCCAGGCTTACACACTCCACAGCACTCACCATAGCACATACCCTCCCCAGTGTCCATAACCCCACCACCCTCTCCCTACACCCCTCCCCCCACCCCCTCAGTTTGTTTTGTGACATTAAGAGTCTCTTTTGGGGGGCACCTGGGTGGCTCAGTGGGTTAAGCCGCTGCCTTCAGCTCAGGTCATGATCTCAGGGTCTTGGGATCGAGTCCCACATTGAGCTCTCTGCTCAGCAGGGAACAGGGGGCCTGCTTCCCCCTCTCTCTGTCTCTGCCTGCCTCTCTGCCTACTTGTGATCTCTGTCTGTCAAATAAATAAATAAAATCTAAAAAAAAAAAAGAGTCTCTTTTGGTTTGTCTCCCTCCCGATCCCATCTTGTTTCATTTATTCTTTTCCTAGCCCCCTAATGTACCCCCCTCCCCATTGCATCTCCACTTCCTCATATCAGGGAGTTCATATGATAGTTGTCTTTCTCTGACTGACATATTTCACTAAGCATAATACCCTCTAGTTCCATCCACGTCGTCGCAAATGGCAAGATTTCATTTCTTTTGATGGCTGCATAGTATTCCATTGTATGTATATATGTGTGTGTGTGTGTGTGTGTGTGTGTGTGTGTGTGTATACCACATCTTCTTTATCCATTCATCTGTTGATGGACATCTAGGTTCTTTCCATAGTTTGGCTATTGTGGACATTGCTGCTATAAACATTTGAGCGCACGTGCCCTTTGGATCACTATGTTTGTATCTTTAGGGTAAATACCCAGTAGTGCAATTGCTGGGTTGTAAGGTAGCTCTATTTTCAACTTTTTGAGGAACCTTCATGCTGTTTTCCAGAGTGGTTGCACCAGTTTGCATTCCCACCAACAGTGTAGGAGGGTTCCCCTTTCTCCGCATCCTCGCCAGCATCTGTCATTTCCTGACTTGTTAATTTTAGCCATTCTGACTGGTGTGAGGTGGTATCTCACTGTGGTTTTGATTTGTATTTCCCTGATGCCAAGTGATGTGGAACACTTTTTCATGTGTCTGTTGGCCATCTGGATGTCTTCTTTGCAGAAATGTCTGTTCATGTCCTCTGCCCATTTCTTGATTGGATTATTTGTTCTTTGGGTGTTGAGTTTGCTAAGCTCTTTATAGGTTTTGGATACTAGCCCTTTATCTGATATGTCATTTGCAAATATCTTCTCCCATTCTGTTAGTTGTCTTTTGGTTTTGTTAACTGTTTCCTTTGCTGTGCAAAAGTTTTGATCTTGATGAAGTCCCAATGGTTCATTTTTGTCCTTGCTTCCCTTGCCTTTGGTAATGTTTCTAGGAAGAAGTTGCTGCGGCTGAGGTCGAAGAGGTTGCTGCCTGTGTTCTCCTCTAGTATTTTGATGGATTCCTTTCTCACATTGAGGTCCTTCATCCATTTTGAGTCTAGAAGGTTTTTATCTTGATGAAGTCCCAGAAGTTCATTTTTGCTTTTGTTTCCCTTGCTTTTGGAACATGTCTTGAAAGAAGTTGTTGTGGCTGACTGAGGTCCAGTAACTGAGGTTACTGCCTGTGTTCTCCTCTAGTATTTTGATGGAGTCCTGTCTCACATTGAGGTCTTTTGTCCATTTTGAGTTTATATTTGTGTATGGTGTAAGAGAATGGTCTAGTTTCATTCTTGTGTATGTAGCTGTCCAATTTTCCCAGCACCATTTATTGAAGACACTCTTTTTTCCATTGGATATTTTTTTCCTGATTTGTCAAAGATTAGTTGACCATAGAGTTGAGGGTCCATTTCTGGAGACTCTACGTGTCTGTTTTTGTGCCAATACCATGATGCCTTAGTGAACATGAAGATCTGTAATATAGCTTGAAGTCAAGCAATGTGATGCCCCCAGCTTTGTTTTTTCTTGTTCAACATTGTCTTTGTGATTCAGGGTCTTTTCTGGTTCCGTACAAATTTTAGGATTGCTTGTTGCAGCTCTGTGAAAAATGCTGCCTTGACCTTTTATAGAGAGTCTGGATTTTCTTCTGATAGAATCATAATGGGGCCTGTTCTCTAGGAGGCTGATCGCCTTAGAAGACTGGTCTTCTTTTTTTTTTTTTTTTAAGATTTTATTTATTTATTTGACAGAGATCACAAGCAGGCAGAGAGTCAGGCAGAGAGAGGAGGAAACAGACTCCCTGCTAAGCAGAGAGCCTGATGCGGGGCTCGATCCCAGGACCCTAGGATCATGACCCGAGCTGAAGGCAGAGGCTTTAATTCACTGAGCCACCCAGGCGCCCCTGGTCTTCAATTTCTTAAATGTGTTTGTCCAAGAACCTATCAGCTTAGTTAATTGGAAGTTAGTAGAGCATTTTCTTTCAGTCCTAGGATCTGCCCAGTTAGCCTACTCTTACTGGCATAACTGTTTTTGGTAAACAGCATTTGAGCCATGAGTAAGTACACTTTGCCTTTGAGCCTCCCCTGGAACCACGGTGTGTTTGTATTTGTCGTCTTGCCATTGCATATTTCTGAGCCCTGGCTGTTACAGTTCATATGGAAGTTTGGCATTCTGCTTCATCAAGTACTGAGTCCAGGGAGTACAGGCTCTATATACTGTTCAGATCCACATACCACTTCCAAGCAAAGATTTGTTATCTTCAGATTTATTCTTTTTCTACTGTTTGCAAATATTAATTGATTCCCCACTTCGTGCCAGATGCTATAATTGACAGTGGAGCTACTACAGTGAATAATGCCCAGTCCCTGCCTTCAGAGAGCTCATGTTCTGTGGAGCAGGCACACATATATACAGACCTTTATGGTTCTACATGGTAGGGATGCATGGGGTGCCATGAGAACAGTGACTAGGGGATCCTCACAACCCTAACATTTTACACTGAGTCCTGAAGGACTCAGGATTTTGCAATTATTTAATATTACCCAATCTCTGTGTAATTAGGATTATGTCTTTCTACTCTAATTGGATAATTAATAAAACATAAGTTTGAAAACATTCAGGTATTCATTAGGTGAGTAATTACTGCCTAGCTGGTGTTTTAAGAAAGAACTTTAAAAATATACATGTATTAGGGATGCCTGGGTGACTCAGTTAATTGTCTGCCTTCAGCTCATGTCATGATTCCAGGGTCCTGGGATCAAGTCCCACATCAGGCTCTGGCCTCAGCAGGAGGCCTGCTTCTCTCTCTGCTTCTGCCTGCCGCTCTCCCTGTTTGTGCTTTCCCCCACTCTCTCTGACAAGTGGATAAATAAAATCTTAAAAAAAAAAAAAATCCATGCGTAGTAAATGTTTTTTCCTTGCCACGTCCTATCTTAAATACTGAGGTGGCAGCGGAGTGCTGGTATAGGAGGAATAATGGATGAAATAGGTCAAGGTCTATGAAAGTTCTCAGTCCAGTTAGAAGAACAGATTTAGTTCTATTTTTTTTTTAAGATTTTATTTATTTATTTGACAGAGAGAGAGCACAAGTAGGAGAAGCAGCAGGCAGAGGGAGAGGGAGAAGCAGGTTTCTTGCTGACCAGAGAGTCCAATGCAGAGCTTGATCCCAGGACCCTGGGATCATGACCTGAGCCGAAGGCAGATGATTAATGACTGAGCCACCCAGGCACCCCAGAATAACAGATTTAAAATAGAGAATTGCAGCAAAGAGTCCACAACTAGATTTCAGATGGATGTGTTCTTATCATCAGCACCCCCATTCTTTTACTTCTCCAGCAGGGGAAACACCATCCCAGCTTCAAGAAGGAGTTTGATTTGGACATAGAAATAGGGGAAAGAGACCCTCTTGCCTTCCTTGGCCCACTGGAATTATCTGTCCTCTTCATTCTCTGGTTTATTGCATGAGCACATTTATGGCATTGATGACTTCAGGAGGATTATAGGAATTCCTGAGCATCTCAGCCTTAACTTATTCCCCTCTTCCCCTCACAGGGAATCCTTACTCTTCTCTTGCCCAGTATATTCTCACTAGGGTATAGAGATAAATTGAGTGCTCCATTGTTATTAAGTCTGCCTTCAGTGACTATTCTCCTTTATGCAGCTTTCACCTTAGCCAGAAAGAAAGCCTTCAGAATCAAGACCCCATATTACCCCTCTGATGTATTCTAAACTCTTTGGTGGTTCAACTAGATTGTAAACTCTTTAAAGCTGTTTCTTATACTTTTTCTATATCTAATGTACTGCCAAGTATATAGTAAGGGCTTTCTATATGTGTGTATATATATGTATGTATATTTATAGTATATATATATAATATGTATATGTGTATTATATGTGTACATATATATACTCTTCAGCATGGAATGGGGAGCACCTTTTTGAGTAGAAGCCTTATACATGTTGCTCTGTCACATTATTTATACCTGTTCCAGCATATCATATTTTCCGTTGCTGAGAAGTACACACCATACATCTTTAAACCACGTTGGGGTGTTCTTTATTTTGAATTATTTATTTTGTTGATTCTCTCTGTTAGAGATTGTTTGGGTATTATTCTTGGGGAATCTTTAGAAACAGGCAGAGAGAAAACTTAGGAGACTTGTTGTAAAGATTTGTTAGCATTTTTCCATTCAGCACTGGTGCACTGGACAGACACATTCAGAATAGTTAATCTAGTAATTGTTTGAGAGCATAAGTATTTATTCATCTCACTAATAGTCATCTTTTCTGGAAATGATTAAATGTATGAAGCATTACTCTCAGTCCAAAATGATTTGCAGTCAGGAGATGTAGGAGTGGATTTTTGGATCATTGACCAAAGGACACTGTGTTTCCAAGGCTGTCTGGCAAACATCATGAGGTTCCAGTCTCAGATTCCTCAAAGGGAGAATACAGAAAAGAAAGCCTTATTTCATTCACCAAGTGGCTCAGCAGTAGACCAGACTGATGGACCAGATCAACAAATAACGCAAAACAGGAAGTTGACTCTCCTGAAATCTTTCCTTGTTTCCTCTCAAAAACAATTTTTACCTCTGTTGGGCCCCTACAACTCTTAGTTTATACTTCCATTATACTTTCTTTTCTTGTCCGTTTTTTTTAACTTCTATTTTTAATTCAATAACATGTTATAATGTGGACATTTTACTTCTTTAAAAATGTATTTTTCTTGGGCGCCTGGGTGGCTCAGCGGGTTAAGCCGCTGCCTTCAGCTCAGGTCATGATCCCAGGGTCCTGGGATCGAGTCCCGCATCCGGCTCTCTGCTCAGCGGGGAGCCTGCTTCCCTTCCTCTCTCTCTGCCTGCCTCTCTGCCTACTTGTGATCTCTGTCTGTCTAATAAATAAATAAAATCTTTAAAAAAAAAAGTATTTTTCTTGAAATACAATTAATATACAGTGTTATATTAGTTTCAGTTGTACAATAATGATTTAATAATTCTATAGATTACTTAGTGCTTATCGTGCTAAGTATGCTCTTTTTTCATAGTACAAAGAAACCAGAAATACATTTTTAAAAAATTATTTTTATTAACATATAATGTATTATTAGCGCCAGGGGTACAGGTCTGTGAATCATCAAGCTTACACACTTCACAGCACTCACCATAGCACATAACCTCCCCAATGTCCATAACCCAGCCATCCTATACCTAGGCCCTCACCCCCCAGCAACCCTTAGTTTGTTTTGTAAGATTAAGAGTCTCTTATGGTTTGTCTCCCTCCCGATCCCATCTTGTTTCATTTTTTCCTTCCCTACCCCCCACAACCCCCACCCTGCCTTTCAAATTCCTCATATCAGAGAGATCATATGATAATTATCTTTCTCTGATTGACTTATTTCACTCAGCATAATACCCTCTAGTTCTATCCATATCATTGCAAATGGCAAGATTTACCAGAAATACTTTTATTGAGGGATGAACCATTTGCTTTCACATAATTGTTAGAATTTTCTTAATTACTTATATATGTATATTTTAAATTTTATAAATAATAATAAATAAGTAATTTTATTTATTTTTTAAATTCCAGTGTAATTAACATATACTATTACATTAGTTTTGAAATGTACAATGTTGTGATTCAAAAATTCTACATATTACTTAGTACTTATTAAGATAAGTGTACTCTTAATACCCCTTATTTATTTCACTCATCCTCCACTCACCTCCCCTCTGGCAACCAATAATTTGTTCTCTGTATGTAAGAGTTTAGGTTGTTTTTCTTTTTTCTTTTTTTTTTTTTTTTTTGTTTATCTCTCTTATTCTTTATTCATTTGTTTTGTTTCTTAAATTCCACATGTGAGTGAAATCATATGGTATTTGTCTTTCTCTGGCTTATTTTACTTAGCATTATACATAGTCTCTAGGTCCATCTGTGTTGCAAATGGCAAGATCTCATCATTTTTTTAAAAGATTTTATTTATTTATTTGAGAGAGAGTGAAGGTGAGAGAGATTACAGAGGGAGAGGGAGAAGGAGATTTGCTGCTGAGTGGAGAGCCTGCTAGGGGCTCAATCCCATAACTCTGGGATCATGACCTGAGCCAAAGACAGATGCCTAACTGACGGAGCCACCCAGGCGCCTCAAGAGCACATTCTTTTTTATGGCTGAGTAACATTCCATTGTACATATGTACCACATCTTTATCCATTCATCTATAGACAGACACTTGGGTTGCTTCCATATCTTGGCTATAGTAAATAATGCTATAATAAACATAGGGGTGCATATGTCTTTTTGAATTAGCATTTTTGTTTTCCCTGGGTGAATACTCAGTAATGGAATTACTGGATTGTATGGTAATTCTCCTTTTAATTTTTGGAGGAACTTCCATACTGTTTTCCACAATGGCTGCACCAAGTTCCATTTCCACTAACAGTGCACGAGGGTTCCTTTTTCTCCACATCCTCGCCAACACTTGATATTTCTTATCTTTTTTTTTTTTTAAAGATTTTATTTATTTATTTGACAGAGAGAGATCACAAGCAGGCAGAGAGGCAGGCAGAGAGAGAGAGGAGGAAGCAGGCTCCCCGCTGAGCAGAGAGCCCGATGCGGGGCTCGATCCCAGGACCCTGAGATCATGACCCGAGCCGAAGGCAGTGGCTTAACCCACTGAGCCACCCAGGCGCCCCTTTCTTATCTTTTTGATTCTAGCTGTTCTGATAGGTATGAGTTGATATCTCATTATGGTTTTGATTTGCATTTCCCTGTCCATCGTACCTTTTTAAGTAACTGTTTATAGACCTGTCCTGCCCTACTTGCAGAATGTAAGGCCCTTAAGGAGAAAGGTATGCATTAAAAAGTACATTAAAAAAAAAAGTACATTTACTTCAGTACTCTTTTGAGGTAAAAATAACCACAGTTATCAAAAAATAACTATTATTGATAGTTATACATTAGTGACTTTCATTAAAGCTCAAGATAAATTTAGAAGAAAGACAAAACAGTTTAATAGAAAGAAATAGCTCTTAGCATAGAGCCAGAAATACCACAGTAACAGTTAATCATAGATTGGAGATCTCTTTTGCATGCTTAGGGTAGTGGTGGTCAAGGTTAGAGGAGCCTGAGTGCATGTGTGTGGATGAGGGGATGGGGTGATACCAGAGCTTGATGAAAGCCTTCTCTTGCTTTTAGTAGTTCGGTCAGAATCATCTTCGTAATGGAAACTAGAATCAGTGTGTCTTTACCAAGTAACTAAAGTAACCTATTAGATCTTAATTATAGGACTACCCACCATCTGTCAGAAGAGAGGGAAGGGGTTATATCTAGGTAGAGTTGACTGTTTTTGGCACCAAGGGGCCACAGTCCTGTACCTTTAAAATTCTAAGCTGCATGATTTGAGGTTGATTTTTAGGCAAGAGCTTTTATTTGCAGCTAGTGCTGTGAAACTGTTACGTTTTATTTCATTTGGATGTCCTGCAGTGCTTTTGTTGTTCATTTTTTTTTTCAAATGATAGAATAGAAATCCTAAGGGGAAGGGAAAGATAGGGAGAGGGAGGAAGAGAGAGGGAGAAGTAGAGAGAGGGAGGAAATTTTTCAGGAGTGGAAAACATAAAGGAAAATATGCAAGAAAAAGTACAATAGAAAAATCACAGGTATGCAAAGAAACATTACCTTTTATTCAAAAAGAAAGAAGATACAGTTACATTTTTAACAGGCACATAAGCTGTAGCTCAAATGTAATAGTATAAAGTATCCAAGAAAGAGATAAATCTGGTCATGACTTAGTAGAAATCCCTGAGCTAATGGCAATTGAACACTAGCTTAGTATTCTTTTTCAGAGTGGTCTAGCTGATTCTTCTATGTGACACTGTGGGGATGAGCAGTATTTTTTAAAGTTTAAGTCATAAGATTTATGAGAGGTTTAAAAAACCTGGAGCTAATTATAAAAGTGCTACTGATGAAGTCCCTCAGACCCAATAATAGATGCGTCATGACCCCTATTTAATATACGTAGAGAATTTGGGATAAAAAAGCCATTTTATAATTAAAGGTCTATATCCAGTGGCCATTAATAAGTTAATGTGGGGGCTCCTGGGTGGGTCAGTCAGTTGAGTGTCCGAGTCTTGGTTTTGGCTCAGGTCATGATCTCAGGGTTGTGGGATTGAGTTCTGTGTGGGCTCTGTGCTCAGTGGGGAGTCGTTTGAGATTTTCTCTCTGCCCACTCTCTTTCTCTCTCAAAGAAATAACTAAATCTTAAAAAAAAAAAAAGTGTGATTTCTAGCATCATGGGAGTGCTAAAGAGTTTGTGGTTATTTCTAGTGGTGCTAATAGCATTGTTAGTGAAGAAAATGTACTGTTACCATAAACTAGAGAATTGGATTCAAGCATGGGAGGTAATTACAATTACAATACTTAGTTTTAATGTGAAGTTAAAACTTATTCCTTCAACTTCCAGTCCAAACCTATTTTGTTGAATAATTAATAAATTATGACGGGGGCTTTCTGCCTTTCTAATTAATTGAATGGTTACTTGATTGAAAGTTACAGTTCCCAAATATGAAAAAGAAGTTTCTTTAACACTAAAGTGGGATAGCAGTGCTTTCACTAGGCATATTGTTAGTAATAACTTTTGTGGGTGTTCCATTGAATAACAACGTCTGGGAAACTTGGTCCCCAGCCAGCAGTGCTGCCTGCCTCTGTGGCTTTCTCACTGTTATTCTTTGCCCTAAATGATAGCAGCTAGATTGAGTTATTAACAGTTAATCTCCTAAGAGAAAAGGTTTGTGTGTCTGTGTGTCTATATGTGTGTGTCTGTGTGTGTGTTTTGGGCAGATAAATGGCATAGATGGGTCTGGCCTAAACCAAAACTCAGTAGTGTAAAGTTGCTCTCTTTTTTTGGTTCTGGCTTCTTTTTTGTGCATTCTGCCCTATAACTAGACATTACCTCTCAATCTTTCATTCAGGAACATCTTTGCCGTTGCTAATAACTTTCATATACCTGTTGATGCAAGAGCCAACCTTAATGATCCCTTGGATTCATCTTTGTGCATAGTGGAGATGGCAGCATTTTCTATATCTGTCCTGAGGTACAAAGCACCAGCAATGGTAAATAAGCACTTCTAGGTCATTCTGGAAATTTTTGTTGAGAAAGCCATAAAATAAAGGATTTATGCATGTGGAAATCATAGCAATCAAGTGGCAAATTACAAATATCAGATCATGGTGACAGTCCATCAGCACCTCATGACACTAGTCAAAAGTAACACAGAGGGTGTTCAGGGGCAGCCAGCAGGCTCCAAAGGTCACTACATTGGAGATCAACATTGTGTTGATCCTCTTGTTCTCATTGAGCTGGCTCTCAGTTTCCCTAGTGCTGTTTTCCTTCTCATTTCTCCTGTGGAGGCAGGTAACAGTCTTCGAGTAGCAGATGAAGTTGAAGCTCAGGGGGACGCAGTACTGGAACATAAACACGAAGGTGGTAAAGATGGGCCACTTCATTTTGGTGGGCCAGGTCTCTCTGCAGGCCACACTGTGGGTGTAGAGATCACCAGGGAAAGAGAGGCTCTGGAAAGGCTCATTGGTGGGTGGTAGTACAGGAAGAAGGGCATAGACAGTAGAAGAGAAAACAGCCAGATCAATGTAATAACCCCAGTAGGCATGAGGTACACTGTGTTTCCAGCCATAGGGGTTTGCAGCCATCTGAAAACTTTTTTTTTTCATGACTTCTTTAATATGTTGGCTAATTGAATTTAAATTAAAAAAAATGTGAAAAGGGGCGCCTGGGTGGCTCAGTGGGTTAAAGCCTCTGCTTTTGGCTCAGGTCATGATCCCGGGGTCCTGGGATCGAGCCCCGCATCGGGCTCTCTGCTCAGCAGGGAGCCTGCTTCCTCCTCTCTCTCTCTGCCTGCCTCTCTGCCTACTTGTGATCTCTGTCTGTCAAATGAAATGAATAAAATCTTTAAAAAAATGTGAAAAAAATAAAGATTTGTTTACTTTTTGAGAGAGAGATAGTAAGGGCAGAGAGAGAACATCAAGTAGACTCTGCCCATGCTCAGCGGGGTACCTGATGCGAGGCTCGATCCCATGACCCTGGGATCATGACCTGAGCTGAAATCAAGAGTTGGATGCTTAACCCACTGAACCACTCAGGCATGCCAACAGAAACTTTTCAACAGCAATTAACACAACTGAGTAATATGGACAGAGGTGGAGACACTCTGCACATAAGAGCTGAGTTTGCACATGGTATCCCCAAATATCCAGGGGCCCATCAGAGTGTGGATGACAGTGAAAGGTATACACATGACATATACCAAGATGTCAGAGGAAGAGACCTTGGTAGTCAGTATATTAGTGATATTCTGAGCTTCTCTCTGCTTCTTTTTTTTTTTTTAAGTATTTTTATTTATTTATTTGACAGAGAGAGAGATCACAAGTAGGCAGAGAGGCAGGCAGAGAGAAGGGGGGGAAGCAGGCTCCCCGCCGAGCAGAGAGCCCGATGTGGGGCTCGATCCCAGGACCCTGAGACCATGACCCTAGCTGAAGGCAGAGGCTTAACACACTGAGCCACCCAGGCGCCCCTTTTCTCTGCTTCTTAAAGATGATAATGATGAGAGAAAGGTTTCCAAAAAGGCCCACTCTTCAGACCACAGTATAGACTATGAGGAATCCGAGCAAGGCTAGAGAAGGGGGTCAGTGGACCTCAACACAGAGAAATGCAGAGTTGTTTCTTTCTAGCATTGGTTTTATTAGATGCTGGGTAGTTTAGAGAAAGTTCCATTATGTTAGTGTTGTAAGGAAAGCTTTTCTAAGCTTATTCTGGCCATCAGTTCTTGGGAGCACTTCGATTCTGAGGCTTCCAGTTAATAATTAGTAGGGTTTAATCTTCTTTGATCTTTATCTGTGCTCAGTGGAAATGCACCTGTGGCTTGAGTATCAGCCTGAAATCCTAAAAAATTAAAGAGAACCCAGAATATTAGTGTGAAGTCTTAACAACCTGGACAAGTCTATTGTGGAACAGGGTCCCTGTGAGGACATAGAGAGATGGGTCTCCCTGTCCTTGCTCTTCTCTCATCTCAGGGTACTCTAGTTGTCCCAGCAGTATAGTCTTTAGAGCTAATAAGGAAGGGAATGTGATAGCATTCAGTTAAGTATATAAGGTTGCTCAAATATGTTTCCATTTCTGTCACCTCCTGTGCTTTGTGTGTGTGTGTCTATGTGTATGTATGTGTATGCCCGTTGTGGAGGCCAGAGTACCATGTTTGGTTTGAAGTTGCGTTTCAATTGGAGCATCACTTTTTGATGTCTGTATGACTTTGACACAAGTCATTACCCTTCCTGCTTAGTTGTTGTGTTGTTGTTGTTGTTTTTAAAGTAGGCTCTTTGCCCAGCGTGGAGCCCAGTGCGGGGCTTGAACTCATGACCCTGAGATCAAGACCTGAACTGAGACCAAGAGTCAGATGCTTAACTAACTGAGCCATCAAATGCCTCTTCCTGCTCAGTTTTCTTATCTGTAGAATGGGGATAAACAGTGTCTGAGTTGTGAGGATTAAATTAGATCATGCAACTGAATTTGTCTGTGGCCCCAATGTGGAGCCCATAGTAGTGTTTAGTATTTTTTTTCTTTTTTCTTTTTTTAAAAATTAATTTATTTATTTTTTATTTTTATTTTTTATAAACATATATTTTTATCCCCAGGGGTACAGGTCTGTGAATCGCCAGGTTTACACAAGTAGTGTTTAGTATTTATGTCCTGAATAAAATTTGTCATCTCCACTGCCCCGAGCTAGTCTATAGCCTTTAGTCTGGAGGCTAGAATCATAGTCATGCCTGCTTTGGAGTAGCATATGCTGTCTCCTCTTTGCACTAGTTGTACTCTTTGGGACTGAAGCCATACTCTGCAGAGGGAGTTTCTGGATATGATGCTCAGATTCTGGAGATCCAGGCGAGGAAGCCATTGCCTAATGATCTGCTCCTCAGAATTAAGTTCATTTAGGATGCATTCTTCCAATTCTCACTTCCTCTGGCTTCCAGAGGAAAGAGGAGCCCTGACCCTGTGGCTCAGTATGGCCTAGAGTGGTTGTATTCAGGAGAATTATTCAGACCAGAATATACAACAATTATGATGAACTCCCCACCATTTTAAGTGCTGAGATTTCTGGCCCAAAGAGGACACGCTGAAAGAAGGCAAAGGGAAAAAAATACCCTCTATCTTGGTTTATTCTTTAGGAATTTGAGGAAGACAACATAAATAACTGTGATAAAGGAAGCTGAGCAGTAGGAAAAAAAAAGAACAGATGTTTGTTTGCTGTTTGAAATTACCCTGCACATCCTGTTCGAGTTCAAAGTCTTAGCAGATTCTTATCGGAAAGAAAGCAACTTAAGAATACTTGTTATGTCTGTCATGGTTTTAGCAATAGATATTTTGATGAGGAACACTGGGAAAATGTCATAGGTGCATAGCAACTGTTGACTGAGACAGTATATTTTGTAAAGAAAGACCCAAGGAACTTATCTATGGCTCAGATATGATGTGGTGACAAGTAGAGAGAGTGAAATTGATCAACAATGGTGCTGACATGGTTTAAGGCTTGCATGATTCAGGGGTTCTGCAGACCTAGAGTTCGCAGATATTGCCTGAAGGGGAACGTGAAAACAGATTTAAGCTCTTTATGACAGTCAGTGGACTACAACTGTAGATGAGACGAGAAAGCTTTGATTAAGATACCTTCTCCTAAGCAAGATTGACCTGGAGGAGTAAAGGCACAAAAAAGAAGTAGGCAATGACTTCATACACAGGTACATGTCTGCTGGAGTGAGTGCTGGACTTCTATCGGAGACACGTTCTGCTGCTAACTAACAAGGTCTTTGATCTTGGGCAAGTAACTCAGCTTTTCTGGGCCTCAGTTTCTTCATCTGCCAAATGAAACCCAAAAATGGCCTCCCCATTGCACACATCTTGGTTTAAGGGCTAATGAAATAATGTATTTAAAACATCCTATTAACTGTTAAACATTATACAAATCTACATGCTCATTATTGTTGTTGCTGTTACACGTGTTGAATGTTTCGGACAGAATTGGTCTAACCCCCATCCTCCAGAAAGCTGTCAGTGCTTTCCTATCCACTGCACGTACAATTTATTCCTCCAATACCACATTTGCTGGAAAGAGGTGGGATTGTTATATTTTCGTTTTATTGACAGAAACTAAACCACAGA
This sequence comes from Enhydra lutris kenyoni, assembly GCF_002288905.1. Taxonomy (NCBI): domain Eukaryota; kingdom Metazoa; phylum Chordata; class Mammalia; order Carnivora; family Mustelidae; genus Enhydra; species Enhydra lutris. Next base: position 2,955,199 of record NW_019154089.1, read on the forward strand.
AAGGTCTAAGGGCTTAGCTAAAGCCAGACAAGACCAGCAAAATCTTGTGCTTTTTTTCTTCCCAGTTCTTATTGTTCACAGGAAAGGAGAGCTTCCTATGAATCCTTCAGAGAAAGGTCTGAATAACAGTTTCTTCTTTACCCATGTGGAAGTTCATACAGTTTTTTAGAGGGCCTAGCAGATTGGTAAGAGAGATGGGAATACGCATTGGGAACCTGTGTGTTGCCTGTTCTGGATGATCTGGGTTGTGTGAGCTGAGTGTATGGGGATTACTCACCGCCCTGCAGCAGCTGGTCTGAAGCTTAGTAGAGGTCCGTCTGCCCTCCTCTGTGTTGATTAGTAGCAAAGTGCAAATTATCTCCCTAGTCTCTAAGTTCCTATAGAGGCTTGAAGCTCAGAAAAGCCAGAAGAAGGTCAGATGGGCCTCATCTGGGAGGAATTCAAAGGGGAGTACTGGAATTACATTATCCATTGCCCTCTACACAACACAGAGAAGATTAATCTTCACCCCCAACTTGACTGTATTTGGTTTGTGAAGCACTTGCCTTGAACTGGCTCCATCTATGCCTTTTCATGCAGAGGTACAACATTACACAGTCTTGATAGTTTTGTGTTTAAAGGTTTTAGGATGAACAGAATAAGAGCATTATTCTGCTGAAGTATCTCTATGTACCTTTATTTCTGTATCTGATTTTTTTAAAAAAATTAGCGTCTATGGGATCCCTGGGTGGCTCAGTGGGTTAAGCGACTGCCTTTGGCTCAGGTCACGATCCTGGAGTCCTGGGATCGAGTCCTATATCAGGCTCCCTGCTCAGCGGGGGTCTGCTTCTCTCTCTGACCCTCTCTGCTCTCATGCTCTCTCTTTCTCACTCTCTCTCTCAAGTAAATTAATAAAATCTTTTAAAAAATTAAAAAAAATTAGCGTGTCTTTCTCTTTTTTATTTTTTAAATTTTTTCACAAATTTTAAAAAGGATTTTATTTATTTATTGCCAGAGAGAGAGCGAGCAAGAGGGTGAGCACAAGCAGGGAGAACAACAGTCAAGGGCAGAAGCAAGCTCTCTGCGGAGCAAGGAGCCCATGTGGGACTTGATCCCAGGAAAGCTGAAAGCAGATGCTTAACTGACTGAACCACACAGGCATCCCTCTCTTTTTCTCTCTTCATACAACTCTTATTTTTTTGGTGGGTATTAGGGAGCAGAATTTGTGTGTGACTTCCCCTTGGTCTCTGTGCTTTCTCCTTATCTTTCATTGTCTTCCTCTTGTGATGCCTCACGCATTCATTGTCTTCTCTGTTTCCCCCTTTCCCTTAATTGTCCATAACACAGAATAATTGAGGCATATTTTAGACTCTCTGTTATATTTCATTTGGTATTATGGTTTCTTGACCTGGAAAAGAGGCTACAGGTATTCTAATAGACCCCTCTCATTTGACACTTGTTGTTTGCAGTTTTGCAATTCATTACTGGCAGAATAGAGACCAGAGCCCAAGTCTTCTGGCTCTCAGATTTCCATGCTCTTTCCATTATTTTCTGCTGCCTCCTGTTTTATGTTTATTTTTTCTTTTCTTTCTCTTTCTTTTTTTCTCTTTTCAAGGGAGTGGTTTTCTGGTGTGTGTGTGTTTCAAGATTTTTATTTTTTTATTTGACAGAGAGAGACACAGCAAGAGAGAGAACACTGACAGGGGGAGTGGGAGAGGGAGAAGCAGGCTTCCTGCTGAGCAGGGAGCCTGATGCAGTGCTCAGTCCCAGGACCCTGAGATCATGACCTGAGCCAAAGGCAGACACTTAATGACTGAGCCACCCAGATGCCCCTTTTTTCTTCCTTCCTTCCTTCCTCCCTCAGTCCCTCCTTCCCTCCCTTCTTTCTTCCTTTTTGTAGCCTTCCTGCTCAACATGGAGCTCACTGTTGGGCCTGAATTCACAATCCTGAGATCAAGACCTGAGCTGAGATCAAGAGTTGGACACTTAACCAACTGAGCTACCCAGGTGCCCCTATTTTATATTTCTTGAATAAATTTCTGTCTTTCTTGTTTTTTAATTTTTTTTAAAGATTTTATTTATTTATTTGACAGATAGAGATCACAAGTAGGCAGAGAGGCAGGCAGAGAGAGAGAGGAGGAAGCAGGCTCCCTGCTGAGCAGAGAGCCCGATGCGGGGCTCGATCCCAGAACCCTGAGATCATGACCTGAGCCGAAGGCAGAGGCCCAACCCACTGAGCCACCCAGGTGCCCCTCTTGTTTTTTAATTTTAAAAGTAAATGAGTAGAACATTTTCTAATTATTTTATATTATAAACAGTTTCCTTAATATAACTTCAGGGAGTCTGTGGCCTTGGGCAAAGTGAAGTTTTGCACACACCTGCACACACAAGTGTTCATGTGGGGTTCCCAAAATAGATCAGGGCCACACTGCGAGCATGCCCCCATGGAACTCTTTCTCCTTTTCCTTAAACCTTTAGGAATACAGATTGTGCAAATAACATCTTGCATTTTTTAGGGCTTGACAATTTAAAGTACTATCTCATTCGTTAATTTATTCAAGAATTTAAGTGTTGACAAGGTGGGCTGTCTTACTTGATCTCTCTAGCAGTCATGTATTCTAGATAGGAATGATACTTTAATTTTGATTTAAAAACATAGCAACCAAGACCCAGTGACTTGCTTATGGTTGCATAGTTGGTAGCAGAGACAGGAGGAAGACTTCTACTTTCTAAGCCATACCTAAAGCAGTATTTCTAGTTTACTGGTTATTTAATTTTAAAGGAAATCAATCAAATTAATCATTTGTGTTCCATGAAGACAAGTAAAACTAGAAGGTCCGTAAAGACACATCTTAGAGCTTTCCCTAAGAACAAAGTACTATATTAACCAACCACAAGAAGCATCAAGAAAGAAGCATCTTTCATAGACTTATTAAAAAGTATAATTGGGAGGCACTTAGGTGGCTCAGTCAAACGTTAAGCATCTGTCTTCAGCTCTGGTGGTGGTCCCCAAAATACTGGGATCGAGCCCCAGGTCATCGGGCTCCCTGCTCAGTGGGTAGTCTGCTTCTCCCTCTCCCTCTGCTGCTCCCCACTACTTGTGCTCTCTTGCTTGCTTTCTTTCTCTCAAATGAATAAATGAAATCTTTAAGAAAATTAAAAATAATAATTGGGCTGGTTATTCTATACCATGCAAACTCCTATTTGACTATTCACCCATTCCAATAAATAAGTAAATATATAAATAAAATTTCACATCTGTCTATTGTAGAAATGTGTGTGCTGTTTTAAGATTTGGGGATAACATTTGACTCACCCATTCATTCATTGCATGTATTTTGATTTTCTCTGCTGGAGATGGTTTATCTGCTTTTTCTGGAAGTTGACAATTACCTGAGTCCATATAAAGTGTTACTGGAAAATGTACACATTTCATTTCCCAAAACCTAGCAGTTACTTTTATTTTTTTTTAAAGATTTTATTTATTTATTTGAGAGAGAGAGAGAGAGAGAGCATGAGAGGGGGGAAGGTCAGAGGGAGAAGCAGACTCCCAATGGAGCTGGGAGCCCGATGTAGGACTTGATCCCAGGGCTACGGAATCATGACCTGAGCTGAAAACATTCGCTTAACCCACTAAGCTACCCAGGTGCCCTGGCAGTTACTTTTAAAATCAAACCAACAGAGGTGCACCTGGGTGGCTCAGTGGGTTAAGCCTCTGCCTTCAGCTCAGGTCATGATCTTGGGGTCCTAGGATCCAGCCCTGCATGGCGGGGGGCGGGGGATCTCTGCTCAGCAGGGAGCCTGCTTCCCCCTCTCGATGCTGCCTCTCTGCCTACTTCTTCTTCTTCTTTTTTTTTTTTTTTAAAGATTTTATTTACTTATTTGACAGAGAGAGATCACAAGTAGGCAGAGAGGCAGGCAGAGAGAGAGGAAGGGAAGCAGGCTTCCTGCTGAGCAGAGAGCCCGATGCGGGCCTCGATCCCAGGACCCTGAGATCATGACCTGAGCCGAAGGCAGCGGCTTAACCCACTGAGCCACCCAGGCGCCCCTCTCTGCCTACTTCTGATCTCTCTCTCTGTCAAATAAATAAATCAAGTCTTAAAAAAAAAAGTCAAACCAACACAGATTGTCTGAATTGACTTTAATTTTCTGTGAAGATTAATCACTGAGTTTGTCATTATAGGGATGTTGAGTTTTTTGATTCTTTAAAATAACAGTGTATTAAATGTATCAAGAAAGGAGAGCTACACTATGTCAATAAAAGTATGTATACCAGATTCTTAAATTTATTTACAAACCCATAAACAAAAAGGAATTGAAACTGCATTGTGCCAGTACTACCATTTGATGATTTCTTTTGATAATTTTCTTACAGTGGTGCATTCTAAAGCTGTGGGATTGTTTGTAGGATCACATAAGCCAGAAGACATTTGGTATAATTAGGCCTGAAAGCATAACAGTTCTAATTTTTAGTGGTCTTCCATTTTAAAACTGGATTAACATGAACATTTGAAAAACACATTTGCAAGATTTTTCTTTAGCCTTTTAGAAGTTTATTTCCCAGTTTCTTACCTATTGGAAATTTCTAGTGCTATTGCTGTTTTTTTCATCCTGTACAGGTTTTCCTTCTTCGTTTCCTTGATTAGTTTTCTGTGTTTGTTTCTCTGTCACAAGATGCTGTGTGAGCCACCTCTCCAAGCCTAACACCCCCGCCCCCTTCTTGGCTTATTTGTCTACTGCACAATGAATGGCTTCATTTCACAAGCTGCTCCTAGAGTTGAAATCACCGCACAGAATATCCAGCTCTGGAATCTAGTAGGATCTGAAGGCCAGTGAAAAGGCAGAAAGGAGGAGTCAGAAATCTCAGCAGTAGCAGTGACATTAGATGGAGCATTTTATTTATTTATTTATTATTATTTTTTAAAATAATTTTTTATTTTTTTATTAACATATAATGTATTATTAGTCCCAGGGATACAGGTCTGTGAATCGCCAGGTTTACACACTTCATAGCACATATCTTCCCCAAGGTCCATAATCCCAGCACCCTCTCCCTACTCCCCTCCCCCCGAACCCTCAGTTTGTTTTGTGAGATTAAGAGTCTCTTATGGTTTGTCTCCCTCCCGATCCCATCTTGTTTCATTTATTCTTTTCCTACCCCCCAAACCCCCAACTTTGCCTCTCAACTTCCTATCAGGGAGATCATATGATAATGGTCTTTCTCTGATGGACTTATTTCGCTCAGCATAATACCCTCTAGTTCCATCCGTGTCATCACAAATGGCAAGATTTCATTTCTTTTGAAGGCTGCATAGTATTCCATTGTATATATATACACACACATCTTCTTTATCCATTCATCTGTTGATGGACTTCTAGGTTCTTTAGATGGAGCGTTTTAAAGGATGTATTAGAAATGTCACTTTCTGTCATCTTGTAGAGATGGTAACAAGAGTGTGTCCTAAAACCTGTGGTATTTTGTGGCATATATATTTTTATAGTTTTAAAAAATTAGTTGTGCCAAAAGCAGACATTTGTTTTAAAATTTCCTGGAAAATTATTAGTAAACATGAATGGTTGTTCTTAGAGAATTTACTATAAGTTAAAAGATAGGTTTTATTTCTGATTTTGCTATAATTTATGAGATTAATAAAATGCCTTTAAGATTAAAATTAACCCCAAGTTCCCCAGAAAATATGGGGTTTTAAAAATGATTTTATTTATTTATTACAGAGAGAGATCAAGAGAGAGAGAGAGAAAACACAGGCTGGGGGAGTGGGAGTGGGAGAGAGAGAAGCAGGCTTCTTGCTGAGCAGGGAGCCCAGTGCAGGACTCAGTCCCACATGGGATCATGACCTGAGCTGAAGGCAGAGGCTTAATGACTGAGCCACCCAGGGTGCCCTAAAAATATGGGTTATTATATAAGATTTTCATGAACCACTTTGAAATGATAGCACATGTACTGCTGAACTAGAAGTGGGGGCTGAAAAGCCCTCTCCTGTATTTAAGAAATTGCAGGAAGGAGGCTATTTCTTATTGTTACAAAAGACCGAAAAAGGGAGATTAAAGTAAAATGAGTATTTCCATATAGTGAGAGTGTTGGAAGGCTTTTGAGAAACAAATTTTTTTTTCATTTTTAAAAATATTTATTTGAGGGAGAGACAGTGGGAACAAGCACAACAGGAGGGAGGAGCAGGGGGAGAGGGAGTAGCAGATTCCCCACTAAGCAGAGAGCCTGACATAGGACTCGATCCAGGAGCCTGGGATCATAACCTGGGCTGAAGGCATATGCTTAACTCACTGAGCCACCCAGGTGCCCGAGAAACAAGATTAAAAAAAAAAAAAGGATTTTATTTATTTGAGAGAGAGAGAGAGAGCACAAGAAGGGGGAGGGTCAGAGCGAGAAGCAGGCTCCCCACTGGTCAGGGAACCTGATGCAGGACTTGATCCTGGGACTCCAGGAACATGACCTGAGGTGAAAGCCGATCGATGCCCAACCAACTGAGCCATGCAGGCACCCCGAGAAACAAAATTTTAGAATATTAAGTGTGGTTGAAGATGTTTTTGGCATGGCATAGTGGATAGACTGGCAACATTTTGAAATTATTTTGTAACTCAAAGATTTAGTGATGGAGCCCCAGCTTTTAAAAAATAACGTTTATTCTTTAAAGTTTTTAATTCATTAGTTAACATACAGTGTTATATTAGTTTCAGGTGTACAGTCTAGTGATTCAGCAGTTCCGTACCTCACCTGGTTCTCATCAGGACAAGTGCACACCTTAATCCCCATCACTTGTTTCGCTCATCCCCACACTCCCCTCTGCTTCAATTTATTCAGAACAATTAAGAGTCTCTTTCTTGATTTGTCTCTCTTTCTCTTCTCTTCCCCTTTGCTCATTTGTTTTGTTTCTTAAATTCCACATGACTAAAATCATATGGTATTTGTCTTTCTCTGATGACACTTTCACTTAGCATCGTATTCTCTAGCTCCATCCATGTCACAGCAAACGGCAAGATTTCATTCTTTTGTAGGGCTGAGTAATATTCCACTGTATATATGTACACACACCCTCTTCATCCATTCATCAGTTGATGACACTGGGGCTGCTTCTGTAATTTGGCCATTGTCAATAATGCTGCAGGAAACATAGGGGTGCATGTATCCCTTTGAGTTAGTGTTTTTGTATTCTTTGGCTAAATACCCAGTAGTGTGATTGCTGGATCATAGGGTAGTTCTGTTTTTAACCTTTTTTTTTTTTTCAAACCACATTCTAGTGTAAAGAGAGGCCAAAACCAGAGAAGACAAAGTAAAAAAGAAACAGAAAGAAGGTATTTGTTGCTACAAATCTCAGAAACAACCAGGAATATACATTTCTCATAGGTAAAGGACACTGTATGAATCAGAGTTCTCCACAGAAACAGAGCCATTTGGATATTATATATATAGCACATATTTAGTAAATATATAATACATATGTATATTAAGAGGTATAATATAAAGGATTAGCTCCAGCAACTATGGAGGCTGGCAATGTTACAGGATTTCCTTCTCCTTTAGTGCTGGTGGTTCTTGGTCACGCTGCTTTGAAGAATGAAGAGGTAGACCAGACAGGGTGGTGGGCAGCAAAACAAGGTTTATTGAGCGGTAGTGAAGTAATAGTACAAAGCTCCCAAAGAGGTAGGGAACCTGAAAGGGTTGCCCTGTTTTTAACTTTTTAAGGCACATCCATACTGTTTTCCACAGTGACTGTACCATTTTGCATTCCTACCAACAGTGAGTTGATGAGTGATCAACAGCATGAGTGATCCTTTTTCACCACATCCTCACCAACTTCTGTTGTTTCTTGTGTTGGTGATTTTAGCTATTCTGACAGGTGTGAGGTGATAGCTCATTGCAGTTTTGACTTGCATTTCCCTGATAGTGAGGATGAGCATCTTTTCATATGTCTGTGGGTCATCTGGATGTCTTCTTTGGAGGGATGTCTGTTCACGTCTTCTGCCCATTTTTAAACCAGATTATTTGTTTCTTGGGTGTTGAGTTTTATAAGTTCTTTATGTATTTTGGATACTAACCGTTTATCGGATATGTCATTGGCAAGTATCTTCTCCCACTGGAGCCCCAAATTTTAAAGCTAAGCCATGCAAATCAATTCTGTTTCCTCACCCAGTGCCTGAAACTCAAAATTCCCAAGTGGTTAACATCTTGATATTATGTATCTGCTTTTTACAGAACACTGCGGGGTCACTGGATGGTTGGAGTACATGGCCGGGGGTGGGATGTCCATGACAGAAGTGGAAGCCAGTCTCCTCTTCTGCAGGAATTTGAAGAGCAGATGTGGTCAGAGTGGTTCAAGAAACATCCCTCTTATTTTCCCAGTCACTTTTTAGTGGTATTCTGGTACTTACTTACCTGTTTATACTTGAAGTTTACAGAGTAGCAAACTTTGGAAGAGTGTAAGGCTTGCTGAAAAACAAACATCTTTTCCGTATATAGAATACTGGCAAAAACTAATAATGTCCACAGCGTTGGTAGATACTAAGAGATCTTAGTTGTTTGTGATATTGGCGAAGATAAGGCAGTTTGAATTGGACAGAAATGGCTCTGAACCCAGATTCTCCCATGTTCCCTAGCTGAGTCACCTTGAGCTTCTCTCTCAGCTTTTGAGTCCTTTTCTATAAGGTGAACATTACCATCTATCTGGCTGGATTATTTTGTCACATAATAGATATTTATTAAGTGGTAGTTTATATTATTATTTCCTATAGTATTTCTTAGTAGAAGTATATGATCCAGATTAAGGGCAGAGTTTTTTATTCCCGCATCCCTTTCCACAGAAAGAGTAGAGTGAGTGCGAGAGATTGAGAAATGATGAAACCAGAATTGTTTTTGTTTTTTAATTTTTAAGAGGATATTTGGTATAAACTTGTCCTTACTGGTGATGAAGATTTAGTGAGCATTATGGTTTTGTTTGCCTCAGTTAAAATTCATTGTTTTACTCGCAAAACCTAATTTATAGACTAATAGCCTTGGACAGCAGGCATTGAAGTTGATCAAAGGAGCCAAAGTAAGAACTAAGCCTTGGACTTCTCCCATCTTTCTAGAGCCCTGCAGCCTTGATGTTTACATTTTCATTATGTTATATATTTTATTTTTAGTTATAAAACAGGTTTTATTGTCTTTATACCTTGATAAACATTAATTAATATAGTAGGTGATTCTCTGACCCATACTTTTACCAACTTAGGGGAAATCAAAATTGAGGAGTATCATGAAAAATAAAAGGGGCATCTAAACTCAGAGTCCCAGTTATTTGTGTTAAGACTGTATTATAACAGAAGCTTGATAAAGAAAGGCTTCCTTATTTTTGTTTCCCACCCTGCTACAGCTGTCTTTACCTCTGTACAGGACTCCCTGTTAACTGCTCTCTCATTATGATTATGTGCTTGAAGTAATTATTTTTTCTTTTGATTTCAGTAGATCCTAGATGACCTGTTGACTCCCTGACACTTATAGAATTCTCTTAGGACCTGAGCAAGAGGGGCCTCTGCTCTGGATCTTGTGTGTAGAGGACCCAGATATCACAAACTTTAAAAAAGTAGTGTCATTTGGGATCCAACACTCAACGCTGGTAGAGCAACTTGTCATCCAAACATTTACCCTAGTGACAAACACCTTTCAGGTCCCAGATACACTTCTCCTTGTCACTTACCCTGAAGCCCTGGAAATAAATGTCATGAAGGTTATGGGCTGTTGATGGTGGTTATCGACACTGCTTTGATGTGTAGAGAGGATATGTAGTTGCGGAACTTCGTAGGTGAAAGGACAGGCTAATTAACTTAGCCTAAGTGTGATAAATTCCTGTATAATGAATTAATCACTTTCCAGTACTGCTAACCATCTTTATTCTTGTTTCTCTTTCTATTCCAGTTTGTGTTTCTACTTAAAAATTAGGTTAATATTTTAAACAGTGGTCCATGGTAGCTGAGGGATATTTTGCAATATTAAGCAATTCATATTACTTTTAAACTTTATGTATGAGAGTCCAGATAAAATATATGCGATGCCTGTGGTTGACATTAGCAATAAATGAGCCTTGATAGACTTGTGAGTAGTTCTATTTTTGAAAAATACATAATAGAGTTTTAATAAGTTTTTTAAAAATTCCATAAAAATTTCAACTTTATTATAATTTTATTTAAATTGGTATTTGTTAATTATAATTTGTATATTGCCTTTTAATTTTATAGGTAATTTTTGGCAGTTTAGAAAAAAGATTACATTTGAAAACAGATATAAAAAATAATTTTAGGGGCTCCTGGGTGGTACAGTTGGTTAAGTTTCCCACTCCTGGTTTTGGCTCAGGTCGTGATCTCAGGGTTGTGAGGTAGAGAGCCCTGTGTCCAGCTCCATGCTCAGCATGAAGTCTGCTTGAGATTCTCTCCCTCTGTCCCTCCTGTTTATTCTCTCTCTCTCTCAAATAAATAATTAAATCTTGAAAAAACTAATTTTAGTTTTTGATTTTGCACAATTGATATATATATTTTGATGATAGTATGTTCAAATTTTGTATACTTCGAATAAATTTTATTTTATTTTTAATCCTTTAGATCCTTACTGGCAATATGATACAGAGCATGAGAAAGGCTTATTTATAACAAAATAACTAGTGATTTTGATGAAATTAAGGTAAGAAAAATAAATTTTTTGGAACACATCATAATATATGCATTATGTGTGTCTTTATTTTTATTATTTATCCATACATTGCCCGCTTATCAACATTAAACCCAGACATGTGCAATAATACTTAAGTTCAGTGGTCTTTGATATTTTGTCAACTTTTAGTCAACTTGGTCTTTTAGTCAAGTTTTAGTCAACTTATTTTTTTTAGTAAAAATCATAGCTCTGCATGCTAAATTTTGTCAAGGTATATGGATTAAATACTTCTCCAACTTTATTTCAAATCTCTGTATCCCTCCCTTCCCCACAAGTTCCTCCCAACCCCAGTTTTAGGGAGAAGTTTTACTAGGGAGCAGTGTGATCCTCTTTACTCTATAGGAACTCTGAGCTGGTGGCTCACTTTTATACCTGTCTTAGGATCAAATCTCACCTTCTCTTACCTCTCTTTGATGATGGCTGATCTGGTTTGGTGAGGGAGGGTAGAGGTAGAGGTGGGAATTGGTAATGTAAGCCAGGAGATATTTCAAAGACACATGATAATAATAACTTATGGATAATAATAACTTATGGATAAAACATAATTTAACAAATATTGTACCCCTATGACAAACAGTGTCACATTATCATCAACAACCTCATTTGTGACTCAATATTAGCCCACATTCATTTCTAGGAATTATCCTAGGGAAGTGACAATCTGGGATACAGTGATGTCTGGACATGTTGGTTATACCCTCATATCCAGGCCTAATCAGCGTACTGCGATGGTATGGCAGACAATGGTCAAAGCATGAAAACCTCCAAAAGAACTTTCACTAGAATTTTATTTGAAATGTTGGGGTCAATTAATTCCAAATATTCCTTTCATTTCCTTCATCCTTGGGTATTCGTCACAAAGCAAGTTCTTGCAGGCACGGTTCCCCCCCTACACTCTCTTGCCCATTTCATTCAGAACTTCACATGGTCCTTCTCACAGATTGTGTATATTCAGTCGATTCTCAAAGACTCCATATTTATGAATTCACTTACTAAGGTTATTTGTAGCCCCCCAGTCAGTACCCTGCTTTAGTGGCCGTTCATGGGCAGGTGTGGAGTGGTGAAAAATTGGTATCACCTAACGAGCACATTTCCAGCTGAGGCTGAACAAAGTAACTATTCTGACTCTCTCTTTCAGCTCTTGTACTGTATTTAAGTGTCCTTTTTGTGGTCTGTTTAGTGGCATATTTTCCACATTTTTATGCTTTTTGTTAGTGATTTCACTGTTTAATATAGTCCTCTATCAGTTGCCTGTGTGGCTCAGTCAGTTAAGCGCCTGCCTTTAGCTCAGGTCATGATCCCAGGGTCCTGGGATCAAGTCCCACACTGGCTCCTTGTTCAGCCTGCTTCTCCCTCTCCTGCAGCTCCCCGCTGCTTGTGCTTTCTCTCTCTCTCTGACAAATAAATAAAATCTTTGAAAAAAGAAATAGTTCCCATCTATAGGGCTGAAGTGCTGTTCAGTATTCCTAAGTGCAAGAAGGCTGTAATGTGCCTTACAGAGAAAGTGTCTGTGTTAGATTAGCTTCATTGGGGCTATACTTATACTGCTATAGTTATGGTTATATAGTTATACTGCTGTTGCATCAGTGTACTAAGTAAGTATCTTTAAACAGAAGTCTCTTTATTTTGTTTTGTTTTGTTTTTTTACATGTTGGGTGTCTGGTTTATTCAAACTGTCAGTCAGATGCTCCCACCTCTGCCCTGGGCCAGGCACAGGAAGTGAATAACTGGGAGCTATGGAGCTGAATAGGGCAGGGCTGGTCAGGTATCAGAAGATAAAAGGAGCTCAGCTGAGGAGCCAGAGCAGCATCAGGGCCAGGCTGAGCAGGAAGCAAAGGCCAAAGCCTGCAGAGCCCAGCCCCATTCATGGCTTCAGCATAGAACCTCACCACATCCCTGTTGGGATTGCCCTGGGCTGGGTCAAACCATATCTGGATGCAGGAGCTACTGCCTCAGCTGTAGCTGCTCAGTTTGTAGGAGTGGCTCCAGATCTCACTGCACAGAGTGGCAGGTGCTGGGAAGGAGAAATGGAAGGGGTGCAGGGAGCTCCCACTGGGTACCACTTTTACCTTGATATCCAGTCCTGGCCTTTGTGACAGTTGTTCTCATAGATTTAGGAAGTGTGGCAGCCTTCCCAGCAGTGCAGACAGCCCTCTTCAGCTCTCTTCACATAGGGTCACATTCAAGACGTGCTCTTTGTGCCAGCTGTGGCTCACCTGCTGGCCCTAGAGCCCCAGGTTAGGAGCACTCATACTGGTAGGTGTCCTGGATGAGGTACTGTTTGTAAGCAGGTGCCGTCTGTCCGCAGTGGTCCCAGTTCAGTCTGTACAGGTGGGAAATACCGTTCTGGGCTTCCCAGGTGATGGCAAAGCAGCAGGGATTCTTCTTCCAGGGGCTGCATTGATTTACGCAGCTTGTTCTCCGGCCTTGGCTTTTCCTTGCGGGGCTTGACATCCATACAGACATTGAGAAGCTCAGTCCTGGGCTGGGCTGCCGATACTGCGGCTGCCCCCACCCAAAGGAGCAGCAGCTGTGTTAACCACCAGCTGGACCATGTCAGTCTCTGAATCCTGTGACAACTGGGGAGTGTTAAGTCCTCCAAAGACCTCAGAAAGTAAAGGGCCACTGGATCCCTCACATCTCTCTTCTGGCTTCGTAAGTTGAACAAAAGTATCTTTAAAAAAAATTCAAAACAAGGTTATGTATTGATTGGTTGTTAAAAACGTGACTAGAGGAGCACAAGAATCCAATCTTGTGTTTTTCCTAGTGTTCACTAATTCACTGTTCATGGCAAATTTATAGGACATAATTACTATACTTTATGAGCATTGGCTTTGCCTGTCTTTCTATGTATCTCAAGCTCCCCATTGCCATTTCAGAACACCTTTTTCCCAACTTTGTGGAATTTCAGTCCAATTAGGTGTACCCCTTTAACCTTTTACTTTGCTGTAATTTTCTGATTCAGTTCATTATATTCTTTCTCACCTCTAAGTTCAACAAACATTAATGGAGTTGAACTGATTGATCTTTATTGCTTTTTGCATCTTGCTTAAGAAATTCTTCCCTGTCCTGAGGTCATGAAGATATTCTGCTGTACAGTCTTTTAAAAGCTTTTCAGCTTTTTTTTAAAAAAAGATTTTATTGTTTATTTGACAGGCAGAGATCAAAAGTAGGCAGAGAGGCAGGTAGAGAGAGAGAAGGGGAAGCAGGCTCCCCGCCAAGCAAAGAGCCTGATGCAGGGCTAGATCCCAGGACCCTGAGGTCACAACCTGAGCCGAAGGCAGAGGCTCCAACCCACTGAGCCACCCAGGTGCCCCAGCTTTTTTTTTTTTTTTAAGGTTTATTTATTTAAGAGAGAGGGATCATGTGCCCATGCATGGTAGGGGGAGGGGCAAAGGGAGAGAGAATCCCAAGCAGACCCTTCACTGAGCATGGAGCCCGACATGGGGCTCTATTTCATGATGCTGCAATCATGACTTGAGCTGAAATCAAGAGTAGGAAGCTTAGGTGACTGAGTCATCCATTATCCCCCCAAATTTTTCAGTTTTGACTTTCACAGTTAGGTTTATAATCTACTTGAAATTGATATTTTTATGGTGTAAGTTAGAAATACAATTTCATTTTATTCTCATAGACACTTGACTATCCCAGAACTTTTTATTAAAAAGGCAGTCTTTTTCTCACTACTTTTCAGTGGCATCTCTGTCATTTATCAAGGGTTTACATATGTATAGTTCTATTTCTGGCTATCTATTTTGTTCTTTTTTTTTTTTTTTTTAAAGATTATTTAGTTATTTAGGGTGCCTGGTTAGCTCAATTGGTTGGGTGGCTGCCTTCAGCTAGGGTCGTGATCCTGGAGTCCTGGGATCGAGTCCCGCATCAGGTTCCCAGCTCCACGGGGAGTCTGCTTCTCCCTTTGACCTTCTCCTCTCTCATGCTCTTCTCCCCTTTCATGCTCTCTCTCTCTGTCTCTCTCTCTCAAATAAAAAAAAAAAAGATTATTTGAAAGAGAGGGAGAGAGAGAGAAAGAGTGAACTCACAATTACAGGCGAAGGGGCAGAGGAAGGGGGAGAAGCAGACTCCCCGCTAAGCAGGGAGCCCAATGTGCGGCTGGATCCCAGGATCCTGGGATCATGACCTGAGCTGAAGGTAGACAAGTAACTGACTAAGACATCCAGGCCCCCCCATAAATAAAATCTTTAAAAAAAAAAGGAATTATGAGTATGGTTATTAGTATAGGGAGCTGATTAAAATAAAAAATCAAGTGTGTTTTTGAGAAAGAATTGTTCATCAAAAGTACCACCGGCCTGCATTCAGAGTCTGAAATTGGTGGCCCCACAATTCAATGGGAAGGAAACATGTAGAGAAAGCTTCCAAGTCCCCAAACAGGGCATATTTTCCAAGGCCCTCTTCATAATGACTAATAATAATTGATAAGGAACACCTTGCCAGAGGGCAGAACCGAGGGCCATGGTGAGCCGTGTTTTAGGGAGTCACTCCTAATTAGAGAAAAGAAGACCTATTCAAGAAATATTCCACTTTCCTAGAATAGGAATGCTTGTAATTGTCTGCCCATTGGGATTTAGAATTGTGTCTTCCATCTTTATCCTTCCAAATGAGAGTTTTATTGTAATTATCCTGACCCTGTTCTACTCTCATGTATATATATTGGGGTGGGGTGAAACAGATAACTTGGATTACTAGTTAACAGGCATCTAGGTTAAAAATGAACCTCTTCTAGATCTAATATTGAAATGAACACATCTGAGATCTTGGACTTTGAGCTCAGAGCAGTGACTGTGTGGGACCCTAGGGTCTTCCCTGTTGGGGAGGAGGTAAGTATTTAGTATGTGATGGGATGGGAACTGAATATTTAGTAATAAGAAGCATGGGCTGTGATGTTTTTTAAAATTATTTATGGAATTTGGTACCCATCTTTACAAGAGGATTCTACTCAAAATAAACAGAAGTGATGTATATTGCCTCTTTCAGAAGATTTAAGGATTACCTTGTGCTTTGTAATAAGTCTCTTTGCTTTCTCCTATGACAGGCATTAAGGTTTCAGATAATGGCTTACTTGCCAGTCTTGGTCCCATAGCAAAGAAGATATCAGCTGAAGTGCTGACCCACGGTGAACACAGAAAGCACAAAACAAATGTTTGTGGTCGTAAGCCACTGGGATATTTGTCATTTATTGTTGCCGCATAACCTATTCTTCCATGGCCAATATAACCATGCTTACAATATTAAAAAAGACAAAATACAAGCCTAAAATTGTCTTCAGGAAATAGAAAATTATAAAAAGGAGCAGAAAATATTTGAAAAAGAACCAAATAGAGCTTCAAGAAATGATAAGTATATAACCTAAAAAAAAAAAATTCAGCTTAACAGTTTGACAGAAGATTGATCAAAGCTTAAGAGAGAATTAGTGAACTAGAACGTAGATCTGTAGATACTACCAGGAATGCTTTTAAGAGAGACCAAAAAAAGATGGAAAACACAGAAGTGGAATTAAGATGTATGGTGGATAGAGTAAGAGGATTTATTCATTTAGTTGGGATTACATAAGAAAAGTTGAGAAAGAATGGGGCAGAGGCAATATTTGAAGATGTAATGACTGAAACTCTTTTAGAATGAATTAAAGAATCCCAAATAGTATAAATAAAAAGAAATCTACCCAAGTCACATTACAGAAACTACAAAAATAGACAAAGAAAACAAAATCTCAGAAGCACCAGAGGAACAGAGTGGATGACTTCAAAGGAGCAGTAGTTGGGTTAATAGTTAACTTCCTAACAGCAACAATGCAAATCAGGTGATAGTGGAATGGTATCTTGAAAGGGCTCACATAAAATATCTGCCGATGTAGAACTGGAATTAAAGATATCTTTCATGAATGAGGGTGAAAGAATAATAGACAAAACCTGATAAACTGAAAGCCGAGAGAGTTGATCTCTAGCAGATGCTACCTATAGGAAATTCTGAAGAGTGAACTTGAGACAAAAGGAGAGTGATCCTTGAGGGAGGAGCTGATGTGCAAGAAGGAAAGAAGAGCAAAGAAGGTGGCAAGTATATGGGTAGACACTGTAAAGCCAGCAATAATAATGTCCCAGTGTGGTTAAATAAGTAAAATGCACACCAGTAATAACAGCCATGATTTAATCTGGGAGGGGGCTAGTGCATTTTAAAAGATCCTCATATCATCTGAAAATAGTTGGTAAAGATACTCTCTAGCTTTGGCTTTAGTAGAGTAAATATGCACACAGTTGTTTCTAGGGTAACTACTACAAGAGGTAGAACCAGTGCATTATTTCCAAACCAGTCCATGAAGAAAAGGAATGATAAAATACTCACTGTTGGCAGGTGGAAGTTTGTCAAAGCAACAAGGATGGCTTTCAGGTTTCTAAATTTGGCAATGAGGTGGATGAGAATACTCTTCACTGAAGTAGACAACAGGAGGAAGAGGAAGTGTGGAAGGAGGACGGTGAGTTCCCTGTGTGGGACAAGTTGAATGTGAGGTGTCTGAGGGACGACTGAGTGGGGATGACCAGGAGGCAGCAGTTGAGTGTCCTCAGGGAGGCACAGGGCCGAGGCAGGGTTTTTTGGTGTTTTTTTTTTTTTTTTTTTTTTTACCTTTTTGTTTGGTTTTGGGAGCTTCTTTATTTTTTAAATTAATTATTTTATTAACATATAATGTATTATTTGCCCCAGGGGTACAGGTCTGTGAGTTGTCAGAATTACACATTTCACAGCACTCACCAAAGCACATACCAGCCCCAATGTCCATAACCCAACCCCCCTCTCCCTACCCTCCTCCCGTCAGCAACCCTTAGTTTGTTTTGTGAGATTAAGAATCTCTTATGGTTTGTCTCCCTTCCGATCCCATCTTGTTTCATTTTTTCCTTCCCTATCCCCCATGGCCCCCCGACCCTGCCTCTCAAATTCCTCATATCAGAGAGATCCTGTGACAATGATCTTTCTCTGGTTGACTTATTTTGCTCAGCATAATACCCTCTCGTTCCATCCATGTCGTTGCAAATGGCAAGATTTTATTTCTTTTGGGACGCCTGGGTGGCTCAGTTGGTTGGGCGGCTGTCTTCGGCTCAGGTCATGATCCCAGCGTCCTGGGATCGAGTCCCACATCGGGCTCCTTGCTCGTCAGGGAGCCTGCTTCTCCCTCTGCCTGCCATTCTGTCTGCCTGTGCTCGCTCTCTCTCCCTCTCTCTCTCTGACAAATAAATAAATAAAATCTTTAAATAAAAAAGATTTTATTTCTTTTGATGGCTGCATAGTATTCCATTGTATATATATACCACCTCTTCTTTATCCATTCATCTCTTGATGGCCATTTAGGTTTTTTTCACAGTTTGGCTATTGTGGACATTGCTGCTATAAACATTGGGGTGCACGTGCCCCTGCAGTTCCCTACATTTATATCTTTAGGGTAAATACCCAGTAGGAACCTCCATGCTGTTTTCCAGAGTGGCTGCACCAGCTTGCATTCCCACCAACAGTGTAGGAGGGTTCCCTTTCTCTGCATCCTTGCCAGCATCTGTCCTTTCCTGACTCGTTAATTTTAGCCATTCTTACTGGCATGAGGTGGTATCTCATTGTGGTTTTGATATGTATTTCCCTGATGCCAAGTGATATGGAGCACTTTTTCCTGTGTCTGTTGGCCATCTGGATGTCTTTGCAGAAATGTCTGTTCGTGTCCTCTGCCCATTTCTTGATTTTATTATTTGTTCTCTGGGTGTTGAGTTTGATAAATTCTTTATAGATTTTGGATACTAGCCCTTTATCAGATATGTCGTTTGCAAATCTCTTCTCCCATTCTGTCAGTTGTCTTTTGGTTTTGTTGACTGATTCCTTTGCTGTGCCAAAAGCTTTTGATCTTGATGAAGTCCCAATAGTTCATTTTTGCTTTGCTTCCCTTGCCTTTGGTGATGTTCCTAGGAAGAAGTTGCTGTGGCTGAGGTTGCAGAGGTTGCTGCCTGTGTTCTCCTCAAGGATTTTGATGGGTTCCTGTCTTACATTGAGGTCTTTCATCCATTTGAGTCTCTTTTTGTGTGTGGTGTAAGGAAATGGTCCAGTTTCATTCTTCTGCATGTGGCTGTCCCATTTTCCCAACACCATTTGTTGAAGAGACTGTCTTTTTTCCATTGGACATTCTTTCCTGCTTTGTCAAAGATTAGTTGACCATAGAGTTGAGGGTCTATTTCTGGGCTCTCTGTTCTGTTTCATTGATGTATGTGTCTGTTTTTGTGCCAGTACCATACTGTTTTGATGATGACAGCTTTGTAATAGAGCTTGAAGTCTGGAATTGTGATGCCACCAACTCTGGCTTTCTTTTTCAACATTCCTCTGGCTATTCGGGGTCTTTTCTGGTTCCATATAAATTTTAGGACTTTTTGTTCCATTTCTTTGAAAAAAAATGGATGGTATTTTGATAGGGATTGCATTAAATGTGTAGATGCTTTAGGTAGCATAGACATTTTCACAACACTTGTTCTTCCAATCCATGAGTATGGAACGCTTTTCCATTTCCTTATGTCTTCCTCAATTTCTTTCATGAGTACTTTCTAGTTTTTGAGTACAGATTCTTTGCTTCTTTGGTTAGGTTTATTCCTAGGTATCTTATGGTTTTGGGTGCAATTGTAAATGGAATTGACTCCTTAATTTCTCTTTCTTCTGTCTTGTTGTTGGTGTATAGAAATGCAACTGATTTCTGTGCATTGATTTTACATCCTGACACTTTACTGAATTCCTGTATTAGTTCTAGCAGTTTTGAAGTGGAGTCCTTTGGGTTTTCCACATAAAGGATCATATCATCTGCAAAGAGTGAGAATTTGACTACTTCCTTGCCGATTTAGATGCCTTTTATTTCTTTCTGTTGTCTGATTGCTGAGGCTAGGACTTCTAGTGCTATGTTGAACAGCAGCAGTGGTAGTGGATATCCTTGCTGTATTCCTGACCTTAGGGGAAGAGCTGTCAGTTTTTCCCCATTGAGAATGATATTTGGTGTGGGTTTTTCATAGATGGCTTTGATGATATTGAGGTAGGTACCCTCTGTGCTTACACTGTGAAGAGTTTTGATCAAGAAAGGATGCTGTACTTTGTCAAATGCTTTTTCAGCATCTATTGAGAGGATCATATGGTTCTTGTTCTTTCTTTTATTAATGCATTGTATCACATTGATTTGCAGATGTTGAACCAAACTTGCAGCCCAGGAATAAATCCCACTTGGTCGTGGTGAATAATCCTTTTAATGTGCTGTTGGATCCTGTGGGCTAGTATTTTGGTGAGAATTTTTGCATCTGTGATCATCAAGGATATTGGTCTGTAATTCTCCTTTTTGATGGGGTCTTTGGTTTTGGGATCAAGGTAATGCTGACCTCATAAAATGAGTTTGGAAGTTTCCTTCCATTTCTATTTTTTGGAACAGTTTCAGGAGAATATGTATTAATTCTTCTTTAAATGTTTGGTAGAATTCCCCTGGGAAGCCATCTGTCTCTTGTTTGTTGGGAGACTTTTGATGACTTTTTCAATCTCCTTACTGGTTATGGGTCTGTTCAAGTTTTCTATATCTCCCTGGTTCAGTTTTGGTAGTGTATACATCTCTAGGAATGCATCCATTTCTTCCAGATTGTTGTTTGCTGGTGTATAGTTGCTCATAATATGTTCTTGTAATTGTATTTCTTTGGTGTTGGTTGTGATTTCTCCTCTTTCATTCATGATTTTCTTCATTTGAGTCCTTTAATTTTCATTTGTTTTTGTGAATTTCCTGGTTGACTCATTCATTCTTTAGTAGGATGCTCTTTAGCCTCCATGTATTTGAGTTCTTTCCAACTTTCCTCTTGTATTTGAGTTCTAGCTTCAGAGCATTGTGGTCTGAAAATATGCAGGGAATGATCCCAATCTTTTGGTACTGTTTGAGACCTGATTTATGACCCAGGATGTGATCTATTCCAGAGAATGTTCCATGTGCACTAGAGAAGAATGTGTATTCTGTTGCTTTGGGATGGAATGTTCTGAATATATCTGTGATGTCCATCTGGTCCAGTGTATCATTTAAGGCCTTTATTTCCTTGTTGATCTTTTGCTTGGATGATCTGTCCATTTCAGTGAGGGGGTTGTTAAAGTCCCCTACTATTGTATTATTGTCGATTTGTTTCTTTGATTTTGTTATTAATTGGTTTATATAATTGGCTGCTCCCATGTTAGGAGCATAGATATTTAACCTCGTTAGATCTTCTTGTTGGACAGACCCTTTAAGTATAATATAGTGTCCTTACTCATCTCTCATTATAGTCTTTGACTTAAAATCTAATTTATGTGATACAAGGATTGCTACCCCAGCTTCCTTTTGATGTCCATTAGCATGGTAAATTGTTTTCTACCCCCTCACTTGAAATCTGGAGGTGTCTTTGGTTCTAAAATGAGTTTCTTGTAGACAGCATTATCAATGGGTTTTGTTTTTTTGTCCATTCTGATACCCTGTGTGTTTTTATTGGGGCATTTAGTCCATTTACATTCTGGGTAACTATTGAAAGGTAAGAATTTAGTGTCATTGTATTGCCTGTAAGGTGACTGTTACTGTATATTGTCTCTGTTCCTTTCAGGTCTACTACTTTTAAGCTCTCTCTTTGCTTAGAGGACCCCTTTCAATATTTCCTGTAGGGCTGGTTTGGTGTTTGCAAATTCTTTTAATTTTTGTTTGTCCTGAAGCTTTTTATCCTCCTTCTATTTTCAGTGATAGGCTAGCTGGATATAGTATTCTTGGCTGCATACTTTTCTCATTTAGTGCTCTGAATATATCATGCTAATTCTTTCTGGCCTGCCAGGTCTCTGTGGGTAGGTCTGCTGCCAATCTAATATTTCTACCATTGTATGTTACAGGCTTCTTGTCCTGAGCTGCTTTCAGGATTTTCTCTTTGTCACTAAGACTTGTAAGTTTTACTATTAGATGATGACCCATTTTTATTGATTTTGAGGGGGGGTTCTCTGTGCCTCCTGGATTTTGATGCTTGTTCCCTTTGACGTATTAGGGAAATTCTGTACTATAATTTGCTTCTGTATACCTTCTGCTGCTCTCTCTTTCTTTTTCTTCTGGAATCCCAATTCTTCTTCTTCTTTTTTTTAAAGATTTTATTTATTTATTTGACAGACAAGTAGGCAGAGAGGCAGGTAGAGAGAGAGAGAGAGAGAGAGAGAGAGAGAGAGAGAGGAGGAAGCAGGCTCCCTGCTTGAGCAGACAGCCCGATTCGGGGCTCAATCCCAGGACCCTGGGATCATGACCTGAGCTGAAGGCAGAGGCTTTAACCCACTGAGCCACCCTGGCGCCCCTTGGAATCCCAATTATTCTAATATTGTTTTGTCTTATGGTATCACTTATGTCTCGAATTCTCCCTTAATGGTCCAGTAGTTGTTTGTCTCTCTTTTGCTCAACTTCTTTATTTTCTGTCATTTGGTCTCCTATTTATCATTAATTTTCTCTTCTGCCTCATTTGTCCTAGCAGTAAGAGCCTCCATTTTTTATTGCACCTCATTAATAGCTTTTTTTTTTTAACTTCAAGTTGGTTAGATTTTAGTTCTCTTATTTCTCCAGAAAGGGCTTTTATTTCTCCAGACAGGTTTTCTCTAATATCTTCCATGCCTTTTTCAAGCCCAGCTAGCACTTTGGAATCATCGTTCTGAACTCTAGTTCTGACATATTACCAATGTCCGTATTGATTAGGTCCCTAGCTGTTGGTACTGCCTCTTGTTCTTTTTTTTTTTTTTTTTTTTTGTGGTGAGTTTTTCCGCCTTGTCATTTTATCCAGATAAGAATATATGAATGAGAGAATAAAATACTAAAAGGGTGGCAGAGGCCCAGAAAAATGTACGCTATCCAAATCAGAAGAAACCCAGAACCAGCAGGAGAAGGAAGGGGGAAAAAAGAAATAAAAATGAAAAAAATATAAAATATAAAAAATATGTATATATTAGAATGGTGAGTAGAACATAGCCACCCACTTGACTTTGGGTGTATTCTGGTCCCTTTTAAGAAACTCTCTCTCAAAATTTTAAAGAAAGAAAAACATATATATATATATATATATATATATATATATACAAAAATGAGTAAACATGTGAAGGGATGGGATATGACTGTAAAGATGAAAATTTAAAAAAATTCTAGAAAAGGAATTGATAAGATAATTTGGTTGGAAAAAGAAAAAAAAAAGAGACATTGTGATCAGGCTGGAGACTAGAATAAAGCCAAGTGCTAGATTTACGGTATATTTTGATCTATTAGAGGAAATTGTATCCCAAAATTTTAAAGAAAAAAAACCTATATGTATACAAAAAATAAGGTTAAATACAATGAAGGGATAAAATATGAGTATAACTGAAGATTTTAAAAGATTTTTTTAAAAAAAGTTATTGTTAAGATAAACTAGTTTAAAAGTGCTGAAAGGGGGCTCCTGGGTGGCTCAGTGGGTTAAGCCTCTGCCTTCGGCTCATGTCATGATCCCAGAGTCCTGGGATCAAGCCCCACATCGGGCTCTCTGCTCAGTGGAGAGCCTGCTTCCTCCTCTATCTCTGCCTGCCTCTCTGCCTACTTGTGATCTCTGTCTGTCAAATAAATAAATAAAATATAAAAAAAAAAAATAAAAGTGCTGAAAGAAGAACGTGGAAAAGTTAAAAGAAATAGAATAAGAAAAAAGGTAAAATTAAAAAATTTAACTTTGCAAGACTAAAGGATCATGGTGAAAAAAGCCATGAATTCTATGTGTTGCTTTCCCCTAGCTCTGGAGTTCCACCATTCTGGTAGATTGGTGAACTTGGTCTTGGCTGGATGTTCTTGCTGATCTTCTAGGGGAGAGGGGCCTGTTGCAGTGATTCTTCATAGTCTTTTCCCAAGGCGGAATTGCACCACTCTTGCCAGAGGCCAGGCTAAGTAATCTGCTGAGGTTCGCTCTCAGTAGCTTTTTTTACCTGAACACTTTCTGTACAGCTTTGGAGGTCGGGAATGAAAATGGCAGCCTCCCAGTCCCCAGCCTGGAGGAGCCAAGCCCTGGAGGCCCCACTCCTTAGTGCGCCCTCAGAGAAAAGCAGTCAATCCCTCCTATCTCCCTGTTCTCTGGCCATGCTCTGTGCTCACCTGGCCTGTGACTGAGCATTTCTGTCTGGTATGTGGCCCTGTTTGGAGTCTCCAAATCCAGTAGATTCTTGCTGCGCACTACTGCACCACTCCTCCCGGAGGAGGAAGGAGGGGGTCTCTCCAGATCTGCCACTTGTGGGGGTCACTGCTCGAAGAGCAGTGGCCAGACTGTGCCTTGGATCATGGTTTAAGGTAACCCCAAGCTGAGAGTGCACTGTTTGTCTTGGTCTCTGTAGTTGACTTCCCCACTCCAATACCTGGGGGCTCTACCACACTCAGATACTCCCAGCCTTTCTATGACCCCGTGGGATATGAGACCACACTGTCCCCATGAGGGCTCCACCCCTGCTCAGCTTCTGGAGGGATGTCCCTCAATGGAGCAGACTTCTTAAAAGTTCTGATTTTGTGCTTGATTGCTCCACTGCTTGCTGGGAGTCAGCCCCTCCCATCATGGTCTATCTTCCCATCGTTTTGGATTCACGTCTCTGCATGTTCTCCCTTACAGAAAGTGGTCGATTTTCTGTTCCTAGACTTGCCGCTCTTCGCCTCTGCTATCTTCTGTTGAGTATGTAGGTGTTTGGAATGGTTTGATAACTATCGAGCTGAACTCCTGGGACCCGATGGCATTTCAGTCTGCTATTCCTCCGCCATCTTGCTTCGATCCTTGGGAGCTTCTTCTTAAGTTTATTTATATTTTTTTCTTCTTAAGTTTAAAGTGATTCTTAGTTTTTTCCTCAACTTACAAGTTTGCTTAACTGTTTTGAGTTAATCTTGGCTCCACTGTCTTCGTACACATTTTTTTTTTAATTTTATTTTTTATAAACATATAATATATTTTTATCCCCAGGGGTACAGGTCTGTGAATCGCCAGGTTTACACACTTCACAGCACTCACCATAGCACATACCCTCCCCAATGTCCATAATCCCACCCCCCCAACCCCCCTCCCCCCATTAACCCTCAGTTTGTTTTGTGAGATTAAGAGTCACCTATGGTTTGTCTCCCTCCCAATCCCTTCTTGTTTCATTTACTCTTCTCCTACCCCCTTAACCCACCATGTTGCATCTCCTCTCCCTCATATCAGGGAGATCATATGATAGTTGTCTTTCTCCGATTGACTTATTTCGCTAAGCATGATACCCTCTAGTTCCATCCACGTCGTCGCAAATGGGAAGATTTCATTTCTTTTGATGGCTGCATAGTATTCCATTGTGTATATATACCACATCTTCTTTATCCATTCATCTGTTGATGGACATCTAGGTTCTTTCCATAGTTTGGCTATTGTAGACATTGCTGCTATAAACATTCGGGTGCACGTGCCCCTTCGGATCACTACGTTTGTATCTTTAGGGTAAATACCCAGCAGTGCAATTGCTGGGTCATAGGGTAGTTCTATTTTCAACATTTTGAGGAACCTCCATGCTGTTTTCCAGAGTGGTTGCACCAGCTTGCATTCCCACCAACAGTGTAGGAGGGTTCCCCTTTCTCCGCATCCTCGCCAGCATCTGTCATTTCCTGACTTGTTAATTTTAGCCATTCTGACTGGTGTGAGGTGGTATCTCATTGTGGTTTTGATTTGTATTTCCCTGATGCCAAGTGATGTGGAGCACTTTTTCATGTGTCTGTTGGCCATCTGAATGTCTTCTTTGCAGAAATGTCTGTTCATGTCCTCTGCCCATTTCTTGATTGGATTATTTGTTCTTTGGATGTTGAGTTTGCTAAGTTCTTTATAGATTTTGGACACTAGCCCTTTATCTGATATGTCGTTTGCAAATATCTTCTCCCATTCTGTCAGTTGTCTTTGGTTTTGTTAACTGTTTCCTTTGCTGTGCAGAAGCTTTTGATCTTGATAAAATCCCAATAGTTCATTTTTGCCCTCGCTTCCCTTGCCTTTGGCGATGTTCCTAGGAAGATGTTGCTGCGCTGAGGTCGAAGAGGTTGCTGCCTGTGTTCTCCTCAAGGATTTTGATGGATTCCTTTCTCACATTGAGATCCTTCATCCATTTTGAGTCTATTTTCGTGTGTGGTGTAAGGAAATGATCCAATTTCATTTTTCTGCATGTGGCTGTCCAATTTTCCCAACACCATTTGTTGAAGAGGCTGTCTTTTTTCCATTGGATATTCTTTCCTGCTTTGTCGAAGATTAGTTGACCATAGAGTTGAGGGTCTATTTCTGGGCTCTCTATTTTGTTCCATTGATCTATGTGTCTGTTTTTGTGCCAGTACCATGCTGTCTTGATGATGACAGCTTTGTAATAGAGCTTGAAGTCCGGAATTGTGATGCCACCAACTTTGGCTTTCTTTTTCAATATTGCTTTGGCTATTCGAGGTCTTTTCTGGTTCCATATAAATTTTAGGATTATTTGTTCCATTTCTTTGAAAAAAATGGATGGTACTTTGATAGGAATTGCATTAAATGTGTAGATTGCTTTAGGTAGCATAGACATTTTCACAATATTTATTCTTCCAATCCAGGAGCATGGAACATTTTTCCATTTCTTTGTGTCTTCCTCAATTTCTTTCATGAGTACTTTATAGTTTTCTGTGTATAGATTCTTAGTCTCTTTGGTTAGGTTTATTCCTAGGTATCTTATAGTTTTGGGTGCAATTGTAAATGGGATTGACTCCTTAATTTCTCTTTCTTCTGTCTTGTTGTTGGTGTAGAGAAATGCAACTGATTTCTGTGCATTGATTTTATATCCTGACACTTTACTGAATTCCTGTACAAGTTCTAGCAGTTTTGGAGTGGAGTCTTTTGGGTTTTCCGCATATAGTATCATATCATCTGCGAAGAGTGATAGTTTGACTTCTTCTTTGCCGATTTGGATGCCTTTAATTTCCTTTTGTTGTCTGATTGCTGAGGCTAGGACTTCTAGTACTATGTTGAATAGCAGTGGTGATAACGGACATCCCTGCCGTGTTCCTGACCTTAGCGGAAAAGCTTTCAGTTTTTCTCCATTGAGAATGATATTTGCGGTGGGTTTTTCATAGATGGCTTTGATAATATTGAGGTATGTGCCCTCTATCCCTACACTTTGAAGAGTTTTGATCAGGAAGGGATGCTGTACTTTGTCAAATGCTTTTTCAGCATCTATGGAGAGTATCATATGGTTCTTGTTCTTTCTTTTATTAATGTGTTGTATCACATTGATTGATTTGCGGATGTTGAACCAACCTTGCAGCCCTGGAATAAATCCCACTTGGTCGTGGTGAATAATCCTTTTAATGTTCGTACACATTTTTAACAGATTTTTCCAGTATCACCTGGAGCAAAATTGTGAAATTGATGTCTCTGGAAGCCTTTTTAAAAAGTAAAGTGCTTTTCTGCTATAAAAAGATTGAGTTTGTCCTCCCTACCTCCCCCCACCTCTAAAGGGCTGGATTTTTCCAAGTATAAGAAGAGTTGTGTTTTGGTTTTTATTTTCTGGATTTTTTTTGTATTTAAGAATTTATTTTCTACTCTTCTCTGCCATCTGGTGGCTTGTGAACGGAACATTGCATTTGGAAGGAAAACAAGGAATTGGAGCTATTTTGAGATATGTAACTTACTGAAGAAAAGCAATATATGGTTGTATGTGTTTAACTTTGAAACTACCAAATCACAGCAGTAGTATTGGGGCACAGAAATTTGTCTGTCTGTGGTATTTTCTGGATTTCGTACCCACTCTTCTCTTTATCTCCTGTGTCCTGCTTCACCTTCTAGAATTTTTGACCTCCTGTGTAGTGCTAAGGAAACTGAGTAATCAAAGTTACAAATTCCCTTTTGCATTTAATTAAAGGCTTGTTGGGTTTATGACATGTATGAGTGGTCTCCTTTAGTTTCCATTTGGACATCATCTCCTCTGCTATCTCTGTAACACCTTGTACCAGGCAGAAAAACAACCTCCACAAAGATGTCCATATCTTTATCCCCAGACCTGTGAATGTGGTACCTTATGTGGCATAATGTGCTTTTAGGTAAGATTAAGGCCAACGACCTTAAGAGAGGGAGACTATTTGGGGTTATCTGGGTGGGTATGGTTTAATCATATCGGCCCCTCTCCCTCTTGTAGTCAGAGAGTCAGAGAAAGGGGACTGAGGAGAGAGATCAAAGATGGGAGTGAAAAAAAAACACCCAGAAATTTGAAGTGTGAAAGAATCTAGACTGGCTTTGTAGATGGAGGGAGGGGGCTACGAGCCAGAGAGTGTGAGTGGCCTCTAGAAAGAAACCTTCTCTCTGCTATAGCCTCCAGAAAAGATTGCAGCCTTATTAACAGCTTAATTATAGCCTAGTGAAACTGGTGTCAGACTTCTTGCATATGAAAGTGTAAGATAATAAATTTGTGTTGTTTTAAGCCACTGGGTTTGATGGAATTTGTTATGACTAAGATAGAAAACACCCCATGTTTTGTTAGAATTGGGTCTGGAGGCCTGGATTGGGAGGAGTGCAGAGCTAGCTTGAATTTGATCTAGTGGCAAACCTAGAGAATTGGTTGGTAATAAACTAGTTTCTTCAGCAAGTTTAATGATGCTCCTCTCTTTCCAAGTTATGTTGTGACCCTTTAAGAACCCATCTATCCTATTATTTTCACCCTCCTCTGTTTCCGGACTGTGTTGCTGCTTCCTTTTTCAACGTATCCCTCCTCTTTTCTTGACTAAAGGCAGGAGTTTGAAGTAGATTTGCTTATCATGTGAGGGCGAGTTCACAGTCCTTGACAATGAAAGTCTCATAATTTAGTGGGGGAAACTGACAAGTAAACAAATACTGCAAATCTGTCTGATAAAAGCAATAATAAGAGTGAGCATGGGATAGAGGCCTCTACCTGGCCAACAAATTCAGGGGGCTGATTGATTCTTTTAATTCATTATCACAGATCATAACTGAGAACTCCAGATTTTCTGGAAATACTCCTAAATTTCCCAGCAATCTTAGATTCATCCCGCCATTCTCAGAAACAGCTCTTTCTCCTCTCTCTCCACAGGCTTTCTTCATTCCTCTTTCTGGTGGCTTAAAATATGTCCACAAATTCTTTAATAATCTTCCTTTCCAGAAGTGGAGCTTAAGTCCCCTCCCCCTTGAATATGGGCTGGACCTGGTGATTTGTTTCAAACAAACTAATACGGCAGAAGTGACTCTCTCTCTCCTCCCCCCTCCCATATATGTGAAATCATCACATTGTATGCTTTTAATATATTAAATTTTATTTGTCAATTATACCTTAACAAAACTGGAAGAAAAAGAAATGACTATGTATGACTTCTGAGACTAGGTCATAAGAAGCATTGTGGCTTCCCTTGCTCTCTGTCGCTCTGGAATCACTCACCCTGAAGGAAGCCAACTGCCATGTAAAAAGCTTCTCAATGGAGAGGGCCTCATGGCAAGGATGAGGTCAAAGGCCAAAAGCCTTGTGGGTGAGCAGTCTTGGAAGCAGATCCTCCAGCCCTGGCTGACATCTCGATGACAACCTCTGACAAACCCTGAATCCATCACCCAGGTAAGTCATCTGCGAATACCTGATTCACTGAAACTGTGAGATAGTAACTGTTTGTTGTTTTAAGCTGTTGAGTTTGGGGGGTAGTTGGTCATAAGTAACTACTACAGATCTTGGTACTTGAAAGTGGAATTCCTTTATAATAAACCAAAAAAATGCAAAAATTTTGGAAAGAAGCAGTAGGCAGAAGCTGAAAGGACTTTGTGGAAAATGTTAGAGAAAAATTGAAGCATCTTGAAGAGCCTGTGAGAAGAAGCTTCTTGTCTTTTCAGGAGACCATGGGTGAAAGCTTAAGGGAAAGTAACAAAAATATTACTGGAAATGGAAGGAAAGGGGATCCTTTTTGTGTAGAAGTGGAAAGTTTAGCAACACTGTCAGCTGTGTTCATGTGGAAAGTAGCAAATATCCATAAAGAACTGGGTGGTTTAGGTAAAGAAATTGCCAGGTGGGATGGTAAAGCTGCTGCCTGGTTTCTTCTTAAAGTCTCTGCTTATGGTAAAATGTTGAGAGAAGAGAGAGATCTGTTAAAGAAAAGTTGGTTAAACACAAAGGGACCAGGAATTATTAGTCTAAAAATTTCCCAGCATCTTCAGAAAGCAAATGAAGCTAAATTTAAGAACTGGCTTCTGGGCAAAGATGAAAATCCAGGAAACTGTGAGGAAAACGTGATCTTCTGAGCTGCTAAGTTTTGGGGAGATGATTTTGTTTTATAGAAATGGGATTGATAGACTTTGTCATCCTTACTCGAAGTTGATCACTTCGCTTGAGACTCTGTGGAGAAACTAGCAGCCCTTTCTCATTTTCCCAACGCTGTGTGTGGTGTGCCAACGTGTGTGTCTGGGTGCTCTGCTTCCTTCCCAATGAAATGAATACATGCCAGCCTTTCCATTAGTGCTTTCCAATCCATCTACATTTCAAGGACTTTATTTAAACAAAAGACCTTCGCTATCTTTCATTGTCAGTTTCTCCCACTGTATTGATTCATTCTCATCAACAAACATGCTCTATTATCTGTCATCTTATGAAAACAAACCCTCATTTTATTCCATATCCCTCTCTCGCCATCACCCCATCTCTGCAGCCCTTTACAAGAAAACTTCTTTGATGCTACTTCATTTGTCATTCCCCTTCAGTCCACCCCTTTTGTCTTCTGTCTCCATCATTCAGCTAAAAATTTGTTGGTTTACATCACAAATCACCTTCATCCTACCCAAGCCACTGGTCTCTCTTCTAATCTTAGCTGACCTCTCAGCAGTATTTGCTTTAGGTAACGTCTCCCTTGTAATTTTTTTTAATGGCTTTATTGAAATATAATTTACATACTATATGGTTCACCAGTTTAAATCATATAATACAGTGTTTTTAGTACATTCACAGGATTGTGTAGACATCAGTACCATCTAGTGTTAACACATTTTTGTCCCCCCTAAAAGAAACTGTATACTTACTAGTAGTCACTCCTCATTTCCCCTTCCTCCTCTCTCCCAGCCCAACACAACCACTAATCTGCTTTCTGTTTCTGTAGATTTGCCTCTTCTGGACATGTCTTGTAAAGGGAGTCCTATAATATCTGGTCTTTTGTGTCTGACTTCTTTCACTTAGGTGAATGTTTTCAAAGTTCATCCAGGTTGTACCATGTACCAATATTTCATTCCTTTTCATTGCCAAATAATATCCCATAATATGCCACATTTTATTTATCCATTCACCAGTTAATAGACATTTAGGTTGTTTCCACTTTTGGGTTCTTATGATAATAATGATGCTCTGAATATTTTATGTTTAACTTTTTATTTGGACATATGTTTTCATTTCTCTTGAAAAAATCCCTAGGAGTGGGATTGCTGGCTCATATGGTAACACTATGTTTAGCTTTTCAAAGAACCTCCAGACTGTTTTCCAAAGTGGTACACCATTTCACATTCCCACCAGCAATGTACGAAGGCTCCAATTTTCCCATATCCTTACTAATGTTTGATTGTTTATCTTTTATATTATAGCAGCCTCCTATAGACTGAATGTTTATATCTTCCCTCAGATTTGTATATGGAGACCCTAATTCCCAGTGTGATGGCATTTGGTGGTGGAGCCTTTGGAGGTAATTAGGATTTGTATAGGTCATGAGGGTGGAGTCGCCATGATGGGCTTGCTTCTCTTATAAGAAAATGAAGAGATCAGGCCCTCTCTTTCTCAGCCATGTGAGGGAAGAGGGCCCTTACCAAGACCCTGACCGAGATGGCACCCTGATGGCAGAATTCTAGCCTCCAGAATCAGAGAAATAAATTTCTGTTGGTTAGGCCACCCAGTCTATGGTATTCTGTTACAGCAGCCCTCATTTGCGGAACACTTCCCTGTTTGGGCTTCTAAGACATTACAATTTCCTACTTTTTTTCCTTTCTCACTTGCTGCTCTTTCTCAGTCTCTTTCATGTGTTTACCTCATCTTCCCCTTCATTCTCCTTTTCTTCCACCAAGGTATTAAATGTGGGAATGCCCCAGGGCTCTGTCTTTTTTTTCTCTCATTCATTTATTTTTTTTTTATTATGTTTTGTTAGTCACCATGCAATGCATCATTAGTTTTTGATGTAGTGTTCCATGATTCATTGTTTGTGTATAACACCCAGAGCCCAGGGCTCTTTCTTGGGATATCCTCTTTAAACACTCTTACCATGTCATTTTGTCTTGTGTCTTTAAATACTATGTGAAAATTGCTTCCAAATGTCTATCTTTAGCTCTCACACTTCCCTTATGTGCGTACCCCTCTATCCAGTTGTTTACTTAATCACTCTTCATAGATGTCTAATGGGGATTTCAGACTTAACATGTCCAAAACAAAACTCGTGGTTTTCACCCATGGAGAACTGCCTCCTCTCCCAGTCTTAAAAATTTCAGTAAATGGAATTCCTGTCCACCTTGTTGCTTAAGTCAGAAGCCTGGGAACCATTCTTGATTCCTCCTGTTTTCCTATACCCTATATCAAGTCCCTCAGCAAGTTTCTTTTAACGGTGCCCACCTTAGTGTATTTGAATTTATCTACTTTCTTTCATTTCTACGAGCTTAGTCCTAGACATCATTATCTGTTCCCTGGACTACTGTGGTAGACCTCAGTTCATTTCCTTGCCTCTATTCTGCAGTCCATGATTCATAGAGTAGCCAGTTATCATATAAATTTAAGATATCACATCATGTTACTTCCTTGTTTAAAATACTTCATTTATTTCTGTTGCTCTTAAAATTGCTCTTAAAATCTACATTTGTTTGCCTGGCCTATGAGGCCCTGCGTGATTTGGCCCTTGCCAGATCTCTGCCCTCATTACCGACTGTTCTTTGTTAGTATTATTCAGCCGAATGGCCTTCTTTCTTCCTTGGGGCTTTTATACTAGCTCTTTCCTCTGCCTGGAAATTCTTCCCCAAGATCTTCACATGGCCAACTTCTTATCATTTATGTTTTAGTACCTATCATTCCTAATTTTTTGTGTGTGTTTGTTTATTGTCTGCTCTTCCAGCAACCCCTCCATCGGTTATAAAATCCTTGAAAATCCTGTCTTATTCAGGCATGCATTTCTGGTACGTAACATGGTTTCTGTAGACTCTCCTTAAATATTTGTTTAAAAATTTATTATTTATTGAATTATAGTTGGCATAGAACATTATATTAGTTTTAGGTGTACAAATAATAATTTGATTTATTTATATATTGTGAAATGATTACCACAATAGGTTTAGTTAACATCCTTCACCATACATAGTTATAGTTTTTTTTCTGTGATGAGAATTTTTAAGATCTGTTCTCTTAGCATCTTTAATATACAGTACAGTATTGTTAACTGTAATCACCATGTTATACCTTACATCCCCAGGTCTTAATTTATCCTATAACTAGAAATTTGTACCTTTGAGCCACCTTCATCTATTTCACCCCTCCTCCCTCCCACATCCTGTGTCTAGCAGCCACCAGTCTCTTCTCTTTATCTATGAGGTGCATTATCTTAAGATTCCACTTACAAGATTATACAGAGTTCTTTGTGTGTGTGTCACTTAATTCACTTAGCATATTGCCCTCATGGTCCATTCATGTTATCTAAAGATAATATCCTTCTTTTTTATGGCTGAAAAATATTTCATTGTGCATATATACACACCACATTTTAAATTGGGGTACCTGCGTGTCTCAGTCGGCTAAGCATCTGCCTTCAGCTCAAGTGATGATCCCAGGGTCCTGGGATTGAGCCCCGCATCGGGCTCTCTGCTCAGCAGGGAGTCTGCTTCTTCCACTCCCTCTGCCTGCCGCTCCTACTGCTTCTGCTCTGTCTCTGTCAAATAAATAAATAAAATCTTAAAAAAAAATCCAGGGGTGCCTGGGTGGCTCAGTGGGTTAAGCCGCTGCCTTCGGCTCAGGTCATGATCTCAGGGTCCTGGGATCGAGCCCCGCATCGGGCTCTCTGCTCAGCAGGGAGCCTGCTTTCTCATCTCTCTCTACCTGCCTCTCTGCCTGCTTGTGATCTCTCTCTGTCAAATAAATAAATAAAATCTTAAAAAAAAAAAATCCATTCATCCATCAGTGGACGTTTAGGTTGTTTCCATGTCTCGGGTATTATAAATAATACTATAAGGAACACTGGGGTGCAGATACCTTTTGGAGAGTTCAGATAAATACCCAGAAGTAGAATTGCTAGATTGTATGGTAGTTCTATTTTAAAATTTTTAAGGTACCTCCACACTGTTTTCTATGGTGGCTGCACTAATTTACATTCTCAACAACAGTGCATAAGAGTTCCTTTTCCTGCATATCTTTAACTCTTATTATTTCTTGTCTTTTTGATATTAGCCATTCTAACAGGAATGAGATGATGGCTCCCTATGGTTTTGATTTGCATTTTTATGATTATTAATAATGTTGAACACCTTTTTGTATGCTGTTCATGTGTTTAACAAACACCTGTTGGCTATTTATATGTTGTCTTTGGAAAAATGTTTATTTAGATTCTTTTCTCATTTTTATTTATTTATTTATTTATTTTTTGACAGAGAGATCACAAGCAGGCAGAGAGGCAGGTAGAACTTTTCTCATTTTTAAATTGGATTTTTTTTCTGTTGAATTGTCTGAGTTCTTGATATATTTTGTATATCCCTTACCAGGTATATAACTTGTGAATGTGTTCTCCCATTCCACAGGTTGCCTTTTCATTATGTTGATGAAATCAACAGGAGCTTTTTCATTGGATATACTCCCAGTTGTTCATTTTTGCTTTTGGTGTCAAATCCCAAAAATCATTGCCAAGACTGATGTCAAGGAGCTTACCCTCTGTGTTTTCTTTGTAGGAGTTTTGTAGTTTCAGGTCTTACATTTAATCTTTAATCCATTTTGAGAAGATTTTTGTGTATGATATAAGATATTTGTTCTGTTTCATTCTGCTTGTGGCTATCCAGTTTCCTTAACACCATTTATTAAAGAGATTACTCCTCCCTCATTGTATATTCTTGGTTCTTATGTCATAAATTAATTGGCCACACATGCCTGGGTTTATTTCTGGGATTTCTATCCTTTTTTTTTTTTTTTTTTAAAGATTTTACTTATTTATTTGACAGACAGAGATCACAAGTAGGCAGAAAGGCAGGCAGAGAGAGAGAGAGAGGAGGAAGCAGGCTCCCCGTGGAGCAGAGAGCCTGATGTAGGGCTCGAGCCCAGGACCCTGGGATCATGACCTGAGCCGAAGGCAGAGGCTTTGACCCACTGAGCCAGCCAGGCGCCCCTCTATCCTTTTTTTTTTTTTTTAAGATTTTATTTATTTGACAGAGAGATCACAAGTAGGCAGAGAGGCAGGCAGAGAGAGGGGGGAAGCAGGCTCCCCACTGAGCAGAGAGCCAGACATGGGGCTCGATCCCAGGATCCTGAGATCATGACCTGAGCCAAAGGCAGATGCTTAACCAACTGAGCCACCCAGGTGCCCCTGGGTTTTTTAAAAAAATAAATAATTAATTAATTAATGTTCAATTAGCCACTCTGTAGAGCATAGTTAGTCCTTGGTGCAGTGCTAAGTGATTCAGTAGTTAAGTATAACACCCAGTGGTCATCACAGCATGAGCCTTCCTCAATATCCATCACCTTATTACTCCCACCCCCCACCCTCCTCCACTCTGAAGCCCCCAGATTTTTTTCTTGGGGTCTGTAGTTTCTCATGGTTCATCTCCCTCTCTGATTTCTTCCCCTTTGGATTTCTCTCCCTTCTCCTCTGGTCCTCAGTGCTTTGCTTATGTTCCACATAATACTGAAACCATATGATAATTGTCTTTCTCTGCTTGACTTATTTCTCTTAGCATAATCCCCAGTTCCATCCATGTTGATGTAAATGGTAGGTATTCATCCTTTGTGATGGCCGAGTAATAGTCCATTGTATATATTTGCCACATCATCTTTATCCATTCATCTGTTGAAGGGCATCTCAGCTTCTTCCACAGTTTGGCTGTTGTGGACCTTGCTGCTATGAACATTGTGATCCATGTGGCCCTTCTTTTCACTACATCTGTATCTTTGGGGTAAAAACCTAGTAGTGCAATTGCTGGGTCACAGGGTAGCTCTATTCTTAACATTTTGAGGAACCTCCATACTGTTTTCCAACGTGGCTGTACCAATTTGGATTCCCACCAACAGTGCAAGAGGGTTCCCCTTTCTCCACATCCTTGCCAAAATTTATTGTTTCCTGGGGCGCCTGGGTGGCTCAGTGGGTTAAGCCGCTGCCTTCGGCTCAGGTCATGATCTCAGGGTCCTGGGATCGAGTCCCACATTGGGCTCTCTGCTCAGCAAGAAGCCTGCTTCCTCCTCTCTCTCTCTCTCTGCCTGCCTCTCTGTCTACTTGTGATCTCTCTCTGTCAAATAAATAAATAAAATCTTAAAAAAAAATTTATTGTTTCCTGTTGTGTTAATTTTTGCCATTTTAACTGTTGTAAGGGGGTATCTCATTGTGGTTTTGATTTGAATTTCCCTGATGGCTAATGATGTTGAACATTTTTTCATGTGTCTGATAGCCATTTGTATGTCTTTATTGGAGAAGTGTCTGTTCATGTCTTCTGCCCATTTTTTGACTTGATTATCTGTTTTTTGGGTGTTGAGTTTGAGAAGTTCTTTATAGGTCTTGGATACTAGCCCTTTGTCTGTAGTGTCATTTGTGAATATCTTCTATTCTGTGGGTTGCCTCTTAGTTTTGTTGACTGTTTCCTTTGTTGTGCAGAAACTTTTTATCTTGATGAAGTCCCTAAAGTTCATTTTTGTTTTTGTTTCACTTGCTTTTGGAGACATGTCTTGAAAGAAGTTGCTGTGGCTGATGTTGAAGAGGTAACTGCCTGTGGTCTCCTCTAGGATTTTGATTGATTCCTGTCTCACATTGAGGTCTTTCATCCATTTTGAGTTTATCTTTGTGTATCGTGTAAAAGAATGGTCCAGTTTCATTCTTAGGTATGTAGCTGTCCAGTTTTCCCCACACTATTGATTGAAGAGACTATCTTTTTTCCACTGGGTATTTTTTTCCTGAATTGTCAAAGATTAGTTGACTGTAGAGTTGAGGGTCCATTTCTGGAGTCTCTATTCTGTTCTATTGGTTTATGTGTCTGTTTTTATAACCAATAGCATGCTGTTTTAATTACTACAGCTTTGTAATATAGTTTGAAATCAGGAAATATGATGCTTCTGGTTTTGTTCTTTCTCAAGACTCCTTTGGCTATTCAGAGTCTTCTGGGGTTTGATACAAATTTTGGGATTTTTTGTTCTATTTCTGTGAAAAATACCATTGGGAATTTTGGTAGGGATTGCATTGAATCTGTTGATTTCTGTGGGTAGTATGGACATTTTAACATTATTCTTCTAATCTATGAGCATGGAATATCTTTCCATTTACTTGTGTCATCCTCAGTTTTTTTCATCAGTGGCTTATAGTTTTCAATATACAGGTCTTTCACCTCCTTGGTTAATTTTATTACTAGGTATTTTATTCTTTTTGATGCAATTATAGATGGGACTGTTTTCTTAATTTCACTTTCTAAATATTTGTTAATTGTTAATTGTTAATGAATGAATGATTTTGAACTCATTCCCAAACTGAATTCTTAATCAGAGTAAGAGTTATCTAGGGAAAGAGCAGAAGAAAAAGGAGAAAGGAGTATCTAATTAGTGTGTCTCAAATGCGTTATAGGTATGCAGGAGATGTTACCCTCTCAGTGTTTGACATACCCAGGTACAACCAGGGAACAGCATAGAGAGCATCCATCCCTATGCTGAACTCCTCAGAGGGCATTCGTAATGTAGCAGAGGCCCATCATCCCTGCAAATAGCAAATGTTTTGAAGGTAGCATTTGCTACCCCAGTGCAAGATGCTGAGAGTATTCCAAGGAAGTCTTCTACTAGCTTGACATCTGTTTCAGTTGAGGTTCATGTTTAGAATGTTTATAAAAAACATTAAAATTTTCATCTACCTATCCATTAATAAAGTTTCTTGTGGATGGTGAGTGTCAAAAATTGAAGAGATAATCATTAAAAATTCTTTAGCAGGAATTGCATGTAGCCTGTTTCCATCTCTCCTTCCTTTCTTCTTTTTTAAAATAATTCGAATAAAAAAATTAAGGCTGAGCAAAGTAGGCATTTGCATCCAAGTTGGAGGGTAGGGGCTATCTGGCTTGGGATGTCAGAGCCTGAATGGAGGGAGTCTATGAGGGGGAGGATGGTAGCAGCCTGTGTGGTTGTTGAGAGCTCAAGAGAGGTGAGGAGGTTTTCTGCCCAAGATGATGATGACAGTAGGGATCTGGCACAAGAATTTGGACCTTGAGGGAGAAAAAGAGATCAGTTAGGTTGGGAGGCAGAGTTGGTAGCTCACTGATAAATGTTGGCTACCTAAGTGGGGTGAGAATGGTGCTTGCTGGCCTGGCACCATGTGTTAGAACTTGATTGGGATGGGGAGGGAATCTGTGTAGGAAAGTGGTGGTCATCTGCCATGGGGTACTGAAGCCCAGTAGGATGAGGAGGGCATCTACATGAGAGGGGCATGTGGCAACAGTGTTGGGCCAGCAACGTGTCAGAGTCTGAACAGGGTTAGGAGGACTTCTTTGTGAGAGGTGGGGGGCAGGGCAGGAAGTTGAGTATACACAGGTAGGATTGAGTCAAAAAGTAAATATATTGAGGATAATGGCAGCCAAGCTTTTCATTGTTAGAGGATAGAATTCTAAATATGGAATAGGAAAAAAACTGTAATAACTCTGGTATTGGATTGGAATTGGAAGTAACGTGAACTCAGGGTTTGATAGATAAATGGAGAAATGTTGATGTAAATGCGTGGATAATATACATGTAATATATGTGTATAAATAATATACTATGTGTATATATACATACATATATTCCCCATCTCTGAGAATAGCAGTACCCCTAAAATAGGACACGTCTAGTGCCCTATCTTGATTTCAAAGTACCATTCTCCACTAAAAGGAACCAAGACTCCTTGGAGAAGTAGCTCATTTCAGGACAGGGCAGAAAAAGTCCAAGATGAGCCAGAATGTCTTATTAGGCAAGAAAATAAAAAGGGCTTAATGAATTATGGGAACATGTCAAAAGAACACAGATGTCAGTTTGAATGAATTTCTGGTGGCCAAATCTATATACTTTGAGCATCAAAATAAATAATGATAATATCAGGTTATAACCCATTGAATAAAATAGTAACCCATGAGTCCATACTTATATAAACAATTGAATATGGGATGTGTCGGTGGCTCCGTCAGTTAAGCGTCTGCCTTCAGTTCAGGTCATGATCCCAGGGTCCTGGGATCGAGCTCCATATTGGGCTCCCTGCTCAGTGGGGAGCCTGGTTCTCCCTTTCCCTCTGTCCTTCTCCCCGCTCGTGCTCTCTTTTTCTGAAATAAATAAATAAAATCTTTAAAAAAATTGAATATATAATTAGAGTGAAGAGAATAAATGTAAAATGGATAATTGAGTTAGAGAATCACCATTTTTATATCATCATAGTAATAATTCAGCCAAGAAGCATCAGTGACTATTACAAACTAGTGGATGAAAGTTTGGTAAAGAGGGAATATTATATAGTCTCAAAATACCTCTCTACAAAATACTGAGTAGTTACAAAGGGGTAAAATCAACTCTGTGGTGGATAAATCTGACAGAGTGATTAACTGAGTGATCAAAGTTAGTATGACCCATCATGAGACAAATAGAAATCATGTGCCACCTGACAGGTACACATGCCACCTCAGTGACATTCCTGCCCACAATAAATAATCTAATGATGAGGGCATATCCGACAAGTCCAAATTGAGGGACATGATCCAAAATAACTGGCCTTATGTTCTCCAGAACACTCAAGTGCTCAGAGTCAAGGAAAGATTGGTGTACTGTTCTAGATTGAAAGAGACTTCAGCAGATGTGAAAACTAAACACGTGTGTTCCTGGACTCAAACCTTTCATGTTATTGGGACGAATGTTAAAACTTGAACTGGGCTTGCGGGTTAGTTGATAATAATGGATCACCGTTAGTTCTGAGTGTGATGGTTGTCTTGTGGTTATGTAGGAGAATGTTCTTATTTATAGCAATTATACACTGAAGTGTTAACACAGGCCCAGGGGCATCCATCATGTTGACAACTTACTCTCAACTGTTCCAGGAAAATGTTATTTGCACTATTATTGTTGTAACTTTTTAAAAAATTTGGAATTATTTTAAAATCAAAAGAACAGTTATGTATAAATGAGCAAGCTAAAGTTTCTCATGAAAACGTTTTAGTATCTTACTATATATCTTCTCTACTAAAATCTTTTCAACAAGGCCTGTATAGATTAACCAAATCATTTCCAGTTTATCACTGCATGTTGTACAAATTTTATCCTTTTTTGTGTGTGCACTATAATATGAAAAAGCCCATGTTGCTTTATCTTAGGCAGAGGGAGTTAGGTTTGCAAAAGCCTGGAGCTCAGATGGCATGTTTCTTAGGAGAACTGCAAGCAGTTCAGCATGTCTGGAAAGTGTGGAGTTGGTGGTGGGCTAGCTGTCAAGAGAAAAGACATGTAAACTCCTAACTATAGGAAACAAACTGAGTGTTACTGCAGGGGGTGGGGGGATGGGATGATTGGGTGATGGGCATTAAGGAGGGCATGTGATGTGATGAGCACTGGGTGTTATATGCAACTAATGAATTAATGACTCTACATCTGAAACTAATGATGTAATATATTTGGCTAATTGAATTTAAATATAAAAAAAGAAAAGACATGTAGCAAGCTTAGCTAGATGGTAGTCTCATTCACTGACTTAGGGGACATAGGATAATTCACTTCTAGGTCTCTAAAACTGATAAGCAAAAGCACATTAGCAAGGATGCCCCCTCCACCCAATGTCTAGAAACTGCCTGAAACCATTGGTCAAGAAACTGCCCCAGGATGCTTCTTGACCTCAAAGTTTAGTCAGAAATTGCTTTAAACTTGTGCCTGCAGGAGGCACAACTCAGAAGCGTGAAAGGGATGGAGAAAGAGGCCTCTTCTGTATCTACTTTCAAATAATTTAGCAAAAAAGACACATGTGGTAGGATAATTTACTCAGATATTAATTTGCTTTTTATTCTGTTTTCCTGCCCTAGTCCAAGAATGCTTTTCTGCTTTCTTTCTTTGAGTTTTTGCTCAGGAGGATCAAAGCAGTACAGTTGGATTCTGTTTTTCAAAGGTAAATTATGTATTTTTAGAAGATTTTATTTACTTATTTATTTATTTGACAGAGAGACATGAGAGAGGGAACACAAGCATGGGGAGAGAGAGAGGGAGAAGCAGGCTTCCCACCAAACAGAGAGCCTGATGTGGCGCTCGATCCCAGGAACCCAGGATTGTGACCTGAGCCACCCAGGCGCCCCTCAAAGGTAAATTCTTTGAAGTCCTCATGCTATGTGGTCTCAAGAGGGGAGAGAGGCAAGAATCCAGGAGGGGGAGTCTACCATAGAAACCTCAAAGAGATATTTAATTGGGGGAGGAGAACTCCACTGAGTCCTGGGGACCAGGATCCAGTCCCTCTGTGCTTCTCCACTGTGACCTCCTGGGGATGTGGCCTGTCTTTACTGTGGAATGGCTTTGTGGTAGAGTGGGTATCTGAACCTTTGTATTGGGGCTCCTAGCTTTGGTAAGGAGCTCCCAGTGCAGCTCGGAGGTAAGTTTCAGGAAGCAGAACCATCTTCCCGCAAGTAACCCTGTCATCCTAGATAAAGAATGTATCAGCAATGACCAAAGATCAGAGAACTGTCCCTGAGTATTCTGGACTGTGTAAAATCTGATATTTTTGTTATGGGGAAAGGACATAGCCCCACTATTGACTGAGGTTAAATTTCCATCAGCTTAAGCAGTGCTGGCTTAGGATGAGATTTAATTTGTTAATAAAGAACATGGCTTTTCTTAGACCTAGAAGTATGCAGTAAATTTCATAGTTACCATACATGTTTATAGCTCCCAAGATGTAGGAAAAATTACTTGCACATGAAAAGACATTTTTTTTTTTTGCCAGAAGAATTCAGCAGAAGTCTTTAATTGTCCCCTTTTTCTAAGAGAAGTGGGATATTCTGGTTTGATACATGCTTCCAGAACTTAACGCCAGATGAACTCAGGATGCCTCAGCAATTTTGGTTTTCTGTTACTCTTTCTAACCCAAAAGCTAAAGTGTAGTGGAAAGAAAGGAACAGGCCATTCTGACATTTGGTAGATGAAGGTGCCTTTCTGCTCTCTCCCCTTTACCAGGGCTCCCTGAGCTGACTTTGGGCTGGGAGCAGGTCTGAGGTGAATACTGGCTTAATTTAAGTTTTCTTGCAGCTTTATCTTCTAGATGCAAAATCTCAAATACCCAAACCTCTTATTTTGAGTCAGGAGAAACTGAGCCTCGAGACTTCCTTTGTGATAGGTGGTCAGTAGGCTTCAGACAAGTGATAACTCCAAGTACAGAATGATGACCCAACTCCTTCAGCAGGGTTTTTATTTTCTAAATAAAGAAGCCTACCCAGAAACTGTACCAGCAAGAGTGTTAATGGGCTTAGGCATGTGTGACAAAGTTGTTGACTGAAAATGAGAAATTAGAACTCTGCCACCAGCTGCTTGTGTGCCTCTGAACATACCATTTCAACTCTCTGGGCCACGTGTGTCACATGAAA
Source organism: Enhydra lutris kenyoni (assembly GCF_002288905.1). Taxonomy (NCBI): domain Eukaryota; kingdom Metazoa; phylum Chordata; class Mammalia; order Carnivora; family Mustelidae; genus Enhydra; species Enhydra lutris. The sequence continues at coordinate 2,997,688 of NW_019154089.1, forward strand.
GTTTTGGAACTGACCATTAATGGCTGGGTCCATGCTCTATTTTAACTATGATTCCAGATATAGAATAAGATTCTTTAAAAATTGAAATTCAGGGTATTAAGGAGCCCTGTCAACAGCAAGTGCTTAGATATAATGGGAATTAACTATTTCTAGTAGAATTTTTGAATGTGCCAGTAAGATTAATGCAGTATTTTTACAAAATCATGCTCCAACTTGTGATAAAACTTAGAAAAATGTATTGCTGTCTATTTTGGTTGGATGCTGTAGATAAGCGTGTCAGACCTAAGTTAAAAATAAATCCCACAAAGCCAACAGAAATTAGATGGGGATTAGCAAATTACTAGAATTTGAACAGAATTATGTGCAGTTTTGATTCTTGAAACAAACTCCTTAAAGGATACTGATGAATGAAAAATGCTTTATATATTCCCTTCAGAAGCTGGAAAATAGACCATATTCAGAATCTTGGGCAGCAAAGTAAAATAGATTTCATGTAAATTAGGCTGTGCCTGTGTCAGTCCCAAACAAACAAATCACTGCTGTATATGCTGAGAGATCTCAGCCAGTGAGTCTCATATGAGATGAGCTCCTTGAAGAGCACACAATTTTTAATTTCATAGCTGATAATCATCATCACACTGCTGCTCGTATAAATCTTGCCTACTTTAATTTTTCCCACTGTTGTTCTCCCGGTTTTAGTTGAAAAAATATTTTCTCTAACATTAAAAATCTGCTGAAATTATGATAATAAATATCATTTAACTAAGAATGTTGTTTAGATCCTGAATGATCCAGGAAGGGTTTACATATAATCTGAATTCACTGAACAATTGTAATTAAATACCCCTTTTGCAGTTTACTGAGTAGACTAACCTCTTCTCTGCTCTGCTCAGCATGTATTTAGAAATGAGGCGGGACCAGATTCCTGAGGACTCAAAATGTGTTTGGTGTATGAATGTTACTTCATTCGCAGGTCTGAGTATAGAACACTCTACAAATTAAATCTCACTCTGTATTGTCACTCTTTAGGTTGATGGGAATTTGATCTCCGTGCACAAGTTTTCTGTATAAGTGAGGAAAAGTAGCTTTGTAAGTTGTCCACATTCTGAACTATACTACAGGCTGAAACTAGAAGCTGAAGATGGACTTAACAGGTAAAATCAAAAGCTTGCTTTTCACAATGGTCTGAACATGCCTCCTGGAGAGTAAAAGTATTCAGTATAAAATTTGCTTAAGGAAATAAATATTAAAAAAGATTGAAGTTCTTATTGGACTAAGTAAAAACAGTATATTAAAAGTGTAAGTTTTGGGGTAATATAAATATAACTCATAAAATTCAAAACCAAAATTTACATAATTTATGCAGTTTTAAGGAGTGTGATTCTCTGACTTCCATATGGAATTCGTTAGTAAATCACTAAATCTGATGTAATTTTACCTACAGAAATTCAGGCAAGATAACTACAGGCAGATTGTAGATACAAATGAATGAGGTCTTATACACATGGATACTTCTAGGTGGCTGTGTAACATGCTACCATGCACTGGGTGACTTATTTTCTCTTAACTCTGGAAGCTGGAAGTCAGAGGTCACGATGCCATAGGGGTTGATTTCTGGTGAGACCTCTCTGGCTTTCAGACTGCAGTTTTTCCCTCTGTTCAAACATGATCTCTTTGCTGTGTTCACATGGGGAGAGAGAGGTCTCTGGTATTATTCCTCCTCCTCCTCCTCCTCCTTCGAGAGAGAGAGAGAGAGAGAGAGAGAGAGAGAAAGAGAGAGAGAGACAGAGAGAAAGGGAGAGCATGAGTAGGGTTTGGGAGGGCGGGTGGGGGAGGGACAGAGGGAATGAGAGAATCCTATGCAGTCTGCACACCCAGCATGGAGCCAATGAGAGGTTTGATCTGACCACCCTGAGATCATGACCTGAGCCCAAATCAAGAGTCTGATGCTTAACTGACTGAATCATCTAGGTACCCCTTTTTCTCTTCTTCTAAGGACACCATTCATACTGGATTAGGGCCCCACTCTTATGACTTTATTTAACTTCAGTTAGCTCCCTGTAGATCCTCTTTCTAAATCTAGTCACATTGTTGGGTTAGGGATTCAACATATGAATCTGGGAGTTGCCCAGTCCCTAACAAGGGTTTATGTCTTTAAAAAAAATTTTTTTTACTGTCATTTATTGGATTTTTAGGAAGAAACTGTAGAAAATGTGTTTAGTTTGCCATGTTTTAGTTCGCATATTCATGAAACCCTTCTAACTGTAGTTCCTGAATCACAGGATAAAGAATAAACATTCTAAGGCTTTCCTCATCCGATTTTATCTTCTTTGGGGTGTGTGTGTGTGTGTGTGTGCGCGCGTGCGTGTGTGTTGGTGGCGGAGGGCTCATCTCATCCCTCTTCATTCTTTCAGTGCGGAGCTTGAACTCACAACCCTGAGATCAAGACCTGAGCTGAGATCACAAGCTGAATGCTTAACTGACTGAGCCACCCAGACACCCTGTCATCCCTCTTCCTTCTGACTCTACCTTTTGGCCTTCCATCTTTTAGTTTTTCCTTTGTGGCTCTTCACACTGAAAGATTCAAATTTCAGTTAAACACTGTTCTCTGCTCAAATTGTCATTTACAACAACAACAATCTGTGCTCAGTTGAGGTTAACTAGACATATTAATGATGTGAAAATCGTAATATCTTTCTTGAATTTTTAAAGAATTTTTGATTTTTAAGTTGAGAAATATAAACAAAGGAATTCAGAAGGATATTAATGTATTTCTTCTCCTCCTCCTTATTCTTATACCTCATTTTTCCTGTTTCTAGTCCATTGCATTTATATTACTTGACATGTTGGGCACAAACTTTTTTTGTGTGATGTAAGGCTGGGTAGTAAATAGTTGGCAGACCATGGGCAGTGTAATATCCTAAAGCCTCCATTTTTTTCAGCTGAAGGATTGGTATAATAATAAAATACACCTCTAAAGATCCATGTGAGAACTCATTAAGATCATGTATAACACTTAGCATCAGGTATTGAATAACATTGGTGGTCAGGTGGATATTTGCAAGACAAAAGCAGAGATCTTGGGACCCTCTTGTATGAGTTAGGATTAGTTTAAATAAGAGAGGCTTAAAAAGATAGGTATTTATTTATCTCTGACCTAAAAAGCCTAATGATAGGCAGTTGATGGCTGATACAGCAGCAGCTGCAGCAACAACAGCTGTAAAACAGAAAATCTCTCTGACCTGTCTCCTCTTCAAAATTCATTAGTTTGGTGAATGAAATCGTGATCTACCTTATCATAAAATAAGAAACTTAACCCACTAAGATCAGTTGATCACCACATTAGGTCAATTCCAGCTCTTAATGATCCCTCAAATAATTTGTCCTTTCCACCCAATCCCTACCGCCTGTGCCTTACTTCTGCCTTGGAGATGCTAACCAGTATTCTGTACCACACTGGCATTGGAAATGGGCTCTTAAGTCATACTCTACTCTAATCTCTCTTCTACACATTATCTATGGGATAGTCTTTCTAAATGTAAATATCTGTTTTCCTTGTCTTTAAAACTCGTCAGTGGCACCATGTTCTTTATAGAACTAAAAGCTGGAAAATTTTTGAAAGACGTCCATAATCCTTCTGATCCAGTCCCTACTTATTTTAGCTTCATTTTCTTTTATTTCCATCTGAGGTAGGCAGTATAATGGTTACCTCAAAGATGTCTACATCTTAATCTCCGTGACCTATGTATATATTATGTTTATGACTAGAGGGAATTAAGGTTGCAGATGGCTTTAGGATTGTTAATCAGTTGACTTTAAAGTAAAAGGATTTTCCTGGATTATCTGGGAGATAGAAGAGTCAGTGTCATAATGACCCCATGTGAAACTCAACTGGCTGTTGATGGCTTTGAAGGTGGAAGGGTGCCAAAAGTTAAGAAATGTGGGTGGCCTAAAGAAGCTGGAAAAGACAAGCAATCAGATTCTCCCCCGTGACTTTGAGAAAGGAACACAGCCCCGCCAATGCCTTGATTTTGGTCTACTGAAAGATATGTTTGATTTGTGACCTACAGACTATAAGATAATGAATTTGTGTTTTTAAGCCACTACGTTTGTGGTAAGTTGTTACAGCAGCAATGGGAAGCTGATACACCATCACACCCTTGATAATTTGCTTGTGAAACTCCAAACACAGTAGGTATACGGATGATTTCCTGTACTTGGAATGCCATTACCTTTTTGTAGGCCTCTTACACCTACTTCTGAAGTTAGCTTCTAACAGAAGAATTTACAGATTGGATTTCTGCTCATTTCTGTCCTAACACATTATATTTGTAATCTCTCTTGTACTACTACTTCTTCCAAGACTGTTGAACTTCTGAAGGCCAGAGACTTATCCACAGTACTTAGCCTATGAATGAATTCAGTATGATGAATAAATAAAAATGGACTGGTCTAAATGCTTCTATTTTAGAAGGCTCATATTCTGGTGTGAGTCTGTGCATGTGTTTGTACTTGGGTATGTATGTTTAAGAGCAAAGATATTCTGAGAAATGTCAAATTGTTAAGTCTTCTGTCCTAGTTCATTCAGGATGCTATAAGAAAAATACAGAGACTGGCTAGGTTATAAACAACAGAAATTTATTTCTCGGGCACCTGGGTGGCTTAGTTAAGTGTCTGACTCTTGATACTGGCTTAGGTCATGATCTCAGGGTTGTGAGATTGAGCCCTGCATGGGCTCCGTGCTGGGTGTGAAGCCTGCTTAAGATCCTCTCTCTTTCTGTCTCATTAAAAAAGAAAGAAAGGAGGAAGAAAGAAAGATAGATTGATTTCTTTCTCAGAGTTCTAGAGGCTGAGAAGTCTAAAATCATGGTCCCTGCAGATTTGGTGTCTGATAAGTACCTGGTTCTTGGTTTGTAGTTGGCCATCTTCTCATTGTGTCCTCATAATAGAAGAAAGACTAGAAAGCATTTTGGGGTCTCTTTTTATAAGGGTACTAATCACATTTACAAGATACTCACTGTCATTACCTAATTACCTTCCAAAGGACCACTCCCTCAAAATACCAGAACACTGGGGATTAGGCTTCAGCATACGAATTTTGGGGAACACGAAACATTGTTTGTACTATTCTCTGGTTTTGGTAATCTACCCCAACCTCCCATGCATCTGAGAGGTGAATTCAATATGTTATTCCTAGAGTTTTACATGTAAGAATTCCAGGTTTATTGGGGTTGGGAACATGAATCTGGTTCCAAAACCAAGATAGTTTTCCTTACTTCCAAGATAGTGTCCAGCCTCGGCTTTTGCCTGTGTGTATGTGTTCGTATGTAGGGTCGAGTGGAATGGTAGGGCTGTACACTGGCTGGCCCATGGTTTTCTCCAGTGGACAAAAAGCCAGAAGCTTCTGGTTACTTCTTCTTCTTTTTTTTTTTTTTAAGATTTTATTTATTTATCTGACAGAGATCACAAGTAGGCAGAGAGGCAGGCAGAGAGAGAGAGAGAGAGAGAGAGAGAGAGAGAAGCAGGCTCGCTACTGAGCAGAGAGCCCGAAGTGGGGCTCGATCCCGGGACCCTGGGACGACGACCTGAGCCGAAGGCAGAGGCTTTAACCCACTGAGCCACCCAGGTGCCCCTCTGGTTACTTCTTTTTTAAAAATTTTTTTAATTTTAAAAATTGAGAGTTTACTGACCTATAACATTGTATTAGTTTTAGGCATATAACATAATGACCTGGTATAGGTATATATTGCAAAATGCTTACCACAAGTTGAATTAGCATTCTTCAACATATATAATTAGTTTTTTTTCCTTGTGATGAGGACTTTTAAGATCTACTGTCTTAGCAACTTTCACATAAACAGAACATGATCGTTGACTATAGTCACCATATGGTTCATTATATCCCCAGGACTGACTTACCTTGTAACTGGAAGCTTGTACCTTTTGTCTGATCACTCCTCCCAAACTTGGGGGAAGCTGTCATTTTTTTACACCAAGCCCTTCTCCTTTCACATCTCCTCTCAGTGAAGGAAACTTATGTAATTCCCTTCTGAAAGCCTACATTTTACACCCAAGGAAAAAGAATACACAAACAGTCAAATAAGATAAAGTTAGTATCTCCACAGATTAAATAGGCTTGTGTATTCTTTTGCCTTAGGACAGACCCTTTTAAAGCAATCCTCATGGGGGCCATATATATATATATATATATATATATATATATATATATATATAGTTATTTTATTATATATATAATATAATATGTTATAATATATAACAATATAAGTATATAACAATATAATTATAATTAATATAATTATAACAATAAAATTGTATTGTTGTTTTATTATTAAATATAATATTATTTATTAATTAGCATATGAACTAGCATGGGCTACTTGATTCTTTGACACATCAGGTTCTTTTTCTTTTCAAGGTATTTTTTAAACAAAAAGCATTTTATTCAGAGTATTAATCTTAGATAGCCCAAGAGGGGAAGTGGAGAGAGGCAAGTGCCTTTGAGTGAAAATGTGAGAGGAAAAAAAAAAAAAAAAAAAAAAAAAAAGAAAATGTGAGAGGAGCCCCAATAATGACATTTTTGCCTTTCTGTCAACTGTGTGGTTCAGAGTCAGACTTAATTTGGTAAAATAAATGACCTTTCACACATCATCATGATGGTGTAAGATTCATACCCAAACACAAGTCATTTTTTTCTCTAAAATATCACTTTGAGTGCTTCATAATATTGATAGCTAGAGAATAATTATTTCCTTATTTTTTAATTAACCATTTGAGGGAAATTAGGTAGTTTGCAATTTTTTTCTACTATGAATAGTATTGAAATCCTTGTAGCTAAATTTTCACACAGATATTCACTTATTTCCTTAGCATAAATGTCCAGAAGCATAATAACTGGTTTGAAAGAATGGGTCATATTTTAAGGCTTTTGATTTGAGTTGAAAAAGATAGAAAGATTGTAGCTCATCATAAACGACAGAAAGTGCCCTTTTGAAAGGTACCTTGAATAAATAAAAGTGGAACATATTTTTATGTTTTATGTTTGCTAGGGCTTCCATGACAAAATGGTGGTGGCTTAAACATCAGAAAATAAAAAACAAAACAAAATTAATCTTCTTGCAGTTCAGGGGTCTGGAGGTCCAAGATCAAAGTACCAGCAGGGCTGCACTCTTCTGAGACCTCTCTGTGGCTTACAGATGACCATCCTCTTGCTGCCTCTTCATATGGTCATTCCTCTGTGTACATGTACCTGTGGTATAGCTTTCTCTTTGTATAAGGACATCAGTCATATGGATTAGAGCCCCATGCTAATAGCCTTTTTAACTTACTTCTTTTTTTAAATTATTTTTATTAACATATAATGTATTATTTGCCCCAGGGGTACAGGTCTGTGAATCGTCAGGCTTCTACACTTCATAGCACTCACCATACCACATACCATCCCCACTGTCTATAACCCAACCACCCTCTCCACGACCCCCTCCTCCCCAGCAACCCTCATTCTGTTTTGTAAGATTAAGAGTCTCTTATGGTTTGTCTCCTTCCCGATCCCATCTTGTTTCATTTTTTCCTTCCCTACCTCCCAAATGCCCCACTCTGCCTCTCAAATTCCTCATATCAGGGAGAGCATATGATAATTGTCTTTCTCTGATTGTCTTATTTCGCTCAGCGTAATACCCTCTAGTTCCATCCACGTTGTTCCAAATGGCAAGATTTCATTTCTTCTGATGGCTGCATAGTATTCCATTGTGTATATATACCACATCTTCTTTATCCATTCATCGGTTGATGGACATTTAGGCTTTTTCCATAGTTTGGCTATTGTGACATTGCTGCTGTAAACATTCAGGTGCACATGCCCTTTGGATCCCTACATTTGTATCTTTAGGGTAAATACCCAGTAGAGCGATTGCTGGGTCGTAGGGTAGCTCTATTTTCAACTTTTTTTTTTTTAAGATTTTATTTATTTATTTGACAGAGAGAAATCACAAGCAGGCAGAGAGGCAGGCAGAGAGAGAGGAGGAAGCAGGCTCCCTGCTGAGCAGAAAGCCCAATGTGGGGCTTGAACCCAGGACCTGGGATCATGACCTGAGCCGAAGGCAGCGGCTTAACCCACTGAGCCACCCAGGCGCCCCTATTTTCAACTTTTTGAGGAAGCTCCATGCTGATATAGTGTCCTTCCTCATCTCTCATTATAGTCTTTGACTTAAAATCTAATTTATGTGATACAAGGATTGCTACCCCAGCTTCCTTTTGATGTCCATTAGCATGGTAAATTGTTTTCTACCCCCTCACTTGAAATCTGGAGGTGTCTTTGGTTCTAAAATGAGTTTCTTGTAGACAGCATTATCAATGGGTTTTGTTTTTTTGTCCATTCTGATACCCTGTGTGTTTTTATTGGGGCATTTAGTCCATTTACATTCTGGGTAACTATTGAAAGGTAAGAATTTAGTGTCATTGTATTGCCTGTAAGGTGACTGTTACTGTATATTGTCTCTGTTCCTTTCAGGTCTACTACTTTTAAGCTCTCTCTTTGCTTAGAGGACCCCTTTCAATATTTCCTGTAGGGCTGGTTTGGTGTTTGCAAATTCTTTTAATTTTTGTTTGTCCTGAAGCTTTTTATCCTCCTTCTATTTTCAGTGATAGGCTAGCTAGATATAGTATTCTTGGCTGCATACTTTTCTCATTTAGTGCTCTGAATATATCATGCCAATTCTTTCTGGCCTGCCAGGTCTCTGTGGATAGGTCTGCTGCCAATCTAATGTTTCTACCATTGTATGTTATAGGGTTCTTATTCTGAGCTGCTTTCTGGATTTTCTCTTTGTCACTAAGACTTGTAAGTTTTACTATTAGATGATGGGGTTTGGATATATTTTTATTGATTTTGAGGGGGGTTCTCTGTGCCTCCTGGATTTTGATGCTTGTTCCCTTTGCCATATTAGGAAAATTCTCTACTATAATTCGCCTCCAATATACCTTCTGCCCCTCTCTTTCTTCTTCTTCTGGGATCCCAATTATTCTAATATTGTTTTGTCTTATGGTATCATTTATCTCTTGAATTCTCCCTTCATGGTCCAGTAGTTGTCTCTCTTTTGCTCAGCTTCTTTATTTTCCATCATTTGGTTTTCTATATCACTAATTCTCTCTTCTGCTTTATTTATCCTAGCAGTCAGAGCCTCCGTTTTTTAATGCAACTCATTAATAGCTTTTAAAATTTCAATTTGGTTAGATTTTAGTTCTTTCATTTCTCCAGAAATAGATTTTATTTCTCCAGAAAGGGATTCTCTACTATCTTCCATGCCTTTTTCGAGCCCAGCTAGCACCTTGGAATCATCATTCTGAATTCTAGTTCTGACATAACCAATGTCCGTATTGATTAGGTCCCTAGCCATTGGCACTGCCTCTTCTTCTTTTTTTTGTGGTGAGTTTTTATGCCTTGTCATTTTATCTAGATAAGAATATATGAATGAGAGAATAAAATACTAAAAGGGTGGCAAAAACCCCAGGAAAATCTCAGAAGAGATCCAAAACCAGGTGGAGAAGAAAGGTGGAAAAAATAAAAAATTATATATATAGGGACGCCTGGGTGGCTCAGTTGGTTAAGCAGCTGCCTTCGGCTCAGGTCATGATCCCAGTGTCCTGGGATCGAGTCCCACATCGGGCTCCTTGCTCGTCAGGGAGCCTGCTTCTCCCTCTGCCTCTGCCTGCCATTCTGTCTGCCTGTGCTCGCTCTCTCTCCCTCTCTCTCACTGACAAATAAATAAATAAAAAATCTTAAAAAAAAAAAAAAATTTTATATATATATATATGTATATGTATATATATATATGTGTGTGTGTGTGTGTGTGTGTGTGTATAGATATATATATATATATTTATTTATTAGGCTGGTGTATAGAACAGAGCCACCCACTTGATTTTGGGTGTATTTTGGTCTCTTAGAAGAAATTACCTCCCAAAATTTTAAGGAAAGAAAAAAAAATACATATATATACACACACACAAAAATAAGGGTTGTAATATGACTTCAAAGATGAAAACTTTAAAAAAATTCTAAAAAAGGAATTGATAAGTTAGTTGAAAAAAGAAAATAAAATAAAAGAGGAGGGTTTGTGCTCCGGCTGGAGAGTAGAAGAAAGCCATGTACTAGATTAGGGTATATTTTGATCTATTAGAAGAAATTGTATCCCAAAATTTTTTAGGAAAAACAAAAACCTATGTGTTACAAAAAATAAGGTTAAATACAATGAAGGGATAAAATATGACTATTACAGTGGTTTAAAATATGACTATTACAAAGGTTTAAAAAGATTTTTTTTTAAAGATTTTATTTATTTATTTGACAGAGACCACAAGTAGGCAGAGAGGCAGGACGACAGAGAGAGGGGGAAGCAGGCTCCCCACTCAGCAGAGAGCCCATTGTGGGGCTTGATCCCAGGACCCTGAGATCATGACCTGAGCCAAAGGCAGAGGCTTTTACCCACTGAGCCACGCAGGCACCCCTAAAAAGATTTTTTTTTTTAAAGAAAGGTATTGTGAAGATAAACTAGTTAAAAAAATGCTAAAAGAGGAAAGAGGAAAAGTTAAAAAAAATAGAATAAGAAAAAAAAATTATAAAAATTTAACTTTGCAAGAGTAAAAGGCTGTGGGGAAAAAGCCATGAATTCTATGCGTTGCTTTCCTCTAGCTCTGGAGTTTGGCTGTTCTCCTTGATCAGTGAGCTTGGTCTTGGCTGGATGTTCTTGCTGATCTTCTGCAGGAGGGGCCTGTTGCAGTGATTCTCAAATGTCTTTGTCCAAGGTGGAATTGCACCACCCTTGCTAGGGACTGGGCTAAGTAACCTGCTTGGGTTTGCTCTTGGAGATTTTGTTCCCTGAACATTTTCCATACTGCTTTGGAGGACAGGAATGAAAATGGTGGCCTCCCAATCTCTGGCCCGGAAGAGCTGAGAGCTTGGGGACCCACTCCTCAGTTCTCCCTCAGAGAAAAGCGCTCAATCACTCCTGTCTCTCTGGTCTCTGGGCGCACTCCGAGCTCACCTGGCCCGTAAATGAGTGTTTCTATCTCTGGCACATCGCCCCATTTGGAGTTTCCAAACCCAGCGGATTCCTGCTGCACTGCTTCTCCAGGAGCAGGAGGGTGAGTCTCCCTGTATCTGCCATAGTGGGGTCCCTGCTTGGAGAGCAGTGGCCCGACTATGTCTTGGCTCACAGTTTAAGGTAACCCCGATCTGAAAGCTCACTCTTCAGCTCCATCTTTGCAGCCAGCTTCCCCGCTCCGATACCTGGCAGCTCTGCCACTCAGACACCTCCGATCTTTCTGTGACCCCCATGGGACTTGAGACCACATTCCCTGTGAGGGCTCCACCCCTGCTTAGCCTCTGAAGCAATGTCCCTCAGTGGAGCAGAATTCTAAAATTTCTGATTTTGTGCCCCACTGCTGTGCTGCTTGCCAGGAGACGGCCCCTCCCGCCGTGGTTTATCTTCCCGTCGCTTTGGATTCACTTCTCAGCACATCCTACCTTTCAGAAAGTGGTCAATTTTCTGTTCCTAGAATTGCTGCTCTTCTTCTCTTATATCTCCTGTTGAGATTGTAGGTGTTCAGAATGGTTTGATACCTATCTAGCTGAACTCTTGGGATCTGATATTATTTCAGTCTGCTACTCCTCCACCATCTTGCCTCTCTCTTCTTAATGACCTTCTCATCAATTATAGTTACATTCAGAAGTATTGAGGGCTAAGGTTTCAGCATATGAACGTTGGGGAGGGGACACAATTAAATACATACCAGAATCCTAACTGTAAAGAGAGACTCTTGGATGTCATAGAAGGTTGATTAAAAAAAAATTGGAGGTGCTGCTTTCTGGAAATATAGGTTATCATAGTTTTCCCTTTCTTCCCCAGTTCATCCTTTTTCCTTTCCTTTCCCATTCTTTTTCTTTTTCTAGGTATAACTTAGGTACAGTAAAATATACCTAAAATATACCTTCGTTAGTGTGTAAGGTGTAGGAGTTGTGTAACCACCACATGCAGTTAGGTTTCTATAATCAAGCTTGTAAGAGGGATGGAAACCAAATGTCTAAATTTCAGTTATATTTTAATTTTTTTTTTTTTTGGAAGGCTGAGATACTGGTAAACAAGGTAAAACCAAGGAACAAACTCAGGCAGTGATCTGAAAGGTAAAGTAGGAAAAAAAAGTTTTTCTTCTTGAATGATCTGAGGGCTAGAAAACTGCTTCATTTAAGTGTTTATATAATACTCCATGTTCACTGTGCCCACCTTTACCAATCTAATCTCCAAAAAGAATCTAACCTCCCAATTATCTTGCATTTATCCTGGCTTCCTAAATGTCTCTTAAACATGCTTGTGTCACCTCCCATCATCTCTTAAACCCCTTTTATAACGTAAGCACTTTTTAAAAAAATATTTATTGATTTACTAGAAAGAGAAAGAGAGCATTATGCACAATTTTGAGTGCTTTTTTTTTTTCCCTGTACTGAGCCACCCAGGTACCCCGGGAAACTGGCATTTTTTTAATATAGTTCAGAGCCCCTATATGTAAGGTTTTTAATCAGACATATGCCTCTGTGATGCTTTCCTAGTCTGTAGAAATTAAACCCATAATAGATTCCCAATTAAGTGGTATGGAGGATTTTTAAAAAACAATATAGAAGAAAACTGTTAGTTTGGAATTTATAGTTTGTATGAGAAAATAAGTTATGGTTTAATCACTTTCCTTCAGAAGTTCATCTTTTACTGTTATAACCTTTTTTCTGTTTTTTGTTTGTTTGTTTGTTTGTTTGTTTGTTTTTTGAGAGCGAGGGGTGGGAAGGGCAGAGGGAGAGGGAGAGAGAAAATTTTAAGCATACCCATTGTGGAGCTCTAGCTAGGGCTCAGTCACACAACCCTGAGATCAGGACCTGAGCTTAAATGGGGTCTGATGCTTAACTGCGCCACCTAGGTGCCCCTAAAATTAAAATACTTTTCTTAATGTCTAATCTCTCATGTCAGGTGTAATCTTGGGCATAGTGAAAAGTAGTGCCCTATAAATATCCCATATCACCTTAAACAGCTATGTTTATCATCTCGCCCAACTCCCTCCAAAATAGTTTCCTTAGTTTTGTAGTTCTTTCAGGCTACAATTTCAGTGTTCCAGATTTCAAACACTGGAATGCTTTTGTTTTCCTCATTCTGTATCATCAGTCGTTAGCAAATTCTGACATACTTGAATTTTGTGTTTTTTTTTTTTCTGTAACAGAAAGGTAATAGCATCCTACTGTCCTCCTTTAATTGGGAGCCCACTGACCACTATCATGCTGTGTGTATCATTCTTGTTATCTGCTTCTCCCCTCTAGAATGTAAGCTCTATGAGGCCAGAAAGTTTTGTCTGTCCTTTATTGCCATATTCCCAGCACCTGGTATATTTGTTGGTTGAATTGAGCATTTAGTATGTAGCAGCACTGTGTTTACATACAAGATTTCATTTAATTTTTACCACAGTTGGGAGGTGTTCAGTTGTTTTGAGTTTCACATAATAAAACTGGCTAAGTTTTTAATGAAGGTTAAGTGACTTGCTCAAAGGCATACAATGATCACAGTTAGTAGGTGGTAATACCAGACTCTAGTTTGTTCTCAAGCCATGAAGCTTAATCTATATGCCTTTGAACTAATTTTGACTACCTAAATTTCAAGGCATTCCATAATGTCCAAGACTCTAAACCTATATTACCCATTATTTTCTATCAAAAACCTCTTGCTCCAAACTAGTCTACTTACTGTCCCTTGAACCTTATGTGGTTTTTGTTTCCTATTTTCCTCATGTAAAGTCCCTTTAGAAATTTTATCTAGCCTTTGAATCAGAGATTGAGGGCATGTGCTGACTCTTTCGCCATTCAATCCTGAATACTCCAGGATGCAGTGAGGAACACCTCATCTTCAGTATTTACCATGTCCCGCTCCTTGAATCTTGCTTGGCACAGAAAGGTTCAGTAAGTGGAAGCCGACCTAACTTGCTTGCATTTGCACCTAAGTGAGGGTCGGTAAGGCACTTACCAGCGCTGCTTGATACTTATGTATAATGTCTTTGTGTTTAACTCCTTCGGTCCCCGGTTTGTTATAAAATGCTTTTAAAGAAAGGTAACTTGTTGAGAAGGAAGCAACGCGTAGGTAACGTAAACCTATAAAACGATGTGTTCCCTTTAGTTAAATGAAAATGCCAGCTGTCGGGAGTGAGAGAGGGGAGGCTGAGGGGCGTCGGGAAGGGCTTCACGGATGGCCGCAGGGTGGCGGGGGCTTTCGCGCCACGCCTCGGTCGGAAATCGGAAGCGCTTGTGGCACACCGCCGCCCTTCACCTGGCCTCGGGCTCGCTTTTGCTCAGGGCCACGTGCCAGTGTTTTAGTTTAACTGCGCGTCGGGCCCCCAGTAAACGGTTAGTAACCGCCTTTCCCGACTAGGTCTCTACCCTCCATCTTTGTGCGGACCGGGGGGCGCGGAGAGGATGCCAGGTGTAGCGACCCGGCTGAATCGCGGCGGGAAAACCCAGACCCCTAACCCCAACAGTCAAGTTTTCAAAAAGCCCGCGCGTGGGGCCCCAGGCCGCATCCGTTGGGAACGGCCCCCAGCGCGCCCCCGCTCAACCCCCGCCCCCCACCAAGCCCAGGGAGGTGGGTAAGGCATCTGGGTAGCAGGCAGATTCTGCACACACCGAGCGCCGGAGCCAGCGCGCACCGGGGAGCGCGCCCGTCCAGCGGCGGCCGAAAACGGAAGTGGGCGCGAGCGGATCGCAGTGATTGGCTGAACCCACATGTCTCTCAAGGGGCTGGCGCGAACGCCACTGCGGAGTTGGGCGAGGGGATACGGCAAGGGGAGGGGGCAACACACTGGGAACAGCCGCGGGGCTGGGAAGAAATGAATTGCGAAGGTGCGCGGAGAGCCAGGAGAGTCCCTGGTCAGCGAGCACGGGGGAGCCAGGGTGTGAAAGCGGCGTTGTAGAGGCGGTGGCGGGAGCAGCGCAGGCCGAGAGCTTGAATCGACCGCGGAGGGCGGGGAGTCCGTGACCGAGAGCGGCGCTGCGGCGCGGTAGGCGGGACTAGGGAGAGCGACGCAGGGATTGGCGGGCAGAGCTGGGCTGCCGTACGTCGGCGGTGACGCACGCCTCGGGGAGGGTGCGCGCGCGTTCAGCGGCCTCTTTGTGTGGTGCCCAGATAGGGGAGCGGAGGTGGTGGTGGCGGTGGCGATAGCGGTGGTGTTGGTTGTCTTCCAGTCGCCTCGGCTCGCCCACTAGCCGGCACCTCTCCCCTTCCCTTCCCCTTCCTTTTTTCCTCCTTCCCTCCCCTTCCCTTCTTCCCTTCCCCGTCGGTGACCGGCGGTGGCGGCTCCAGCAACGGCTGGGCCCAAGCTGTGAAGAGGCCTTAGCCAACGATAACGGCGACGGCGAAACCTCGGAGCTCGCAGGGCGGGGGGAAGGCCCGGGCCGTGGAGATGGAGAATTCCCAGTTGTGTAAGCTATTCATCGGCGGCCTCAATGTGCAGACGAGTGAGTCGGGCCTGCGCGGCCACTTTGAGGCCTTTGGGACTCTGACGGACTGCGTGGTGGTGGTGAACCCCCAGACCAAACGCTCTCGTTGCTTCGGCTTCGTGACCTACTCCAATGTGGAGGAGGCCGATGCCGCCATGGCCGCCTCGCCCCATGCCGTGGACGGCAACACGGTGGAGCTGAAGCGGGCGGTGTCCCGGGAGGATTCGGCGCGGCCCGGTGCCCACGCCAAGGTTAAGAAGCTCTTTGTCGGGGGCCTAAAGGGAGACGTGGCCGAGGGCGACCTAATCGAGCATTTCTCGCAGTTTGGCACGGTGGAAAAGGCCGAAATTATTGCCGACAAGCAGTCGGGCAAGAAGCGTGGCTTCGGCTTCGTGTATTTTCAGAATCACGACGCGGCAGATAAGGCCGCGGTTGTCAAGTTCCATCCGATCCAGGGTCATCGCGTGGAAGTGAAGAAGGCCGTCCCCAAGGAGGATATCCACTCCGGTGGGGGCGGAGGCGGATCCCGGTCCTCCCGGGGCGGCCGGGGTGGCCGGGGTCGCGGCGGTGGTCGAGACCAGAACGGCCTGTCTAAAGGCGGCGGTGGCGGTTACAACAGCTACGGTGGTTACGGCGGAGGCGGTGGCGGCGGAGGCGGTGGCTACAATGCCTACGGAGGCGGCGGAGGCGGTTCGTCCTACGGGGGAAGCGACTACGGTAACGGCTTCGGCGGCTTTGGCAGCTACAGCCAGCACCAGTCCTCCTATGGGCCCATGAAGGGAGGCGGCGGCGGCGGTGGCGGTGGCAGCAGCTGGGGCGGTCGCAGTAACAGTGGACCTTACAGAGGCGGCTATGGCGGTGGGGGTGGTTATGGAGGCAGCTCCTTTTAAAAAAAAAAAAAAAAGTCTAAAAATGCCTGGGAGTGGCTATAGGGGTAGCTCTTTTCAACAACCCAGCTAGGGTCAACTCCTAAGTTCCTTCCTCTCCCACCGCCTTCCCCATTTTTCCCTTGGGGGAGCCGCTTCTAAGGCTGCTTATCCTTGGGGGTGTTGCCCTATTTGCCTGCCACCTCTCTTGTCTCTCCCTCCGAAGATGGACTCGGCCTCACATACACATTTTTGTGTTACAGTCATTGATGGACTCTATTTTTTTATTATTACTTGGACCTTGGTCGTTTTTATACTAGCAAAATGTCTTGTTTTAATTTGTGTTTTTTGGGGGGGGGGAGGGAGTGAACTTGCTGATTCTGTAGCAAAACCTGGGCGGGGGTTGGGGCGGGGGGGTAGTTTACTTTGTTGTAAGGACTTGATATCTGGCTACAGCGTTTTCTATGAAATCTACTTGGATTCCATGCCTGAAATTTGGAAGCATATGTACAAAAATCATTTTTACGTTTTATTTTTAATAAATCATTGTGTTTGACCGTATATGTCTAACATTTTTTTTCTAGGATCCATTCCTTACCGTTTTAAGGGATATTAGTTTAAAAATTTTCGTGTTCATTCTTAATTCTTGATGTGTACTTAGAGAATCTTTCAAAAGGTCCTTTGGTGGTTTTTTTGTTTGTTTTTTTTCCTGTTGCCTTTCTAGTGACGTGTTAAATTTTATCCCTTACAGGCAAAACTTTTGCAGTGGTGGATGTAGCTTTTTAAATATTTAAAGTTTCTGTGCATCCATCTCTTGTACCAAGCGATTTGCTTATCATCTTGACATGGTTGGTCACTTCTTTCTATGAGAATTTACTTCAGAGTATGTACTGTGTAGTTTGAAAAGAAATAGTTTGTGTTAAGCATGTGTTTTCATTCATATAAACTGTTTAAAAATTTTCAGATGGCCTAGTTTCATCCCTCTTACTGGTTTGTCTGTAATGAATGGTTACAAATAAGGGTTATATTTTACCCTTAAACTAAATGCATTTTTGTATTTTCAGAGCAGGTTTAAACGTTTTTTCCTATAGCTGAATTGTTGTCCTCTTGGAAATCCTTCCCCCAACCTTTGTAGCACCATCTACTGGCAGAATGGCAGTATATCTGCGAAACAATTTGTTTAAAAAACTTGTTTAGGATAATTGCATCAGATTTAGAAGTTTTGCCATCAAAAATCTGTGCAGACTTTGGTTACACATTTACTTGTAACTGAGATGGGCTTTATGGGAATGTAGTTAACAGTCCATATCACAATTACCCTTTCTACACGAGATTTGAAAATGTAAACTGCTATGCATAGCTTGGGCGATGGCCCCAAATTGCTATGACAGCTAATGAACCAGCTACATGTACTGGTGTCTTAGGTGCAAGTTGTAAAGCAAAATATTTGTGTATTCTGCTTGGTTAACAAATGTATATTTGTAGCCCTTTCATGCAATAGAATTCAAGTTGTTGTTTATAAAAAACAAAACAAAACAATGATATAGGAGAAAATTGCCTTCCTGGATAGAAATATAGAATAGCAACGTTTATGGATATCACAAATAAAGAATTCAATTCTTTACATGATTGAGTGAGAGTATGTATAACCTGGTGGGTGTGTTCAGAGTACTTATGATATAGTACACTTGATTTAATGTTATGGTAAAACTTTTTACTTGAATATTGCATTCAAAAGCCCTTCAGAAAGGTTAATGGGCTTTAAAGTAAAAGATTATTTTAGCATTGACTTTGTCTTAGTTCTTGCTATGTATATTTCTTAATATCTAATTTGTGCCAAGTTTTTTATCTTAATTGCTGGGGCTTTCATATCAAGAGATAGGAAGAAAGGTCAAGATTGTGAGGCTAGATTAGGACTGCTTAGTCGTTTTGACAAAGAATAACTGATGCTTGGTACAGATAACTTGAGTATACCTCTGTGACAGATGGGATAGATGTTTTTTGCACATTGATAAATGTAGTCAAATCTTGCTCTTAAAGTGGTTCTACAGCTCTTTAAATTTATTTTTTAGTTTAGTGAAACATAATACATCTGGGCTTCTTCATTTGGTAGTTAAGTCCCATTTTTTGAGTGCCTCGAAGGTACAGAAAATGATACGCTTAAAGTTATAATTATTACTCTGCTTGCCTTTTATTCAGCTTTAGCGGAAGATCCAATTCTTCTGGGTCAGTTGGAATAGTCCCCTTTTTGGAGGGTTTCCAAAGTCTGATAAGGTTATTGTTATTTTGTATTCCTAACATAGTGACTTCTAAAATGTAAAATGAATGATGTAGAAGGATTACCTGTTAATTAGAAAAGCAACTCAAGGTGCTGTTCATTTATATTAACACTTCATTGTTGTGCATTTACCTTTATAGATTTTTTGTGATCTGGACTGATATTCCGTGAAGGCAAAAGCATAGTGATATTTAGTCTTTCTGGAATTGCTCTTGTCAATTTTTATAGAAGCATTTTTGATATGTAGGGTTTCTTTTTTTTTTCTTTTTGGGGCCACCAGTTGAATTTTTTAAGTCCTTTCACCTATGAGAACTATCTGAACATTTACTTAAAATTTAAGAATTCATGAGAGGGTGTGATACAGAATCTAGTCAGTACTGAATAGAATTTTATGCCATGCTTGAATCTAATTTAAAGATTATCAAAATAAAAACCATTTTTTGTCTTGTTATAAAGAGCTTTTACATTTACAGGATTTTTAGTATAAATTCAGTGGTAATTATTAGTTGAACATGTTTTGAAAGGTATTTAAAGATTGATGCTTGCAAATGGTTAATGTTTATAGGGATAACTGTAGAATGATATGTTTCTTCCAATAACTTAGTGCTTTTGAACATAATTTCTTAAATATGCCTCACAATAAATTTTTACATTTAAGCAAGGTTAAAGGGTTCGAGGATACTTGAAAATTTAGTATTGATGATTATTTCCCTGAAGACCAGAAGTGACAGTGTCGCTTAATTTGTAGGCTTCTTTAAGTGTTTGCTTTTCTCAAATTGCATTCTGTTAAATTTTATATGCCTGTATCTTTGCTGACTAAAAGTGGACCTTTGGATGTTGGATTGATTTGAGTAAAACTGCAACTAGACAGTGGATTTTACCTAGAAAGATAACATTTGGGTAAGTCTCCCCTATTTTAACCAACTTAATGAGTGTAAGATTGTGATTACTGGTAAAAATGCCTTCTATTCTGTTTCAGAAGGTCTTACTTCATTTCCATCTGAAACAGGGCAACAAAAATTGCCTCTAAGCCAGAGTAGGATAGTGCTTTTTTCTTAATGTCTCTTTGCAGGTTATTTTGATGTGCCTTTGTTTCATGCTTTCTTTTAAAAGTGAAAATAGATTGTAAGATTTTTTTTCAATAAAGAATCCCTTGAAAGAATAGGTAAAGCCTAAGAAACGTATTTTCTGCAATGCAGTATGTTATTTAAAAAGTTGTTATGTTGCTTATCATTTAGATTGTCACAGAAAACGGCATTATTACTACTAGGAAATAGAAAATACAAAAATCTTATCGAGTCTTGGGGCTGGTGTATTTTAAAAATAAATTTACTAATGTTAAATACTGGTTATAAATCAAAATAAATGAAAAGTGAGTAAATATTCTACCAATATGACCAAATCCTCTTCTCAAGGGTAATCGTTAATAAGTTTATATTCTCCTAGCTCTTCTTGGTATGCACCTAAGTTAATTTTTTAAAAAATAGGATTATATAGTTTTGCATTTTTAATGTATATCAATAACATTCTCAAAGAAATACAAATACACCTTTCTGTTGTCTATATAGTTGACCCTTGAACACAGTGGGGGTTGGGGCAATGACCCCCCCCCCTTTCCCAATGCAGTTTAAAATCTGTGTGTAAGTTTTGACTCTCCCTAAACTTAACTACTAATCCTGTCAGCTGGGTGTTTTAGCTATAACGTAGTCAATTAGCACATATTTTGTATGTTACAGGTATCATATTGTATTCTTCTAATAAAGTAAGCTAGAGAGAAGATAATTATTAAACTAGTAAGAGAAAATGATATTTATAGTATTGTACTGCATTTATAGAAAAAGATCACTAAGTGGACCTGTGTAGTTCAAACCTGTGTTGTTTGAGGGCCAACCGTAAATGTTTCATAGTATAGTTGTCCTATAAGTTAAAATACTCTTTGATGGAATGAGGTTTTTTCTCTTGATTGATGAGTAATGTGATCATTATCCTTGCAGATACGTTCTTGCAGATCTCGTGTACTTAATTGATTAGATGGTTAACGCATAGTTAAATGTGGTAGAATGCAGCAGTTTTGTGGTTTCAAAAGTATTTTTCAGTTCTTCGTATACATACAGAGAAAGGTACATACTTAATTGCAGCTTTTTTAAAGCCTTAGGGTAAATTCAGTGAAAACATTTTAGAGAAAATTTTCAAAGCTAGATTATACACGATAGAACAGTAAATGGCCTTATCATTTCAGGAACATATTGCTGTCCTCTCCTGTTTTCTCCAGTGGTTTTTACTGCAGAAATATTTGACAGTTTTTCCATAAGATGGCTACACACTATCACTTAGGACATTTCATTACTGTCTGAAATAAAGGTTCCACTACTGCATTGTGCGAGGTATTCTGTGCATCATTTATTTTAGTCCTCAGTAACTGTATGAGGTGATACTATTACCTGTTCTGTATTAGCTACAGGCTTACCTAATGTAAGTAATTTGCCTAAGATCACGGAGCTGCTGAGAACAAGAAATAGGAATCTTCTGCTTATTTAAAAAAAATCTTTTTAAACATTTTTCTCTTGAAACAGGAGAAAAAAAATTTCTCCTGTTTTCTCGCAGTGCCCAGAGATAACCTTTGTTAACAATTTGTTTTCTAGATTTTTTTCTTTGGTAGGATAAGTAGATACATATGCATATATATGAATTTTAACATCAAAGATATTCTGTATTTATACACATATCTTATATAACTATATGGTGTACTATAGCATAGATGCACATGATTTATTGATTAGCATATTTCCAGTTTCTGTTTTTAATTTAAGACTTTTGCAGGCTTTGTGTTGCCATTTACAACATATAAAAGAGGAAAAAAGTCAAGTACAGGAGCCTGGCTAAAGCTATTATACTAGTGTATGGATAGTTCTCTGAGAAATCTAGAGTCCTACAAGGATTTTTCTGATATTTAGTCATTTTTCCCTCCCAACTTTCCTTGAATGAGAAAGTTGATTAAAGAATATTTAATGTATCTACATTAAAGACATGCCTTTATATTCTGAAGGGACTATACATTGAATTCTAGAAATTTATAACAATAGGCAGTTTATTATTATTTTCTAGTTTATTCTACCTAAAACTTGTACCATCGTATTTCAGGTGTGTGTGAATAGAGGTTTTTCACTGCAGAAACTGCTTTTAAGTTGAATTAAGCGAATTGCTAATTACTTCCTCAAGAAGCTCTTGAGAAAAAAATAACCTGGAAAGGGTATGCTGGGAGAGGTTTACTCTGGATCAGAGGTGGGCAATACCCAAAATCTTAATTTCCAGTTGAAACATGGATTCAGATCTTACTATTTAACCTTGGTAAGTCAACTTATTTTTCTTAGACTAATTTTTCCTGTGGTGTGAAAGACTTTAATTGGTTTAATCCTTTCTAATTTGATACTGTTAGTTCTTAGTCCTATTTGGTAGTTAATTCAGTAATAGCCTTCAAGAGGAAACCCTGGCACAAATTTTTATAATTCTTTAAACAATTTATTGAACGTGACTTAGCTAAATGTAGTAAATAAGGATGAGCCCTTGCTCACAAGGTACCCACGGTTTAGTTTGGGTGGTGGGAATTTAAACAACATAGAGTATGGGCATTTTACTCAGACATGTATATGAGCAGTAGGGGTGACTTTCTGTGTGGATCAAGGGAAACTAGAGAACAGATACTGCACTAGCGTTGACATTTAGAATAGGTGGATGAGGTGGCTAAGGCCATTCCATAGCTTTTTTTTTTTTTTAGAGATTTTATTTTTTATTTGAGAGGGTGTGAGAGAAAGAGCACAAGCAAGCTGGAGGGGCAGAGGAAGAGGGAGAAACGGGCTCCCTGCTCAGCCCCAACATGGGTCTTGATCCCAGGACCCCAGGATCATGACCTGAGCTGAAGGCAGATGCTTAACTGACTGAGCCACCCAGGCGCCCCCCCACCCCCATTCCACAGATTATACCAAAATGCAGAGCCATATTAGTGTATGGATAGTTCTCTGAGAAATCTGCTAGAGTCCTACAAGGATTTTTCTGATATTTAGTCATTTTCCCCTCCCAGCTTTTTGTTTCAGTTTATGAGAAAGAGTTGACTAAATATTTAATGTATCTACATTAAAAATATGCCTTTTGGGTGCCTGGGTGGCTCAGTGGCTTAAGCCTCTGCCTTCAGCTCAGGTCATGATCTCAGGGTTCTGGGATCGAGTCCCACATCGGGCTCTCAGCTCCGCAGGGACCCTGCTTCCTCCTCTCTCTCTCTCTCTGCCTGCCTCTCTGCCTACTTGTGATCTCTGTCTGTCAAATAAATAAATAAAATCTTTAAAAAAAAATATGCCTTTATATTCTGAAGGGACTATACTTTGAAGTCTGGAAATTTATAACAATAAATAGGCAGTTTATTATTCTTTTCTAGTTTATTCTACTTAAAACTTGTACCCATTGTATTTCAGGTGTGTGTGAATAGAGGTTTCTCACTGTGGAAATTGCTTTTAAGTCGAATTAAGCAACTTGCTAAATAAAAGGCTCTTTACCTTTTTTACTTCTATTATTAGACTGCAATGTAGACCCTAAAAGCACATCATCCATTTTTATTTATTTTGCATTATTTTAAGATTCAGGGTTTTTGCTAAGTATTGATAGCAAAATCAGCTTAAGAGAGGTGAAACTTACTCAGTGATAGAAATACAAAATTGTGGAAATATTAAGTAGGAAATGATAATCACCATATACTAGAGGATTTTTCCATAAGGAGTGTAATTCACCTTTGGGAGACCCCTTTTATTAAGCTGTAGTTAGCAGTATGCTCACCATTCTTGCATTTTCATCTTATAAATATCTTATATTTTGACTTACTAGCTGATTTTAAAATACGATTTTGTTAGAAAGTAACTTTTACAGTAATTAAGTCAGTTTGTGATACAAAAGAAACTGAATTTGCCATAAGTGAAAGGTTATATATTCTCTACATTTCATCTTAAAAATAAAGTTAACATTTGTATAATTTTGGGGGGGGGCAGTATTTGAAAAATAAGTGGGCATGAATTATTAGCTTCAAATTGAATTTGACTTCAACACTTTGTGAATGTTCTCGATGTTTAAATTTAGTCTTTTGCTAATTATAATGTGTGGAATTATTTTAGTTGGGAAATAGAATATATTACTTATTTCAAAGAGGCACACAACTGGTTTGAGAACATTAGTCTTTGAGATTGGAACTTGCTTTTGGGTGAACTTCACATTATCCCTAAAGGAGAATTTAAATGCTGCTAGATAAGACATTTATCATAAAAAGGAGATATTTGAAAGCTGCTTTTAAAAAAAGAATCAGAAAGTAGGAAGGGCAGTTGAGTCTTCTACTTCTTCTACCTACTTTTTTGCTTGCACTTGGAGCTAGATGAATTAAGTATTCACAGAGGAAAAGGATTCACAAAGATACCTTCCTAGGAAGGCATTCTTTTCCTTGTATTTGTATTGTTTTCCTTGTATTGTATTGTACTTGTATTCCTTGCCTCTTTTTCCCAGGCAGATTCTCTTAGGCTCCTGTGATTATTTTACCACTTTGGTTTGCTTAAATAAGTAAATACAAAACAAAACAAAACTACCTGAAATAGGTTTGTGTCATCATCTGCCTTAAAATTCCCTGATGTGAACTAAAATTCTTTGATGTGTAGCATTTAAATGACATGCTTATTTCCCAGTGATTGCCATCATTTTCATCAGGTATTGATCAACTTTGTGCAAAAGACATCTAGAATCTGGAGATACATAGCAGTAAGAAAAACATGGTTCCTGTCTTCAAATAATTGCATTCTGATTGAAATTTAGTTTCTTTGGAAATGATGGATCCTTTCCTTTTAAGCATCACAGCATCATCTCGGATTGTTAACACCATACAATTTGGAGTGTGTCATTGTTATTTAGCATTCATTCTCAGATTATATTAAGACTTTACTCGTTCACTGGTTACTAGTTTAGATAACATGTGAAAGGTGCATTTTTTCTCTGATGTTCATGTTGCAAATATAATTTGCCTCAGAGTAAGCATCTGATTTAATATTTCATAGTCCTTAAGGACATATATTTTGGCATCAAATAGTCTAGATTTCATTCTTGACCCTGTCACTTTCTAGTTCTGTGGCATTGAACAAGTTGGCCTAAACCCTCAGTTTCTTTGTCTTTAAAAAGGAGAGAGTATTAGTAATACCTGTCCCAGGGTTGTTGAACAGATTGAGTGAAAGAATGCCTTTAAAGGACTTTAAGGGACGCCTTGGTGGCTCAGTTGGTTAAGCAGCTGCCTTCGGCTCAGGTCATGATCCCAGCGTCCTGGGATCGAGTCCCACATCGGGCTCCTTGCTCATCAGGGAGCCTGCTTCTCCCTCTGCCTCTGCCTGCCACTCTGTCTGCCTGTGCTTGCTCTCTCTCCCTCTCTCTCTCTCTCTGACAAATAAATAAATAAAATCTTAAAAAAAAAAATAAAGGACTTTAACTATATTCTCTGGTATATAATAATGTTAAAATTATGACCTGTGATAAGAGGCGTGACTGCCTAGTAAAAGGTGTATCTTTATTTCACCCCAACCATGTGGTATTTGCACAGTTAACGAGGTGAATGAATAGCCATCTTGAAGAGAGTAAGTAGTGACATAGGTGTATATAGTCTGTAGCTTAGTCTCAGTACTGAGATAGGTTGTTTTTTTTTTTTATGATTTTATTTATTCGTTTGACAGAGATCACAAGTGGGTGGAGAGGCAGGCAGAGAGAGAGAGGAGGAGGAAGCAGGCTCCCCACCGAGCAGAGAGTCGGATGCAGGGCTCGATCCCAGGACCCTGGGACCATGACCTGAACTGAAGGCAGAGGCTTTAACCCACTGAGCTACCCAGGCGCCCCTGGTTTTGTTATTTTTTAACGGTTTTATTTATTTGTCAGCACAAGTAGGGGGAGCAGCAGAGGGGAGAGGCAGGCTCCTCACTGAGCAGAGAGCCTCAGTGCAGGACTTGACCCCAGAACTCTGGAATCATGACCTGAGCTGAATGCAGACACTTAATCGACTGGGCCATCCAGGCATTCCCTGAGATTTTTTTTTTTAAGATTTTATTTATTTATTTGACAGAGACCACAGGTAGGCGGAGAGGCAGAGAGAGAGGGGGAAGCAGGCTCCCCGCCGAGCAGAGAGCCTGATGCGGGGCTCGATCCCAGGACCCTGAGATCATGACCTGAGCCAAAGGCAGCAGCTTAACCCACTGAGCCACCCAGGCGCCCCAGAGATTGGTTTTAAACTAGGCTTTGCCCTTGTTGGATGAGCTTGGATATGAGAACCTCCTAAACTTTTGCTTCAACTGTAGTAGGAGAGGTATGAGCCATGTTAGCTATCCATAAGTGTTTAAGTATTTGTTGATATAAGGAAGGTATAAGTAATGTGAATGTTGAGGAGAAGTGTTTTCCATGTTGGAAGAAAGATCAAGAAAAGCATTGTGGAAGATAAAGCATTTGACCTAAAAAAAAAATTGCCACATAGATAAGATTGGGGAGAAAAAGATAATTTCAGGTAGAGGGACAAATAGGTAGAGACATGGAGCCTATGTGCTAAACATTGTACAAAATACATTTACACATGGTCTGACTGGATCTGTTCACTAACCCTCTGCTTTAGAGGTGGCTGAAGCGCGTCTCAGAAAGATTCAGTAACTTTTCCCAGATCTCTAGCTGGGGAAATGGTTGAGCTGGGAGTTGAATCCAAGTCTGACTGATTCCAATGATCATACTCTCCACACTAAACTTGATTTGCTTCCAAATACAGGTGGCTAATTTGTACTAAGGGTAGAGGAAATCTGTGGGAAATAAATTGAAAGAAGTTGGAACCACATAACTAAGGTCTTTGAATACTATGCTAAGGAGTTTGGACCTTATCTGGCAGGCAGTGGAAATCACTAATGGTTATTGAGTAATAATAGTGGTAGTGAGACTGTTAATTTAGAAAGATTAACTCCGTAGCACTGAGTGGAATAGATGGCAGTTCAGTGATGTTTCAGCTGACAAGGTTGTTACGAGAGCTCATGTTAACCAAGTAAGAAAATGAGAGCATGAACAAGGAGGTAGTGCTGGAAATAGGGAATATGAGGGAAGTTGTGAAAGTCTTAATTGTCAAATGACTGGGTGTGTGGGAAGAAGAATAGTTGCATCAGAATTACTGTGTGACTAGGAGGATGGTGATTTGCTTGGGAATGGAGAGAAGAGATTTAGATTTAGGTGTGGAACATAGTTGAAGATGCTGGTAAGTACAGTGATGTATTGTGTCTTTGCAGATAGCTTTACAAAATGATTACTGTGCTGGGTGTTCTCTTTTTGCCCCTCCTGGCCCACCCACCACCTTTCTCTTTCTTGTGTTCTAGAAGGGAGCTTGATTCTTAAAGAACTGTACTTTTTTGGCTTCTCCTTTTTTGGTTTAGGCAGTGGGAGATACCAGCAGATCTTAAGAGTGAGAGAAAGGCAAGGTGCACATATTTGTACCCCTGCTCCCCAAATATACATACTCCGCAAACAGGTTTCCGGTGGCCACAACTCTGTACCAATGGCCGTCTCTTACAGCTCTAGGTCTTTTCTGGTTCTGGTAAACACTCAGTCATATAGCTGCTTCAGGCTTGCTGTTGCTGGTCCCAAGATGTTTGTCAAACATTGTTGATTTTCCTGTGCCCACACCCTTGTAAATAATTCCTTTTATTAATACCTCAGTAACTCTGAGTGTGCCTTTATCTCTTCAGTGAAAAATTTTAAGTCCTTTCCCCATTTTCTTATGACTTGATCTCCCAGGCACCATCACCCTTGGAGAAGATATAGCTATTGTTGTAAGTTACTGTCCTGTCCTGAGTTTTCTCACATTGTTTGAATTTTAGTGTCTCCCTATTTCCTACTATGTTAGGTTAGATTTATGATTATTTTCCTTGATGATTCAGCTGAAAATAGAGCAGTGAACAAGAGCCAAAAATCCCTGCCCTCGGTAGAGTTTATATTTTAGCGGAGAGAGACAATGAAACATAATAAATTATATGGTGTGTTGGAAGATGATGAGTGAACGGTATGAAAAAATTACCTTGAGTAGGGAGTGCTGGGACGCCTGGGTGGCCCAGTCATTAAGCGTCTGCCTTCTGCTCAGGTCATGATCCCAGGGGTCCTGGGATCAAGCCCTGCTTTGGGCTTCTTGCTCAGTGGAGAGTCTACTTCCCTCTCTGCCTGCAGCTCCCTCTGCTTGTGCATGCGCTCTCTCTCGCTATCTCTCTCTGACAATAGATAAATAAGATTTCAAAAACCAAAAACAAAACGGAGTAGGGAGTGCTGTAAGGATGCTTGTGAAGAGAGTGCATTTTAAAATAGGGTGGTTTAGGTGGGTCTCTCAGAGAAAGTGACATTTGAGGAAAGACTTGAAGAAAATGGGGGAGTGAGCAGTGTAGATACATAGCGGAAGAGCATTCTAGTTAGAGGATTAGGAAAGCAGAAGCTCTGGGGTGGGATTGTGCCTGGTGTTTTTGAGGAAAAGTAAGTTGGTCATGGTGGCTGCAGATGGGGGAAGAGGAGGAAAGGAGTGGCTGATGAGGTCAGACGGGCCAGACCATGTAGGCACTTACAAGCTGTTGTAGGATTTTGGCTTTGACCACATGAATGGTGAACCATTTCAGGGTTTTGAACAGAAGAATGTTATTGTCTGCCTTGAAGTATAAAAGAGTCTCTGGCTTTCCATCTCTTAGAACAGAATTCCTGTTCCTTTGGTATAGTTGCTTCCAGTGAGGGTTAATGAGGAAAGCAATGAGAGCATCTTGGCTGAAGGTATAAAAGACCCACAACTTCTTTAATTCTCTGTGTTTGTGTACCCCCTACATACATACACATATGAGACAGATTGATTATTTTTGGCTGAAATGAATCTTAATTGCTGCTGTGCTGTCTTCAGAGGGGCTGCCTACAAGATTGGCTCTTGTTGGGGCACCTGGATTTAGGTAGTGTTCTTAACAGAGAAGGGTGGTTCACTGTGTCTAGACTGTGTAGCAATCTGATTTATGCTAACCACCTTTTTTTCCTTCTGGGAGTCTGGAATTTTGATAAGTGCTAGGTAGTGGATATCTATAAAACATTGAGTATTGAGTCCTTGGGCAGAAATACCACAGAGGAGAGAGCATGGTAGGGAGAGAGCATAAAGAAGTTTATACATGAAGTCTTCCAGACTGCCTGTGTCTTTTTTTCTGTATGATTGGACTACTCATCCTTAACCATGTGACCTTTAAACTCTAGCTCTTAGTACAACACTTAGTGTTGAGTTCTGTGATTTCTTCTAGCTAGTCTCTCAATGTGGGGTTGGTCTTGGGAATACCAGACAAAGCCAACTTTTTTTTTTTTAAGTGTAATCAATTTAAGTGGAAAACATTGCATTGTGGGTAGAAGGTGCAGTTTTGGAAAACTTATCACAAAGATCAGCCAGCCCTATGTTAAGTGGAGAGCTCTTCTGAGAAGTTTCTACTTTGTTCATTTCTTTTCTCTAAAAGCTCTAGGTCTTTTCATTATTGCATCTTCTAGCAGTTTTGAGCAGCTTCTGGCATTATTGAGTGTGGGGAGACTCCCTGCCATCATGTAAATTCTCTGTAAGCAAGTTTATAATAAGAACTGCCTTCTATCAGTCTTTAAAATTATCTAAGTGAAAGAAATTGTTGACATAGGCGCCATAAATAATTCTTTAGGGATAAAAGAAGTATAACTATTAGAAGCAGTAGCATCCCATGACAGATACAGTTATGTCAGTATGTTAGAAGGATCACCTTTTGTTTGCTTGTAAAGTCTCTGCAGTGAAATGTGTAGCAAGTTGGTCTGATTTAGTGACCTCATA
This sequence comes from Enhydra lutris kenyoni, assembly GCF_002288905.1. Taxonomy (NCBI): domain Eukaryota; kingdom Metazoa; phylum Chordata; class Mammalia; order Carnivora; family Mustelidae; genus Enhydra; species Enhydra lutris. The sequence goes on from NW_019154089.1 coordinate 3,027,252, forward strand.
TTACCATGAATTTATTCTGTCCTGATCATGTAATAAGATTTTCATACAGGGAAGATGAGACTTGCATCCCAAAAAGCAGATTGTGGCAAAAATGCCCACGTGACATATCTCTCCTCAATCTCGACTTTCTTTCTGACTTCAGAGTCACAGTGGTTGCCTTTAAATCTCTGGATCCAGGGGCGCCTGGGTGGCTCAGTGGGTTAAGCCTCTGCCTTCGGCTCAGGTCATGATCTCAGGATCCTGGGATCGAGTCCCATATCGGGCTCTCTGCTCAGCAGGGAGCCTGCTTCCCCCTCTCTCTCTCTGCCTGCCTCTCTGCTTACTTGTGATCTCTCTCTGTCAAATAAATAAATAAAATCTTTAAAAAATTAAAAAAAAATCTCTGGATCCATATAGCTATGAACTTGAAAGCTTTTATTTTCAATTGGCAAAACTGTTTGTCACCTTGCAATTGACTTTAACCACAGTTTTGTGCTTTGACAGCTGAAATTACATGACAGTAACTTCTCCATAGGCTAGGAAAGATGATGAATGAGGAAGGCAAATGTGGATATATTTAGTAAGAACCATGAAATTATATCCTTTGGCTCTAGGACTCTAGTACTAGGAATTTAACCTAAGAAAAAAATGCAAAGAAAACAGTTTTTGCACAAAGATGATTATTATGATATTGTCTATAGCAAGAAATTAAAAACTATAAATATTAAACATTAGGGAATGTTTACTAAATAGTGCTCTGTGAAAAGGTGAAATGTTAAAATCTGGTGTCCATCAGCAGGTGAATGGATAAACAAAACGTGGCTTATGCATGCAGTGGAATATTACTTAGCCGTAAAAAAGAATGAGATTCCAATATATGTTACAATATGGGAGAAACTTGAAAACATTATCCTAAATGAAATAAGCCAGACACAGAAGGACAACTGAATGATTACACTTCTGTGAGGTCTCTAGAATAGGCAAATTGATGGAGACAAAAAGAAGGATGGAGATAACCAGGGGCTTGGGTGAGGAGGGAATGGAGAGTTACCATTTAAAGGAATTCCTTTGGGAATGATGAAGAAGTTCTGTAGATGGTTAGTGGTAATGGTTGCACAACACTGTAAATGTAAATGCACTGAACTGTGCGCTTATAATTGGTTAAAATAGTAAGTTTTATATGTATTCCACCACAATAAAAACTTATTATAAAGATATTTAATAACATATATTATTGAATGTGGCATAATATGTAAGTATATTAATGTGGCAGGATTAAACCGATGTTTTATTTTTTAAATTTTAAATGAGGTCATGAGAAACAAATTAGTAGCAACTATTTACATTTATGAATACCTTTTTTAAAGCTCCACAGAATTACTCATCCACCTTTATTTCTGTTCCTCCTGTCTCCCCCAAACTGAAAGTTTTGTTCTCCTTCACTGAGTTCCCATAGTTCCTCTTTTTTACCTCTCTTAAACCTTTCTCTCTTTCTTGCTCTTTTTTTTTTTTTTTAAACCGCTATTTATATGTCTTCATGTGTAATTTCCCCAAACCAGCTTGTAAGCTCTTCGGCCTTCTGTTCATGTAGGATTTGTGTTGTAGCTCCCTGGCACACCCATTGCATTGACAGAGTTAGTCAGTGAGGCTGAATTGTAGGAATGCAGTTGTAGAGAGTGATCACAATATTTGAACATACTCGCTCATGAGTTTTACATTATGTTAAGCGTGTCCCTGCCTCTGTTCTCTGTATCTGCTAGTTGTGCAGACCTGACCTCATTCACATACACATCACTGTATTCTTGATTTTGTCACTATGTTACATCTGTATTTTACCTTTTCATGTAAAAAAGCCCAGTTTTCTTTGTACCCAGAAAGGAAAGAACCAGAGAGGGGAGACAGTAGCAACAGTAAGAGCAGCTAGAGGACAGCTACCTATGAAAAAGATATAAGTAGGAATTAATGCTTGTTCTTGAACACAATGTTCAGTGAAGGAGCATATTCTTCACCCCCGCCCCTTTTTAAGCCATTCGGGGTAGTAATTAGGTCTAGCTTTTGTTATGAAGGCATGCATGTATTTACCAGCAGAGGGCACCAGTTGCAGGTTGACGATCTGAGAGAGGAAGGAATTTTTAAAGATCCTGAAAGATGTGTGTTTGCCATGTACTTACTGTGTGAAGCACCCTGCTTGCTGCTATAGTTGGTCTGGTTTTTCAAAGAAAACCTACTTACCCCTACTTTGGGGTCCAGTGGTGTGCCTCTAGGTTTCCTCAAGATCAGTGTTTGGTTAAGCCTGATTGGTAAGCTAAGGGACCAGAGGAGTCTAGAGTGAAAGACTCTGTAATAGTAAGTGTTTGCAAACTTTGGATACCAGCCTATATTAATATCTTTAGGAGGTTCAAATGCTGTTGTTCCCCATCTCCGGGTGAGGTGGAAGGGACATTAGGCCAGGCATCTGAGAATCTGGTTGCACATCCCACTTGGCTTCCTACTTGCCTGGGTGATCTTGAGCTAGTTGCTTTTTTTTTTTCTCTCAGCCTCAGTTGGCTTATCTCTAGAATGGAGGTAGTTCCTGCTGTGTGCAGTAGTTAGTAGTGGGTTTTGAGATCAGGCAGACCTGAGTTCGAACCTATGGGGCCGTGGTCAAGTCATTTAACTCTCAGATCCTTTGTTTCCTCAGTTATATGTATGTATGTGTGTTCTGGTGGACTTATATTTATCTGATTACTTTTTAAAATAAAATATACCTGTTGATCTCCTTCACCCATTTCTCCTTCCCCCAACTCCTGGTTCTGACAACGACCAATCTGTTCTCTGTATTTAAGAGCTTGCTTGTTTGTTTTTTTGGTTGTTGTTTTTAGATTCACATGTAGGAGAGATCATACGGTATCTGTCTTTATGTGATTTATTTCACTTGTCACAGTGCCCTTGAGGTCCACCAATGTTGTCACAAATGGCAAAATCTCATTTTTTATGGCTGAATAATATTCCATTATGTGTATGTATATGTATGTATACCAGAATTTCTTTATGCACGCATCCATTGATGGACACTTAGCAACACTTTCTGTACCTTGGCTGTTGTGAATAATGGTGCATTGAACATGGGGTTACAGATATGTAGATATCTTTTTGAGTTAGTGTTTCTATTTTCTTCAGGAGTAGAATTGGTGGATCATATGGTAGTTCCATTTTTGATTTTTTTGAGGAACATCCATACTGTTTGCCATAGTGTCTATACCAATTTACATTCCAACCAACAGTGAATAAGGGTTCCTCTTTTTCCACTTTCACCAACCCTTGTTATTTCTTGTCTTTTGATACTCGCCATCCTAACAGGTGTGAGGTGATATCTCATTATGATTTTGATTTGCATTTCCCTGATGATGAGTGATGTTGAGCATCTTTTCATGTACCCTTTGGGCTTTTGCATGCCTTCCTTAGAAAAATCCTTTCCAGATCCTCGGAATCCTCAAATTGGATTGTTAGTTTTTGTGCCATTGAGTTGTATGAATGCCTCCTTATTTTGGGTATTAGCCCCTAAAAAGATGATTTACAAATATTTTCTCTCAGTAGGTTGCCTTTTTATTTTGTTGACTGTTTCCTTTGCTGTACAGAAGTATTTTATTATAGTGTAGTCACATTTATTTCTGCTATTGGTGTCATAGTTCTTTTTAAGATTTTATATATTAGAGAGAGAGAGAGAAAGAGAGAGTGTGTGTGCGTGCAGGGGGAGGGGCAGAGAGGAAGAAAGCGTATCTCAGGCAGATTCCATGCAGAGTCTGGAGCTTGAGGAGGGCTTGATTCCATAACCCTGAGGTCATGACCTGAGCCGAAATCAAGAGTTGGATGTTCAACCAACTGAGCCATCCAGATGCCTCTGGTGTCAGATTTAAAAAAAAATCATTGCCAACACCTGTATCAAGAATCTTACCTGTCATGTTGTCTTCCAGGAGTTTTATTATCTTAGGGGTTATGTTCAAGTTTTTAATCCATTTTGAGTTGATTTTTTGTGTATGGTGTCAGATACTTGTCCAGTTTTTTTTTTTTTTTAAAGATTTTATTTATTTATTTGACAGAGATCACAGTAGGCAGAGAGGCAGGCAGAGAGAGAGGAAGTGAAGCAGGCTCCCTGCTGAGCAGAGAGCCCGACGTGGGGCTCGATCCCAGGACCCTGGGACCATGACCCAAGCTGAAGGCAGAGGCCTTAACCCACTGAGCCACTCAGGCGCCCCGTAATTGTCCAGTTTTATTCTTTTGCATGTGGCTGTCCAGTTTTCTCTACACCATTTATCTAAGGGACTGTCCTTTTCCCCATTCTATATTCTTGACTCTTTGTTCTAAGTTAATTGACCATATATGCTTCAGTTTATTTCTGGGCCCTCTGTTCTGTAATGTTGGTTTATGTGTCTGTTTTTTGTTTTTGTTTTTTTTTTTTTGCCAATACCATATTGTTTTAATTGCTATAGCTTTTATAAGATAGTTTGAAATCAGGGAGCATGATGCTTCCACCTTTGTTCTGTCTCAAGATTACTTTGCCTATTTGGGATAGTTCCACACAAAATTTAGGATCATTTGTTATATTTCTTTGAAAAATGCCATTGGAATTTTCATAGGTATTGCATTGAATCTATAGATTGCTTTAGGTAGTATGGACATTTTAATGACATTAGTTCTTCTAATCGTTAGCCTAGAATATTTTTCCATTTTGTTGTCTTTTTTTAAATTGCTTTTGTTAATATCTTTTGGTTTTCAGTATATAGGCCTTTCACCTCCTTGGTTTAATTTATTCCTAGGTATTTCTTTTTAGATACAGTTGTAAATGGAATAGTTGTTTTTACTTCTCTTTCTGATAGTTCATTATTAGTATATAGAAATGCAATAGATTTTTGTATATTGATTTTCTATCTGCAACTTTACTGAATTTGTTTGTTATAACAGAGGAAGTCTTCCAAATGCATTTTATGAGGGCAGAATTACCCTGATACTAAAACCATACAGGGATACCACAAGAAAATTAGAACATAGATGAACATAGATGCAAAAATACTGAACAAAATATTAGGAAACTGAAGTCAACAATACATTAAAAGGATCATACATTGTGATCAAGTGGGATTTGTTCCGGTTTGTAAACATAGATCAGTATTTGCAAATCAGTCAGTGTTAAATCCCACATCAACCAAATGAAGGATAAAAATCACATGATCATCTCAGTAGATGCAGAAAACACATTTGCCAAAATTCAATGTCCGTTTATGATAAAAACTCTCCACGAATTATGTATAGAAGAGATGTACCTAAACATGATAGAGGCCATAAATGCCAAGCCCACAACTAACATCATACTGCGTGGTGAAAAGCTGAAAGCTTTTCCTCTAAGATCAGGAAGAAGACAAGGATGTCCACTCTCACCACTTTTATTCAGTATAGTACTGGAAGTCCTTGCCATAGCACTCAGACAAGAAAAAGAAATAAAAGGGATTGAAATTATAAAGGTAGAAGTAAAACTGTCACTATTTGCAGGTGAGATGGTATTATATATAGAAAACTCTAAAGCCTGTCAGTTTTTTGACAAAAAAACTGTAAACAAATTCAGGGGTGCCTGGGTGGCTTACTTAGTTGGTTAAGTGTCCACCTGTGGCTCAGGTCATGATCTTGGGGTCCTGGGATTGAGCCCCACATCAGGCTCTCTGCGTAGCTGGGAGTCTGCTTCTCCCTCTCACTCTCCCTCTGTGCCCTCTCTCTCAAATAAATAAAATCTTTAAAAAATAAACAAATTCAGTAAAGTTGCAAGGTATGAAATCCATCTACAAAAATCTCTTGTGTTTCTGTAGACCTCACATTTAAAACAGGGATAATGGCTCATTCTCATAGGTTTGCTGTGATGATTAAACAAGAATGGTACCTATAAAGCCTTGAGTGCAGAGTCTGGTCCCAAGTAAATAGTCCATGGTTGGAAGCTGCTATTACTTTTCAAGGCATGTACTCTTTAAGTTAAAGGGGATGAGGGACATGAAACACATTGTAAGTTTTAAAGTGAGACGCCAAGTGCCATGTGTGATTATCCTCTTAAAACTATGCGTTCTTCCACCTTCAGAGGAGGAGTCCTGAGGGAAGCCAGGTATTCCTTGGGATAAGTTGCTGTTCTGTTTACCTTTTGACTTCTCTGAGCTTCCAAGTTCCTTTTCAGTTTCTGCCTGGCTTCCTGGGGCAGCTGGAACAGCTTGAGGGGGAAATCTACTCCTTAGGTAGTCCAGAATCTCAGGGGAGGTTCTGGTGATACAGGTGTGGGTGGGCCTTAATTTAGCTCTGGTTTTGCTTAGTTCTTGGTGGTCTGTTGGTAGTGCGGATCATTGGCGATGTGGACATGGTTCCAGGGGAGGCCTGGGTCCATGTTTCTGGCACAAGGTACCTTGGAAGACTTTCTTCTTGACCTGAGAGCCGAAGACTCGTGGAGCTGTAGTTTGGTAACATCAGCATAGGCCATGAAATGAACTGCTGCTAATGGTTCCTGGGCCTTCATTGCAGGCAGCGCTGTCTGCTGAGTCCTCTATATACTTTTCTTACTGAGACCTCAGGACACTTGAGGGTCAGTACTATTATTGTCTTCTTTTTGCACTTGAGGAAATTGAGACTTAAATAGTGTTTTGCCCAGAGTCATGTTTCTGGTAAGTACATTTGGATCCTGGTCTTTCTCATTCTGATGGTTTGAGCTCTGTTCATTGTTCTAAGTGCATAAGGGTCACCTGTGAAGTTCATTGAAATTCTTGCTTCTTGGGCCCCAATTCTGTAGGTTTGAGGTTTTTTGTTTTGTTTTGTTTTCTGTAGTGTTTTTGTTTCCCCAGATTTATTGAGATATACTTGATGTAAGATAAAATATACCCTTTTTAAGTGTCTGGTTTGATGAAACAGTAGTTGTGTACAGTCATCTAAGTATCCTTGCGGTCAAGATGTGAAACATTTCCATAACCCTAAGAAGTTTCACTGCCCTTTTTGACCTCCTGACGTGTACAGTTTTAGATGTCTAGGCAGATGGTTCTGATGTGCGGGGAGGTGTAGGGACCACTGTACTGTGTTATAGTGCCTGCAAATGTGAGAAACCGAATGCCTGAAAGGGAGGATGAAAGTGACTAAAAAGTTATTTAAAAGAATGGCTGGCTTGGGGCGCCTGGGTGGCTCAGTGGGTTAAAGCCTCTGCCTTCGGCTCAGGTCATGATCCCAGGGTCCTGGGATCGAGCCCCGCATCGGGCTCTCTGCTCAGCAGGGAGCCTGCTTCCTCCCCTCTCTCTCTGCCTGCCTCTCTGCCTACTTGTGATCTCTGTCTGTCAAATAAATTAAAAAAAAAAAAAAAAGAATGGCTGGCTTATCAAAAAGAATGAAATCTTGCCATTTGCAACAATGTGGATGGAACTAGAGGGTATTATGCTAAGCAAAATAAGTCAGAGAAAGACAACTGTCATATGATCTCACTCATATGTGGAATTTAAGAAACAAAACAGAGGATCATGGGGGAAGATTGGAAAAAATAAAACAAGATAAATTAGGGAGACAAACCCTAAGAGACTCTTTTTTTTTTTTTTTAAAGATTTTATTTATTTGACAGAGATCACACGTAGGTAGAGAGGCAGGCAGAGAGAGAGGAAAGCAGGCTCCCTGCTGAGCAGAGAGCCCAACGTGGGGCTCGATCCCAGGACCCTGGGACCATGACCTGAGCCGAAAGGAGAGGCTTTAACCCACTGAGTCACCCAGGCACCCCAGAGACTCTTGATCTTAGGAAACAAACTGAGGGTTGCTGGAAGGGAGGGGAGTGGGGGATGGAGTTAACTGGGTGATGGATTGAGCATTGGGTGTTACATGCAGCTGATGAATCAATGACCTCTACCTCTAAAACCAGTACATTATATGTTAATTAATTGAATTTAAATTAAAAAAAAAAAAGGAAGAGTTGGCTTTACTGTCTCTAGATAAGCTATTCTCTTCTGGCTCCTTGGGGAGAGATGGAGTGTGGAGAAAAGAACTTGGTAGACCAGTTAAAAGCAAAAACAAAAGCAAAAACCAGTTTCTTTTCCTAACACGGTTTCTTCCTGAGCCACATAAAGCTGAAGAATTCTGTACCAGCTTGGTGTGCATGGCTGGTAGATTGCTTTGGGATGGAGAGTTGGGGCCACTAGGTACTATTGGTAAGCTGCGGAAGAAGCCTTGGGTGTGGGAAGGAGGGCTGGGAAGTGGAAACTGACACCACTGCTGTCAGTCCAAGGATGGGGCTTCTTCCTCCGCAGACCCCACTCTGCTTCTGTTGATTTTCTTCTGCTGCAAGAATCCAATAGCATCTCTTCATCTGAAGTTCAGTCAGACAAATTAGCCCAAAGCAAATGAGTTCAGGCTGTGGCCCAGAGAACATTTGGATAATAAAGTAGAAAATGTAAAATATGGCTCTGAAATTAGAGAGGATGAGGGTGGGAACTTTGCCTGAGGAATCTGCAGACTTTGATTCTTGACTCAACTGTGCCCCTGGTTTTGGTAGGTGACCTTATCTAAGTGTTTTCTGTTCGTCTGCCTCCATGGATAGAGTGAGTGGTCAATAAAACATGTAGGTGGTAGTGGTATGTTTTCAGCACAGACGTAGTGACATCGGTTAGCACAGCAAAAGTAGGTTGCGAAGGAAATGCTATAAAATTTTTATACTGGCTGTCAAATAAAATCTGTATATCCTCAGCCTCAAGTATTTCCTTTTCTGACCTCCTTTTTCTTTTCTCTCTGGTTTGTTAGATGTGACATTTCCCCCCTTTCCTGTATGGTGAAGTGGTGAATGAAGGTATAAAGTCATAAAGGAGAGACTTATCCTATTCTCATGTCCCTTTTACGAATCACTCAGTCGCCTTCCTGGTGGATGCCTGCACTCTGGCACGGATTCTGGGATTCAGTTTCCTTATTTGTGGTGTTCAGCTTCTCCTGATCCCTGTGATTCACCTCAAGAGGAAGTATCTGGAGCAGAGCCACAAGGCTGATTAGAGGAGGAAGGGACGGACGGAGAAAGATACAAGGGGTATTGTTGTGGAGAAGAAGTGGTGATCTGGGGCCGGAGGGTGTAAATAAAATAACCCAGACCTCTTCTCATTTGAGAGTTTGGGGAGTGCCCCCATCTCAGAGGACCCTGAGTTGTCTGTAGGAGGTGATCTTTGAGCATAACATCTTACCATTTTGAATTCAGGAGGCTATAAAGATTCAGTGACTCCTAGTTTCTGGCACCTCAGTGTTCCCCCACCCCCTGTTCCACTGTTTCAAGGCTTTGTAGCAGTGACGAAATTTAACAGGTCCAAATTCTAAAAATCATAGATTTCATGATCATCTCTCCTACTTTCACATTATGTTATCCTCCCTGAAGCCCCCTACAAAATATTAGAGGCCAGTAAAAACTACTTCATAAGCATTCTTACAGATTAATAAGAAAAACAGAGCATTTAAGACATTTTCAGAATCATGTGATTTTTGGAGCTGAAAGGAACTCTGGACCGATTCTGTGTTAGGGATGAAGGGCTGAGGTTCTGAGTAGGAAGAATACTTGCTGCAGATCACTCAGCTAGCCAGGGGTAGTACACATCCTGAAAATCCCATGTGTGACATGGATGGTTTGAGAATAGAGATGCTCATGTATGATTTTTGAGGCATTAAGCAAGCTTTTGAACCCATTTCTATGGCTAACCAATCGATCACCAGGGACTGATGGCTTCAGTTTCCTCTAAGACTCTAGGCTATGGATAGGAGACACAGACTGGCCTTGTGCCTTCCCAAGATGGTATTTTAGAGTTAAGTAAGTCTAAATCGAGGCTCAGCAGCTGGAAATTACAGGGTATGAGAGATCTCTGGCTGGAGATGAGGGCTCATTGGGAGACTTACTTGTTGGAGCCACAGCTGAAGTTAAAATTTCAGTGCTTTAGGAAGGTATTTTAAGGCCGTGCTATGAAATTTGTGGTCTTTCAGTATGGCATAGGGAAATCACTGTGTGCAGTGTTCATTGTCATGGCTTTGCTGCGATAGTCTTTGGCCCCTTGAGGCAAAAGCCGGTTTGTTTCAGTTTCACCTCTGTCTCCTGTTCTCTTTATGAAATTTCTCTCAGCATTCTCAGTTATATCAGGCTCTTTTCCCCTAACTTCTCTCCATCTGTCAGACTCTCAGAGCTACTGTAGATTTTGTGAGGAGGAATTGGAACGTGAGCTATGACCTACAAGCCAATTTCCCCAGGTGGATAAACTCCACTACAGGCCACAGAGGGGCCTCCTCATTCCAGTAATCTGGCCCTGCTGACGGACTTGTAGCCTGTGGGGGCCGGGTAGGGGGCGGGGGCCAGTATTTCTTGGGCCGCTAAGGAACTGCCTGAACCTTCGCAGTGCAGGCACAGGAGGCGAGAGCCCCTGGGGTGGGCTAGTCGCCTGTGCTGGGGATGCCTGGGCAGATGTGGAAGCAGCTGGAAAGGTGGCACCGCACTTGGATCGCTGGAGCCGCGCTGTTCCTAGGAGACGGAGGAGCAGCAAGCCTGCGGGGGAGGGGGAGCAAGTGGGTTGCTGCTTTTAGCAGCTGAAAGGGCTGCAGGGAGCTCTGGGTAAGACATTTTCTGCTGCTGCCGCTGCTTCTGCGGTAGAAGCTGCTGGGAGTAAGTCGGAGGAAGGAGGATCGAGAGGGAGGAGGCTTCGTTTGCAGCCATGCTGAATCACTGTTGCTGATCAGATATCCTGTTGGTTGGCTGGGAGAACGGAGAACAGAGCTACGATCTCCGGGTGCATGCACAGTTCAGCGGCTGCCGCCCCAGCTGGGCCTCGCACAATGGACGGTGAAAGGTATGTATGGAATAAGTGTGTGTTGTGGTATGTGTGTGCGCGTGTGAACGTGTGCTTGTGGTGCAGCTACCAGCTTTTATATCTGCATTGGTGAGGCAGGGTCGGAAAACCTGGACACTGATGGATCCCAGTGGGCGGCAGAGTCAGAGGAGGGAGCCCCTTTTTCCAGAGATCTGGCTTCTGAGAGCAAAGGCAGGTCTGGGTGTGCTGGGCAGTGGAGCCCCCTGAAAGAAGGGACTTCCTGGCTGGTGTTTGGGGATAGTTTTAGCAGAGGCTGAATCAGGATTTCTCAGGCTGTTTCAAGGAGGCGTTTCCCTTTCTTGGCTACTTTCCGGGGGGTGGTTTTTCTTTGGTGAGGGGTTTCTGATGTCACAGCAGGGTTGGCCTGGCAGGGACTGCTTACATTTTCACACCAAAGTGCTCAAATCTTAAGCGTGCCATGCTCTTGTCTATCCTAAAAGGATATATGTGTGTGCGTGCATGTGTGTGTGCCTGTATACACACACAAGTTCAAATAAGAAGGAGAGAAACACATTCAGATGACACTTGCTCTGAACTGACTCTCATTTTCATTGAAAACTTTATGAATGATACTGGAATGTATGCTCTAGAGGAACTCTTGCTCTTTCTATCAGGAATTGCTTATGACATAGGAAATCCACTGAAGGGAATTGAAGTACTTCTGTTGAGCTGGATCTAACTAGCAAGAGTTTATTTTCTGGCAGGCACACGCATGTACGTTTTAAACTATTATCCGAGGACCTGATTCTTTCATTTCGGAGGTGCTCAATGCAGTGAGGGGGCGGGTCATTCCTCTGTGCTAAAACGTCTCCTCCTGCCCTGTCAGCCTCTTCGTTCCGTGGGTCTGCGGCTGGTGAAGAGCTCGAGGCTTGCCATTTTCCTTGGGGGGGGGGGGGGGGGGGGGGCGGGTGGTGTGGGGGGGGGGGGGGGGGGGGTGACGGCAGGAGGCCTTAGGCAGGGAGGGGTGAGGTGTGGCCCTGCACCACTGAGGGGAGGGCTGCTGCTCTGAGTTGTCGGTTTGATGCAGATGAAAACTGGCAGGTGAAATGATAACCGGTTCGCCTAACTCAGCACTGGAGAGGACCTCAGTAAACACTTTCCTTTGCCCATACTGGCTTGACGTCTGCATCCTATGCGGCAGGGAGATGCCATTAACATCTCTAGACCCTGTTAGAATTGGCGTGGTGGTGGGGTGTCTTCCGGTCTGAAGAGGCCCCAGACACTGCGTTACTTGCTGTGACTGCCACAGGATGAGTCTGGGACTTTTAGTGTGAGTGTGCTGCTGATGCAGCTTCTGCTTCCGTGCTGTCTGCAACAGGAGCTTAGATGTTGGACTCCATGGGGCCTACTGGGCAGCAGAGCATCTGGGGGCCTATCTCCTAGGCTGGGTGCCGAGGTGGGTGGTGTCCTCACCTTCTGTGGGTCTGATACCTAGCAGAAGGGTAGGGGTGATGTGAATGGCGCTTTAGGAATTCTGGATCAGGCCGATTTGCTTTAATGGTGGCAAGTCGGGCCTGAAAGGTCCTTGTGAGTTGAGCCGCAGCAGATCAAAGTACTGCTTCCTGAGCATTTTGGGGCATCTGCTGTGTTCCTGCCCTCTTTTCAGAAATATAATGATCCTTTGCTCTCTAGGAGATCTCTTGTTCTTCGATACTCTGGTGCCTTTCTTCTGGGATGGCTGATGTCCTGGCCTTTAAAACCCCTGAATTTTGTTTTTCCCCTACCAGAGACAGAGAATAGGCAAGAAATCCAAACTGAGCAGTGTCCAGTGTTCACCACGTCACCCATCTCAGTACCTTTTGTTCCCAGCTTACCACGTCAGACATTCACGTCTTCTGAAATCTGGCCCCGTCTGCATTCCCTCTGCTCACGTATACCCCCGCTGGGCGATGTTTTTGGTCTCTTTTGTGACCATACGTCCTGTATACTGCTCCATCTAGTCCCAGATCCTTCATTCCCAGAGTTCCTTTTACCTGGAATGCCTTTCCCTTCTTCTTTTCTGAAAGTTATCCATCTAACAAGGCTGTTTTAAAACCCTACTTTGTGTTGATAACCTCAGCTTTTCTAGTTCGAGGTGATGTTCTTCTGAATTCTAGTCTCTCCAGTTTGTAGCCATAGTTGGATACTGAATCATGCCCCCTCCCACCCCCCAATGTTTTTCTGATTTTGTTTTGTATATCTTTCCAGTCCCCAAACTCAGAGATGGGTCCTGGAAGGTAAGGAGCATGCCCGTACCTCTGCATACTCCTCACTCATTGCTGTGTGCTGCGTGCGGAGTAGGTGCTGCATAATTATTTGGCAATTAGCTGATAACTTTTGCTGGAAAGTCTGATAACTAAGAAGAAAGTTGGTCAGAGAGGAGATTGAAACCTTCGGCCAGTAGGTTCGTCTTTGGCTACTGGCCTTATTATCTCAGCACGGGTCATTGACCTGGTGGAATGCTTTGTAGGCGGAGAACAGGGGAAGCGGCCTTGTTTTACAAGTTCCCTGGGAAACCCAGGGCCCAAGAAGCTGAGTGACTGGCCTAGGATCACATGCCAAACCTCCAGCGACTGGAGGAATCCTGAATCTGTGCTTGGTCCACGCTTAACCTGCTGCAGCTTAATTGGGGCTGTTTTTAAGCATTAACATTTTTTCAGCCAAGGGATTTTTAATGAACAGTTTCTTTCTTTGCCACAAGGGTATGAAAATAACTTCTCCCTTAAATGGCTCTTAATCGAAAGCATGGGATTTAGAGTAACATAGACTTTGCCGTGAATCTGCTTCGTAAACCATGTGACCTTGAGTGTGTCACTTTTTTTTTTCACAAATAATTCTTCTCTCTGGTATAAAGGGAGTAATAACAGTATCTGTATCTCACCGAATTGGTGTCATGATCAAATGAGGTAATGCATAGAAAGCACCTAGTAAAATTTTTGTGGCACAGACTGAGTTCTAGGTAACGGTACTTGTTACCCCTCGTGTTCATCTATTGACCTGTTGTACCCCATGACTCGTGCTGGGATTCTAACTGAGGGTTATTTTAAGGACTTTCTATATTTACCATCTGAAGCAGACTACGTGGGACTTTTCCCATGAGAGAATTGGGGAGGGCTTGTCAGGCCCATTCTCTTGCTTCTACCTGAGCCATCCATCTCCTCATAGTGAGATACCACACAGGGCTTGGCATTTCCCCGACACCTACCTTAATCCTCCTTTTTACAGACATCATGAGGCATCTGGATGCCTTGGTGGTTCGGAATCACGAACCGGATACGCTTTTGTTCAGCCAGAGTGTCAAGAACCTATGAATTTGCACTCACCTTTGCCATGTCCCCCAAGCTGTCCTGCTCTCTAAAGAACCTGCTGATGCTAAGATTACCATCAGCCTTTGTGAAAAATCAGTGGAAGATGGCTCTGCTTTCTGTTTTGTGAAGAAGAAGGGTCTCTGGCTCTCAGCCACTCCAGTGATAAATTGTGTGTGTGTATCGGCCTGTGTGTTTGTAGAGCAGATAGACAGTGAAAATGGCAATTGCTCTTGCAATTAAGATTATATTTCAGTTTTGGAAATCAGCCTTGTGGGCTAAGTAGCCTTATTTATACTCCAGACATGGATGGTGGTGATAGTTGCACAACAGCGTGAATGTACTTAATGCTGCTGAACCACACACTCAAAAGTGGCTAAAGTGGAAAATGTCATGTTAAGCATATTGCCACAATTAAAAAATTTTTTTTCTAGGGGCGCCTGGCTGGCTCAGTCGATAGAGCATACAACTCTCGATCTTGGGGTTGTGAGTTTGAGCCCCACGTGGCATGTAGAAATTACTTAAAAATAAAATCTTTTTTTTTTTTTAAGATTTTATTTATATGGCAGAAAGAAAACACAAGCAGGAGGAACAGGATCGGAGGAGGGAGAAGCAGACTCCCTGCTGAGCAGGGAGCCCAAGGACCAAGCCCAGGACCCTGGGATCATGACCTGAGGTGAAGGCAGATGCTTAATTGACTGAGCCACCCAGGTGCCCCTAAAAATAAAATCTTAAAAAAAATTTTTTTTTCTAGGCACAGTGTCTGGCATATCTGCAAGATTTGCGGAGAGTAACAATTTTAGGAAGAAGCATCATAAAAAGGGGAAGTTGTCCATTTTTCTTAAAATTATGGTTTCCTTCACCAGAAATAATGGGGTGCACCTGCTTGAGAGGATCACCATGTGTCTAGCACTGTCACATGATTTGGTGGGAGCAATTCTCAGGAGAATGGCTCATTCTTACTAAGGAGAACTTGTTCTGGACTTCAGGAGCTTCAGAGCCAGAAGAGATTTTTTTTCACCCTTGATCGATGAAGAGAAAGATCCTATTTCTTGAGAAGACATGACTTAGCTGATATTCTCTAAATGCTGAGGTTTGCACTCCAGAAAAAATGCTAGCAAGACCCAGGGAAGAGCCAGTATTGAGCACTCTCGCCTTTTCTCTCTTCCATGGTATGTCCTTAAGTCCTCTCCCATCCCTAGTAGTCATGGTTAGAAACTTTTGTAGACATTTTTGGATATCACTGCTGCCTGAAGCAGATGTGCCTTTCAGCCATGATAATTGAAACCAAATTTTCCATTTTGGAAATATTTATTGGTGAAGTAAGGTTTGTTTTTGTTTTAGTTTTTGTTTTTAACTGCAAAAAACAAAGTCAGTGAAGCCGCTTGATTTCCCCATACCCAGATTTGGGTTTTCAGGATTTTGCTTGCTAAGTTTTAGATTGTTCAAACAGAGGCAGGCAAGAATATTTTGGGGTAAGTTTTCTAAAGCAAGTGCTTTATTTGATGAAATTTGCCATTGTAGAAGTGACCTAATTCTTTTCAGTTGCTGGATGAACCCTAAAACTAGGTTAGACTGAAAAGAGCCTTAATAAGTGATAATGAAAAATAACTTTAACATACTTTATTCTTTGACTTTTTCCTGTTAAATAAGTTCAGTTGTTCTTAAGCTAGAAATCAGTAACTTTTTATTATCTTTGAGGATTTTCAAACTCTCAGCACAATTCCCCTGGACTTTTCTTTTTAACTTACGAAAGTCTGTCATAGCCTCTGTCAAAACCACACGTGTTGGAAGAGCTCAGCTCTTCTGTTCAAGCTGAGTAGAAGCTTGGCTCCCAAAATGCCACATAACAAGGGGTGTTTTTCTCTTAGTCTTACTCTCTCTTTGTCTCATTCTGACAAGTGTTTCTGTTATGTTTTGCATTTTTACACAGCCCATGTGAGAGACATCACCACCCCCCGCCCCCGCCTGAACTGCCACTCCCGCCCTGGGTTTTGAAGGAAACTGCCTATGAATTGGGCTCTTAGGAATGTGATTAGCAACATATAGATATTCTTCAGCTGGTTTAGCAAGGATCACATAGTAGGAAGGGCAGCAGCTGCTCACCAGTTTGACGAATCAGGATGGACTTATGTGAGGATTCCAAGTTCACTACCGTTAATGATACCAACTCTAATACAGACTGTAGTTTCCCTGCAGTCAGTGGAGGGAAGTAGTGCCATGTCACAGGTCCTGCAGGGTTTAGTCCTTTTCATTTGGCTTGGTTGGGCTACATAGTGAAGAATCTCAGAGAGTGAGGCGTAGATTGAGCTCGCTCAGCCAGATAGGCTGTGGACATTGTCCCAAATCAATGAACATTGCTGTTAAGGACATAGGCCTTGGAGTTGCATAGACCTGGGTTTGAGTGTTAATTCTCCACTTAGTAATTATGTAGGACTTTGAGACAAGTTTTATCTCAGGGCTTAAGGAGATAATAGGGCTTTTTTTTTTTTTTAATAGATTCTATTAATTTATTTGAGAGAGAGAGAACACAAGCAGGGAGAGCAGCAAGCAGAGGAAAGGGAGAAGCAGGCTCCCTGCAGAGCAGGGAGCCCAATGTGGGGGTCGATCCCAGGACCCTGGCCTGAGCAAAGGCAGACACTTAACCAACTGAGCCACCCAGGTGCCCCAAGGGCTGTTCTGAAGATAAAACGAGATCATGGAGGCAAAGTGCTTTACCATATTATCCGCTTTCAGTAAATGCTGTTATTAATTGTTTGCCAGGAGCTACAGCTTACAATATACATCTTCCGTGCGTCTGCGTGGGCTGTTGCAGAGGCTCAGCCTGATGCTGTGAACAGAGGCAGCACCACTGAAAGAGTATGGAGAATAATAGGGCTTTATAGAGGCCCATGTGTAGGTGGTCGTTCTTGATGACAGGACTGCACCATCAAGTCCTGAATCCTGCTGCCTGGATGTCTTCAAGTGACAGGTCCTTTACTAGCCCAGAGGTGGAAATTCAGATTTGGTCATTTTGGCCTTGAACTTTAGGACTGGGGTAACTGCTAGATCTGTAGATGGCCCAGAGCCCTGTTGGTACAGAAACCCCGTTTCGTCACTGTCCCACTGCTGCCCAGACTTGGAGACGCAGAGTCATGCTGATGAACTCTCCATGCGAACTGAAAGTACAGCAGTCAGAATGGCACCTGATTAATTTGCAGTGAAGACGGCTATTGTAAGGATGTTCCTGAGCACCTGCTACTGCTTCCTTGCTTCCTTCCTGAAGGAAGGAGGACCAAATTGATCAAAGGCTGCATAGTGAGCTAGGGACTGAGTTATGGCATTCAGATGTTTACAGGCTTCAAGCTTTAAAACATGCATCCGACCGGAGGCTGAACCAGCTCAGACCATGATGATTAAATCTTTTCTTTCCTAGATAGTGTGTGATGAGCTGGATGGGGGGCTTCCTCCGTCTCGTTCTTGTTTTTCAGTTTCCCTTTCTAAATGACACTTTCTTTGTTGGGGGTTAGCACTTTGACATAGTCTTACTCTGACTCAGAGCTGTTCTGCCTTCTTTAGGTGACTTTGCCTCTCTTTATTCTCTCTCTTCTGTCGCTTAAACATAATGTGCTTGGACTCTTTTTATGTGGCCCAGTGTCAGCCCACACTCTCTGACCTTCCTTTGCGTTTCTTGAAGACTTAGAGGGAATGCAGTTCCTAATGCTCAGCTCAGCAGCATTTCTCGGTCTCCCCTTTCCCACACACTCTCTCATACCTTGGATCCTCTGGAGCTTCTCATTTGGCAGATCCTCCAAATTCCCTGCACAGTCAGCGGCTTAGAGGCTTTCCATCTCCTGCCCTGCTAGCATGCTTTCTGTAGCAGTGTCCTCTCTTTTCTATTCCTTCCATGAATTTTCCTCAGCAATGGAAGAGCCTAAGAACTGATACTGTAAGTAACCACCTACCTTCCTTCTTTCCTCCCTTCCTTCTATCCCTCCTCTTCCTTCCTTCCCCTCCCCTTCCCTCCCTTCCTCTCTCCCTTCTTTCCTTCCTTCCTTCCTTCCTTCCTCCCTCCCTGCATCCTCTTCATTCCATATCACTAATGCAGGGGACTAGACCAGCTAAGAAAGAACCCCCACCTTCTATGGGGTACAAAGAGGGGAAGTTGAGAGGGACAAAGCCATAATTATTTTAATGAGGTGAAGTGAGGAAAGATTGGAATAGTTGGTAGTTACATCTTATTTACTTACCTATCCAATCATTTACTCAGTGATTGTTTATTGAGCACCTGCCATGTGCCAGAGGCTCAGAATACAGAGGAAAATAAGACACCATCCTGGTTGTCATGGAGCTCAAAGTCTAGGGTTGGCGGTGGTATGCTGGAGCCAGCACTCACCATTTATAAGGGCTGCTTATTAAATTGTCAGGAATTTTGTGAGTCATTCTAAGTATATCCTTTATTAAAAATAAATTCAATAACTTAAGAATAAATTATAAACAAGTATAATGAATACCCCAAACTCATCTCTTCCTAGTTATTTTACTATGGTCTATGCCTTTTAGATTATGTCTCTCGTGTCTCTGTGGTGGGAATACTGCATTGTGGTATAATGGTGTGGTGTTATCCATCTCTTTCACATGTTCAGTAAGATCATGTTGGTAGCTTGATATCTGCCATGGTGGGAGTATTGACACTATAGAAATTGGCAAATGTTACAAACCAGGGCTCTCTTCCTGGCAACTAACTGTTAAACACGTCCCAGCAACGTGCTAGGTGGGAGAGACAGAAAAGTAAGAGGTAATTACAGTATTACGTGGAGGAAAGCACTGAGTACTGTGGGAACACAGAAGGGAAATTAATCTAGTGGGTAGTGGAGGGTGATAGGGAAGACTTCCAGCGAGAGGCTAAGAATGAGTAGGGTAGGGCAAAGGAGCCTGGTATATTTAGACAAGTGCAAATATTTTAGGAGTATGGTAGCAAGAAGTCTTCAGGGCAATGATAGAGTTCTGAAGGGCCAGGCTAGGTCTCTGAGATTTATTCTGAACCCAGTGAAGAACCAGTGGGAAGTTTCACATAGAACATCCCTTGCTCACACTGGCATTCTGTAAAGGTCACTCTTGAGTCAGGGAGCAGGTTATCTTAGTGAGGCAGGCAAGGGATCATGATGGCCTGGCTGACATTGTGGTAGCAGTGACTCTGAGAAGGTAATGGAGTGGAGATAGATTAAAGGAGCACTTGGGACTGTAAGTGAGGTGTGTGAGAGAGAGAGGGAAGAGGTTATCAAGGATGACATCCCAGTTTCTGTCTTGAATAGGTGAGTGGGTGGTTCGTTTTACCTCTGAGTACAAAAAGAAGAGTAGCCTTGAGGAAGAGTAGGGAGGGTAGAGAGCCTCATTTTGGATAGGGTGAGTATGAGTTACTGTGCAAATTGTGAGGGATTTAAGGCAGACGTTGGATATGTGGATCTGGATGGTAGAGGACAAGGGTGGGCGGGAGAAAAGGCTGTAGGAGGTGGTGTGGTAAGAGGGCCTAACATTTAGAACTTAGATATTTTTATAACTTCTCTAATTAACATTTTATGTGTATTGACTTATAGTTTAACTCTGAAAACCAACCCCACTTGTACTTTTTAAAATAATTAGCCTTGGAGCCATTGGTTGGGGCAAATTCTTCCACTCTGCTCTGCTGTCCATCATTTGTAAGGACAAGTGCAGGGTTTTCAGGTCAGAATTCATTGATGACAAATAAGTAATGAGGGCCTTCTGTGGGAGGGAGACCTATACCTATACCAGCCATCTCTAGAATCATGAACTGAGCACACTGGGGCCTTGAGAGAATGGGAATGGGCTATCTCTGGGGGCTAACTAATGAAGATCTGGTACAGATGGAAGAAGAAAAATTTAGGGGAGGGAATGGTGGTATCTAGTAACTCTTCCTGAGCATGTGACCCTAGAATGAGGCACATGTGTGCCTCTGCATATATGTACATGCTGGAGGGTGTAGGCTGTGGTGAATAGCTTGGGCAGATTCAAGTCAGACACCTGAGCTTAGCTTCCAGCCTTGCAATTTATTATCTGTGTGATCTTGTACAAGATTCTTAACTTCTCTGAGCAGTCAGCCCCTTTCTTTACTCACTTTCCTGCTCCTTGGAAGGTCAGTGAGTTGCCAAAAAGCTTGTACCTTCTAGAAACAAGGGATCCAGAGTGTACTCCAGACTTGCCATGTTATCACAGAGCTGCAGAGCAGGGGAAGAAAAAGACCTTAGGATCTTTCTGATGTCAACCCTTGCCCCTGTATTAAAGGTAGAAAGAGCTCTGGATAGAGCGAGGAGACCAGATGTTCGTTCCCTAACCGTCCCAGTGGTCAGGCTGGCTTTGGTATGAATTGCTTTTTGTTGCACTTTAATACTTTGAATAGGCATTCTGTGTTTGAGACTTTTTAGTAAACACAACACCATTAACCAGGCTACATCATTATTAGACCATTTTGACAGGCCAGAAAGTGCAAAGAGCAATGCAACAGGAAGAGAAAGCCTTCCTGTTCACTGGTCAGGCTGGAGTTTGTTGTCAGTGCTTCCAAGATGGTCCTATTCCATATATGTGAAATAGAACTAATAATGTCTGTCCACTGGGCTTTTAGGAGCTCAAATTAGTTCCTCGTCAAAAACCTTCAGTCATTCTTTAATCAGTACCAAATTACATATTTTTTCTGTTGGCTTTTAAGTCGCTTTACAATTTGAAGACAGCATTTATAATGAATATTTGTGAAGTCTTTTTGCAATTTCTAGATTTATCCCAGGAATACAAGTATGGTTTAGTTTTAGAAAATATATTAGTATCATTTACCCCATTAAAAGATTAAAGTGGAAAAGATGACTAGATGGCCCGGTCAGTTAAGTGTTTGTCTTCAGCTCAGGTTGTGATTCCAGGGTCCTGGGATTGAGTTCCACATTGGGTTCCTTGCTCAGTGGGGAGCCTGCTTCTCCATCTGCCTGCTGCTCCTCCTGCTTGAGCGTGTCCTCTCTCTCTCTCTGACAAATAAGTAAAATCTTAAAAAAAAAAGATTAAAGGGAAAAATCCATGTGATCAGGTCATTAGATTCACAGAAATATTTGATAAAATTCAGTATAACTTTATGATTAAAAAGCAGTAAAATACAAGGAATTTTCTTAATTTGATTAAGGTCATCTGTAAAAATCCTACAACAAACATGCACAATGGGGAAACATTAGAAACACCATCTGTAAAATCAGGAAGATGATAAGAGTATTTGTTAGCACACTTTCTGTTCAACATTGTGTGGCCATCCTAGCAGCGCACAATTTCTTAAAAAAAAAAAATTAGAGGCCTAAACATTGGAAAGGAGGGGAAAAAACCCCCTCTATATATGCAGGTTAATAGGATTGCTTACATAGAATACTTTATTGACTCTTCAGACAAATAAAGAAATAAGAACATTTGGTAAGGCAGCTGGATAGTAATTTGCAAAAATCAATTGCATTTTATAAACTGTAACAGTCAGAAAATACAGTTCAAAAAAGCACCATTGCTATTGTTAAAAAACAACAAAAATCTTAGAGTACTTAATAACTTTAATAAAAAATGTGTGTAAGGTCGTCATAGAAAAATATAAAGGTTTGACATTAAAGAAGATTAAATAAATGGAGAGAGATATTACATGTTCATGATTGGAAGACATAATATCAGAAAGTATCAGTTCTGTCCTAATTGATCTATAAATTCAGTGTGGTTTCCATCAATATCCTATGAGTCGTTCATAGAACTTAACAAACTGATACTAAAATTTGGATGAAAGAGTAAAGAAACTGGAATAGTGAGGATACATTTGAAGCATAATAATAGGATTGAGGAGTTGCCCTGTCAGGTATCGAGCCTTATAATGAAGTTACAGAAATAATGTAGACAGATAAACTGACCAAATGAAATAACTTAGAGAGTCTGGAAATAGATCCCTGTATTTGGAACTTTGACATGTGACCTAAGGTGGCATGACAGGTAAGTGGGAAAAATAAGTATTCCATAAGTGGAACGTATGGGAAAAAATTAGAACTGTATTTCACATGGTGACATAAAAATCAACATCAGATAAAATAACAGCCATTAATCAAAAACAAAAATGTTAAACTTTTAGTAGAAAATAGAAAATATCTTTTTGGCCTTGACATAAGGAAAGACACTGCCTTTTTTTTTTTTTTTAATTTAGATTTTAGGTAGAGAACGGATAGTACAATATTGGTTTCAGGAGTAGAATTCAGTGGTTCATCCCTTACATACAACACCCAGTGCTCATCACAACAAGTGCTCTTCTTTTTTATAATTTTTTTTTTTTTAATTTATTTATTTGACAGACAGAGATCACAAGCAGGCAGAGAGGCTGGCAGAGAGAGAGGAGGAAGCAGGCTCCTTGCCGAGCAGAGAGCCCGATGCGGGGCTCGATCCCAGGACCCTGAGATCATGACCTGAGCCAAAGGCAGCGGCTTAACCCACTGAGCCACCCAGGTGCCCCAACAAGTGCCCTTCTTAATGCCCATCTCCCATCTAGCCCATTCTCCACCTACCTCCCTCTGTCAATCCTCAATTTGTTCTCTAAGAGTCTTCTATGACTTGATTTCCTCCCTCTTGTTTTTTTCTATTCCTCCTCCCCATATGTTCCCTTGTTTTGAAAGGCACTGACTATAAAAGAAATAATGCTTGTAAAATTTCTCATATGAAATATTTTACCTTACTGAGTGCTCCTTCACCTTGATCATATCTTCTAATGTTTTTGAGATCAATTTTTTTTTAACCTCCTTAAGGATATCATTCTAATCATCTGCCTTCGTGCATGTCTTGCTATTTATCTTCCTGTGCTCAGGTAACTTCCTTGCCCCCAGAATTTGAATAGTCCCAAAGTTCAGATGACTGTGGCCTTATATTTGCATGCTGAACTGAAGGGGAGGAAGGAAGCCAAAGGAGGAGTCTGTCATGGTCAGACAAACTGTAGGTCTTGCATGCTGGTTGTATTTGATTTTTGTTTTTTTTGTTGTTAAAGATTTTTTTTTTTTGGTCAGAGAGAGAGAGAGACAGAGAGAGAAAGAGCATAAGTAGGGGGAGCAGCAGGCAGAGGGAGAAGCAGGCTGTCTGCTGAGGAGGGAGCCCGATACAGGACTTGATCTCAGGACCCTGGGATCATGACTTGAGCCAAAGGCAGACACTTAACTGACTGAGCCACCCAGGCGTCCCTGCTGGTTGTATTTGAATGTTCTAATAGTTACAGATTTCACTGTAAGATCTGTAGAGATTACCAGGTCTTTGGAACATTCTCTTAACCACAGAAGCCCCTTTCTTGAGCCAGTTTGCAAGTCTAGGTAGTCGCCTAGAAGGAGGCATACCAGGCAAAGGCAAAGCAAAGTATCTTTAAACTAGAGTTCGAGTGAACTGTGAGTCCCTAAATCTACGCAAGTGGAGAAGGTTCTGTTTTCCTCTTAGAACAGACACATCTCCAAGGTCCTGGACTTGATCTTGGAGCTGAAAAGTTTCATTAGTTTAGGCGGAAAGAAGTCCTCTTTTTTTTGTGCTAATATTTTTTTAAAAGTACTTTTTTTTAGCTAATTTTTTACACCCCACCCCACCTCCCATAAAGCTGAGACTTATTGCTCAGAAGTAGTTGGGCATCTAGTTGGCATCCCATAGGGATTTGAGTGTTTTGTCTTCAGTACAGAGGACTTTGAGGTTATGAATGACTCGTTAGTCCTCACCTGCTCACTTCGCCCACACAGCTAAACCTTCTTTTTTTTAAAATTAATTAATTAATTTTCAGCATAACAGTATTTATTGTTTTTGCACCACACCCAGTGCTCCATGCAATCCATGCCCTCTCTAATACCCACCACCTGGTTCCCCCAACCTCCCTCCCCCCGCCCCTTCAAACCCCTCAGATTGTTTTTCAGAGTCCGTAGTCTCTCATGGTTCACCTCCCCTTCCAATTTCCCTCAACTCCCTTCTCCTCTCTAACTCCCCTTGTCCTCCATGCTATTTGTTATGCTCCACAAATAAGTGAAACCATATGATAATTGACACTCTCTGCTTGACTTATTTCACTCAGCATAATCTCTTCCAGTCCCATCCATGTTGCTACAAAAGTTGAGTATTCATCCTTTCTGATGGAGGCATAATATTCCATAGTGTATATGGACCATATCTTCCTTATCCATTCGTCCGTTGAAGGGCATCTTGGTTCTTTCCACAGTTTGGCGACCGTGGCCATTGCTGCTATAAACATTGGGGTACAGATGGCCCTTCTTTTCACTACATCTGTATCTTTGGGGTAAATACCCAGTAGTGCAATTGCAGGGTCATAGGGAAGCTCTATTTTTAATTTCTTGAGGAATCTCCACACTGTTCTCCAAAGTGGCTGCACCAACTACAGCTAAACCTTCTTTTCATAACAGTGACAGTCCCTTGTCATTCCATGGGATTATGGTTTTCCAGAAGCTTTCATGCTCCTTACCACAGCCAGTGTATGGTCTTTCTCAAGCACAAATGTGTTCACCTGCTTCCTCTCCCACTTCTCTCTCCTTTTGATGGCTTCTCATTGTCTCAGAAGCTGCTCAGAAATCCAAACCCCTTAGCTTTGCTAATATGACACTTAGAGGACTGCTCCATCTTCTAACCTTTGCTTTTGAGATACTCCTGGTTTTACTGAACTCCCTTGACTCTCTTTCTTCAGGTCTCTGTGTATCTCCTCTTTCCTCTGCCAGGATGCTCTCCATCCTCCTTTTTAACCATTTTATTTTTGCTCTTCCTTGAGATTTCTGCTCTCACTTAGCTTCTGGCAAGTGTCCCCTCATCCTGCTAGCACTGGAGTAGTTACCTGTCCTCTGTGCTTCTCTACCTCCTGTCCAATCATCATACTTAAGATAGGATGTTTAGGTTATATAAGACTGATGAATCACAGACCTGTATCGCTGAAACAAGTAATACAGTATATGTTAATTAATTGAATTTAAATTTAAAAAATCAATATAAAATGTTTAGGTATTTACTAGGCTTCCTCCTACACTGAGCTCTAAGCTTTGCAAGAGCAGCTGTCTATACCTTGTTTGTTGTTGTGTTTCCCTTAAATTTAAATACAGTGCCTGGCACATGGTAGTCTCCTTTAAATGTTTGTTGAATGAACAAATTTCCCTGTGAAGTGAGTGCTGTAGCACTTACTTTTCTCCCATGTCCCCACCCCTTTAGTGCGTGGTGGGTGGAGGTTAAGGTCTTCCCATAAAGTCACAAAAGTGCTGGTAGAAGCTGACTAAGGACTTGGCTTCCACCAGAGGAACCTACGTTGTATTGGAAGATCCTGCAGAAATGGCTGACCCAGGGCATTTCTTCCCCTGCTGAGTCTGTGATGAAGAAAACAAGCTGACAAAGATGCTTCTGGTGGGTGGGCAGTTGCACTGAGTTGTGGCAGCTGGGTGAATGGGTTTACCAACATGTGATCCTTTCTTCACCCTCCCACTCCCTTCCTGTTCACAGCATCAAGCTGAGCTCCCAGCCCCTGGTTCAGGCCGGGGGTGATGAGAAGAACCAGAGGACGATCACTGTCAACTCTGCCCACATGGGGAAGGCGTTCAAGGTTATGAATGAACTGCGGAGGTACTTTTCCTCTTTTGCCTGTGCCATTTTGGAAAGAGCTTGTTGGGTGAGCGTCATCAGGGACTGAGAGCGGAAGTTAGGACACCACCACCTCGTGAATTCTCACTCTTCCCCACCTACTCTCAGTCACTTGGCTTCTGCTTTACGCTCCAGGCAAGACAGAATGGGTTTCAGAAAGCGCTGTCTTTTCTTTGTATTTATTTAACACCTTTCATTTTACTCCTTAATCACAGGGGAATATATATATATTTTTTTATGGTTGTAGCAGCTCTGCATAAACTTGGTTTCCAACCAAACCAGCTGCTTAGAGACCAATAATAGAATGATTGCAATACTGATACGTAGTTGCAGATGAAAGATTGTGGATGCTACACATTTTCTTTTGGCCTCCTTCTCTCATTCCTTGGTCTGAACTTAGCTTGTTACAACAGCTCTGTAAGTGGATGAATACCTAGCTTCTTCAATGCAGTTTAACTCTGCAGAGGAAGAAATGTAATGCAAATGGACTCATCCTCCATGAGCTAATGGTGAGTGGTGTGCAGGCTATTTATAAGGCCGATAAGTACATTTGGTGAGCTTGTTGCAAGGCAGATTCAGGACACTGAACAAGTTTTTCTGTACAAAGGCTGTATACCCAATCTCCTCCTCACCAGAGAACCCAGAAGCTTCCTTTGCCCATGGTATTATTTACAGCGTTTTTCATCCTATTGTGAGCTATAATTGTTAATCTCCTCTTTTCTCTCTTGTTTATGAGCTCCCTGAGGGCGGGGGCAACTTCTGAATCACTCTGATCTCTAGCACCTGATACTTCATGGGAGCCTCAAGGCATTTACTAAGGATGCCCAGAGGCACTGATGAGGTCCTGGGATGCATAGGAGTAAAAAATGTAAATAGTTCAATGAAAATAATCTTATAGTACAAAATAGGTGTTATAAAGGGGAAGTGCATCAGGTGCCTGTCAAATGACAGATGTGCAATAATTGTTTCTGAAAGGCTACTGTGAAAGCAAGTATGTCACACTGCAGCTTTGGAAAACACTTTCTTAAGGGGATGATGTTTGAGCTAAATCATGAAAGACAAGTGAGGTTAAAGAAATGACAAGTGGTGGGATTAGGGGGAAGTCTTCCAGGCAGAGAAAATGGCATAAGTAAAAGGTCATAGAGCTAAAAATGTGTTTGTTGAGTAGGGGGTTGAACTACTTTTAAACAAAAATTCTATCTGGTTCTATATTTGTTTCCTCATTTCCCCTTTCTGCAGGGCCCAGTCTTTGGCATTAAAAACCAAGTTAAATTAAATTTGCCTTATGCATTACTGCTCAGTTTTTATTAGGCCTCCTGCCAGATTTCCTGGAAGCTCTATCTGTAGTTGTCTGAAGCAGTGGACAGCGTCCATGCTTATGTTCATGCTTATGGGTACAGTTGTCTGGTCATTGAAGAATTTGTGTTGTGTTGCATAGATACTAGTGATATTCCTCATTTAGTTTCCTTCAGTATGGCTTGTGTCTTTTGCCTGATTTGAGACTCCAGGTCTCCACATAAACAACCTAAATTGACATTTCAAGGAACTAGAAAAAGAAGAACAACTTAAGCCCAAAGTTATCAAAAGGAAGGAACTGTTGAAGAATAGAGCAGAGGTGAATGAAATGAGACTGGAAAGACAATGGAAACAAAATCAATGAAAGTAAGAATTGGTTTTTTGAAAAATTAAGTATAACTTTAGCTAGACTAACCAAGGAAAACAGGGAAGACTCGAAAGAGGAGACATTACAGTTGATATCATGGAAATACAAATGATCATAAGATGCATTTTGTATGTCAATTATAATTGTATGTAATTGTATGTCAACAGATTGGATAATCTAGAGGAAATGGATAATATCCTTGACATGTAGAGCCTGCCAAGACTGAATCATTAAGAAATAAGAAAATCTGAACAGACCAGTAATGATTAAGGAGATTGAATCAGTAATATAAATCTTCTAGTAAAAAAAAGAAAGAAAGAAAGAAAAAGCCCATGACCAGATGGTTTCACTGGTGAATTCTATCAGAGAGTCAAAGAAGAATTAATGCTAGTCCTTCCCAATTTTTCCAAAAACCTGAAGAGAAGGGAACACTCTCAAACTCATTTTAACAAGGCCAGCATTACCCTGATACCAAAACTCCTCGATAAGGGCACTACAAGATGAGGAAACTACAGCTCAGTGTTCCGATGGACGTTGATGTAAAAATTCTCAACAAAGTACTAGGAAACTGGATTCAACAGTACATTAAAAGGATCATATGCTGTGGTCGAGGAGGTTGTATCTCCATGGTAAAAGGACGGTTCAACATATGCAAATCAATTAATGTGATACACCATGTAGAGTGAAGGCTATATCTATATCTATCCTCTCAATAGATGCAGAAAGTGTGTGACAAAATTCAGTACCCTTTTATGATGAAATCTTCCAACAAATTGGTTAGAGAAGGAACATACTTTAACATAATAAAGATCATGTATGACAAAGCTGTAGTTGTCATCATACTCAATGGTAAAAGGTTGAAAACTTTCCTTTGGAGGTCAGGAACAAGGCAAGGTTGCTTACTCTCATCGTTCCTATTGAATAAGGTCTGGAAGTCCTACACAGACCAAGAAAAAGAAAAGTCATTCATATCAAAAGGAAGAATAAGATTGTCTCTGCAGATAACATGATCCTATTTATAAAGACCCTAAAGATGCCACCATAAAACTCTTAGAACTGATAAACAAATTTGGTAAAGCTGTAGGATACAAAATCAACATATAAAAATCACCTGCATTTCTATATATGAACAATGAGCAATCTGTAAAAGAAAGAAAACAGTTCCACTGACAGTAGCATCAAAAACAGTAACATACTCAGGAATTTAACTGAGGAGGTGAGAGATCTGTACACTGATAACTATTAGACATTGTTGAAAGATATTGAAGAAGACAAAAAGAAATGGATAATATTCTACTTTTATGGATGGGAAGAATTAATATTGTTAAAATGTTCATAATACCCAAAGTCATCTATAGATGCAACCTCTATCAAAATTCAAATGCCATTTTTTTGCAGAAATAGAAAAAAATTCTAAAACTGTATAGAACCAGAGATGACCCTGAATAGACAAATCAGTCTTGTGAAGGCAGAGCAAAGCTGGAGATACCACATTTTCTGATTTCGAGCTGTATCACGGAGTGTAGCAATCAAAACAGTATGGTACAAACATCGATCCAGGAACATAATTGAGAGCCCAGAAATAAACCCACACACATATGTCAACTAAAATTTGACAAGAAGCTAGAATACTTCATGGAGAAAGGTAGTCTTTTCAATCAGTGGTGTTAAAAAAACTAGACAGGCACATGAAAAATAATAAAATTGGACCTGTATCTTACCCTGCTCACAGAAGTTAACTTGAGGTGGATTAAAGACTTAAATGTAAGACCTAAGACTGTACCACTCTTAGAAGAAAACAGGAAAATCCCATTTTGTACATGAAAGCATTAGAGAGATAGCATTTGTAAAAATCACAGAATCCACAGAAGTAGTGTTTTCCCAGTGATTTGGGCATCCCTGAGCTCAGTTTATTTGACACATAGAATAACCATTACAATCTTGATCTTCCCTTTTTCCTTTCTTTTTTTTTTTTTTTTTGGCAAATGGAGCACAATCTGTATATGTTTTGCCAGGAAATCTCTAATACAGGTTTAGACATAGATTTCCCTTTTATTTTTCTTTTAATTTAAAAAATTTCCATTTTTCTGTTTTCTTTTTTTGGGAAAAGGAATATATTATAGAACATTTAGAAAATACGGATGAGCAAACAAACAATCATCTACAATTTTAATACCCAGTGGTTACCATTGTTAACACTTGGAAGAGTATTTTTCCTTTAAAACCAGATGACCAGAATTTTTTCTCTTAACCCTATATTGAACAAGTTGTTTTTTTCCTTATATTTCTTTTTACTTATTTTCAGTAAATTCTTTGCCACATGTGGGGCTCCAACTCACAACCCTGTGATTAAGAGTCACATGTGCTACCAACTGAGCCAGCAAGGCACCCCGATATTGAACAAGTTTTTTATGTCACTGACTATTCTACACTGTTATTTTTTTTAAAATTTTTTTTTAAAGATTTTATTTGTTTATTTGACACTCAGAGATCACAAGTAGGCAGAGAGGCAGGCAGAGAGAGAGGAGGAAGCAGGCTCCCCGCTGAGCAGAGAGCATGATGTGGGGCTAGATCCAGGACCCTTGGGATCATGACCTGAGCCGAAGGCAGAGGCTTTAACCCACTGAGCCACTCAGGCGCCCCTCTACACTGTTATTTTAAGTGGATGAATGATTTTCTATATTTTTGGTTAATTTTTGAAAAACAGTTCCTTGTTGGTAGATGTCTAGGTATTCCAGTCCCTTGTGTAAATAGCACCTATAGGAATTATGTTGGGAGCAATATAGCATAGTGGTCACAAGCATAGACCCTGGAGGCAGGCAGCCTGGTTTCAGATCTTGGCTACAGCAATCCAGTTCTATGACCCTGTACAAGTTAATTAATGTCCCTGACCTCACTTTTGTCAACCATAAAATGAAGCTAATAATAGTTCCAGGGTTGCTGGCTTGTTAAGAGGATTAGTAAGTCAAGTGCTTAGAACACTGATGGCACGTATATTACTGTTGTTAAATACTGGTGCATGTTCACAGTTATTTCTATGGAATTAATTCCTTAGAAGTAGAGGTGCTGACTTCAACAACCTGTAGTCTCGTAATCGTAATACCAATTCCTTAGATACTGTCATGAAGCCCTGGCGTGTAGAGAACGTTCTGTAATTGTTAGCTATTATTCTGATGACGATGATGTACTAAGTAAGCGCTGGGCTCAGTTGCACGAAGGTGGCAGTAGATTAGAGAGTGAAAGTTTTGTTCTCAATGAAGCTTGCATTCTAGTGGTGTTTAAAGATTTTATGAAGTTCTAAGGTACTTCATAGCTTTAAATTCTTTTAATTTCTAAAGCATTAAAGATATGGCAAGTTTTTAAAACTAGAGTGGAATGGGTGGGTGAGGGAGAGAAAGGGAGCCTGAAAAGATACTTCATTGATCTGGGTGAGCTTAATGTGACCTGGAGGGAGGCATACTTTGTTTGAATGAAGGTCTGGTAAAGCATCTTGCTGTCCAGGGACTAAGCTAATGAAATGTTCCATGATATTCCAGGGACTGGGGGTTATTTCTTGCACTGTTTTCACATCTTCCTTCTGTAATTTTAAGCTATTTTAGTTCACACACACATGTTCTATGCAATTTATGAATCACACAATTCACAAGTTTCCTATTCTTTTTACTGCCGTGGTAGAGAATGGGCTGTTGGCATGGTAACCACCTAGTCTTCCTCTTCCTTTTGCATTTTATCGCTCCGCTCTCGTCAGACCAATAGCTGCCTCTGGGCAACAGCGTCCTAATGGACTTTGGTTCCTGATTTGCCATCCAGCCAGCAAGTGGGGATGTGGTTCTTTTTGGAATAACACCCTGAAAAGGGGAGACAATCTCTTCTATCCCATTTTGACAGTTTTAACCATCACAAACAATTCTCTGCCCTCATCCTTTTTTTTTTTTTTTAAAGATGGTCTGCCGCTGTGCCTGTATTATTAGTAATGAACCATCTTAGCACATTGCTTTTTGTTTTTCTTTTTTTGGTAATGGCTTTAGTAATATGTAATTCATATGCCATATAATATGACCCATTTATAGTATCAACTTAATGGCTTTTAGTATATTTACAGAATTGTGCAATTCACAGTGGATTTTAGAATATTTTCATCATTCTCCCCCCCAAAAAAATCCTATATATTTTAGCAGTAATCCCACTACTCTCCCAATTCCCCCACCATTAATCTACATTCTGTCTCTACGGGTTTGCTTATTTTAGAATGATGTAATATGTTTTTTTGTGATCTTTCTTTCTTTCTTCCTTTTCCCCATTCAAATTTTTTTTTGATGGTTCTTAAAATTCTGTGACAGATTCTTGGTCAGGCTGTTTCCATTAAAAAGTACTGATTTTAAAAACTATTAACTTAATTTTTTTATTATGTTCAGTTAGCCAGCATATAGTACATTCTAAGTTTTTGTTGTAGTGTTGAATGATTCATTAGTTGCGTATAACTTAAAACTGCCACACACACACACACACACACACACACACACGTTATAAATGGTCCACAGAATATTCTCCTTTCCTTCTGAAGGTTTTATGATGCATTGTTATCATAAGTACTTAAAGTTGATACACCACAACAGTCTGAGACTGTTCTCCCACCACTGGTTAAGACTGGCCTGGCAAGTACTGGGGATAATATTTACCTAGCCTTCTGAGCTTTCTGGGCAGATGTGGTGACCTTGCCAGCTCTAGCTGCATTCTTGTCCACTGCCTTGATGACACCCACAGGAACTCTCTGTCTCATGCACAAACAGCAGGATAGTCCAGAGGAGGATAGTTAAAGAAGGTCTCAACACACATAGGCTTGCCAGGAACCATATCAATGATGGTAGCATCACCAGATTTCAAGTACTTTGGACCATCTTCTAGCTTTTTTTCCAGAGCGATGGTCTATTTCTTCAGCTCAGCAAACTTGTGAGCAGTGTGAGCTTTGTGACAATGTGGATATGTATCCAACACTGATTTAGGCTGGATGGTTCAGGATAATCACCTGAGCTGTGAGGCCAGCTGCTTCCTGGGTGGGTGATTTTTGCTGTCACCAGCCATATTGCCATGATGAACATCTTTGAAAGATATGTTCTTGATGTTGAAACCCACATTGTCCCCAGGAAGAGCCTCACTCAGAGCTTCATGGTGCTTTTCAACAGACGTTACTTCATTTGTAACATTGACTGGAGCTAAGGTGACCACCATGCCAGGTTTAAGAACACCAGTCTCCACTCATTCCACAGGAACAGTACCAATACCACCAATTTTGTAGATGTCCCAGAGAGGCAGATGCAAGGGCTCGTCAGTTGGATGTGTTGGTGGCAGAATGCAATCCAGAGCTTCAAGCAGTGTGGTTCTACTGGCATTCCCATCTTTCCTGGTGACTTTCCATCCTCTGAACCAAGGCAGGTTAGCTCTTGGCTCCAGCATATTGTCACCATGCCAACCAGAAATTGGCACAAATGCTACTACTGTGTTGGGGTTGTAGCCAGTTTCCTTACTGTAGGCGCTGGCTTCACTAACGATTTCCTCATATCTCATCTGTTGGTAGGGTGGCTCAATGGAATCCATTTTGTTAACACCAGCAATTAGTTCTTCTACACGTAGTGTGTAAGCCAGAAGAAGGGCATGCTCATGGTTCTGCCCATTCTTGGGGAAACCTGCTTCAGATTCACCACCAGCAGTAGCAACAATCAGGACAGCAGTCAGCCTGAAATACACCTCTAATCATGTTTTTCATAAAGTCTCTGTGGCCTGGGGCATCATTGATGGTCACGTAATCCTTGGTGGTCTCTAATTTCTGCAGGAAGATACCATTGGTGATACCATGTTCATGTTTAGCTTTCCATTTATCCAAGACCCAGGCATACTTGAAGGAGCCCTTTCCTGTCTTGCAGCCTCCTTCTCAAGTGTTTTGATAGTTGTTTTGTCAATTCCACCACATCTGTACATCAGATGACCGGTAGTGGTAGGTTAGCTCGACTGTATGTCCAGTGACAATGATGTTGGTGGGAGTCTTTTCCTTTCCCATTTTGGTTTAGGTTTAGTGGTGGTTTTCACGACACCTGTGTTCTGGTGGCAAACCTACTGTGAAAAAGTTTTATGACTTACTTCTCAGGATAATGTTTTTAAGGCTTATCCATGTTTTATCATGTCTCAATATTTCATTTCTTTTTATTGCTGCATAATGTTACACTCTCTGGGTATATCACATTTGAGGCCAGCCATCTGGCTGTTATGGGTAATGCTGCTGTGAACATTCACATACACATTTTTGTGTGGATGCCTGTTTTCATTTCTCTTGGTTATATACATTTTGGTGGCTGGGTCATATGACAACTACATGTTTAACTTTTGGAGGAACTGCCAGACTATTTTCCCAAAGCACTGCACCAATTTACATTTCTGCCAGCAGTGTATGAAAGTTTCAGTTTCTTCATATCCTTGCCAAAAACACTTGTTATTTTTTGTGTTTTTGATTATAGCCATCCTAGTGTCTGAGGTAGTATCTCATTGTGGTTTTGATTTGTATTTTTCTATGATCATTAATGGTGTTGAGCATCTTTTTGTATGCTCATTGGCCATTTCTATATTTTATTTGGAGAAATGCCTACTTGGATCCTTTGCCCATTTTTAAATTGGGTTATATGTCCATTTTTGAGTTAAAAGTGTTCAAGTCTTTCGACAGTCCAGATATAAGCATCTTATCAGATATATGATGTGCAAAGTTTTTCTTTTGTTCTTTGGGTTGCCTTTTCACTTTTTTGATACCCTGATGGTGTCTTTGGAAGCACCAAGTGCTTGGTGTCTGTTTTTTTCTTTTGTTGTTTGTGGTTTTGGTGTCCTGTGTAAAAAACCATTGTCTAATCAGAAGTCATGAAGCTCTACCCCTGTTTTCTTCTAAGGGATTTATAGTTTTAGCTCTTATATTTAGGTCTTTGATCTATTCTGAGTTAGTATTTGTATATCATGTGAAGTAGGGGTTCTATTTTTGTGTGTATGATATCCAGTTGTCCCAGGACCATTTGTTGAAAAGACTGTTTTTTTCCCCTGAATTGAGTAGTCTTGGCACCCTTGTCAAAAATCCATTGACTGGGGGAGCCTGGGTGGCTCAGGCAGTTAAGCGTTTGCCTTTGGCTTGGGTCATGATCTCACGGTCCAGGGATTGAGTCTGAGTTGGGCTCCTTCTCAGTGGGGAGTCTGACTTTCCCTCTCCCTCTGCCCCTTCTCCTCCCCTGTTCATGATCTTGCGTGCTCTCACTTACTCGCTCTCTCTCTCAAAAATAAATAATTAAAAAAAAATCCATTGACAGTTTTGGGCAGCAATGGAAATCACCAACAAAATGAAAAGGCACCCTAGAGTGGGAGAAGATACTTGCACATGATAAACCTGATAAGAGGTTTATATCCAAAAGACATAGAGAACTTCTACAGCTTAACACAAGAAGAACGGGATGCCTGGGTCACTCACTCAGTTAAGTATCTACCTTCAGCTCAGGTCCTGATGGTTCTGGGATCAAGTCCTGTGCTGGGCTCCTTCCTCAGTTGGGGACCCTGCTTCTCCCTCTACCTGCTCTGCCTGCTTTGCCTGCCACTCCCCCTGCTTGTTCTTTCTCTCTAACAAATAAATAAAATATTAGAATTAAAAAAATACCAACACCAGAAGAACAAATGATCTGATTAAAAAGGGGCAAAAGATCTGAATATATATTTTCCAAGGAAGACATACATAAGGCCAATAGACACATGAAAAGATGCTCAACATCACTAATCTTCAGGAAGCACAAATCAGAACCACAATGAGATACCACCTTATAGCAGTCAGAATGGCTAGTACCAAAAAGAGAAGAAATATCAAATGTTGGTAAGGATATAGAGAAAAGGAACCCTCGTGCACCAATGGTGAGAATAGAAATTAGTGCAGCTACTGGGGAAAGCAGTGTGGAAGTTTCTCAAAACATTAAAAATAGAAATACCAGGGGTGCCTGGGTGGCTCAATGGGTTAAAGCTTCTTCCTTCAGCTCGGGTCATGATACCAGGGTCCTGGGATCGGGCCCCACATCGGCCTCTCTGATCCATGGGGAGCCTGCTTCCTCCTCTCTCTCTGCCTGCCTCTTTGCCTACTTGTGATCTCTGTCTGTCACATAGATAAATAAAATCTTTAAAAAAAAAATAGAAATACCATATAATCCAGGAATTCCACTACTGGGTATTTACCTATAGAAAATGAAAACACTTAATGTGCAAAGATATATACACCCCTGTGTTTATTCCAACATTATTTATAATAGCCAAGATATGGAAATAACTTAAGTGTTGATTGATAGATGAATGGATGAAGAAGTCTTTGTGTGTGTGTGTGTGTGCGCGCGTGTGTGCATTCCATTATGTATATGTATATAGACTAGAACATTACTCAGCCATAAAAAAGAGATGCCATTTGTGACAACATGGATAAAACTAGAAGGTATTATGCCAAGGGAAATGAGTCAGAGAAAGCCACATACCATATAATTTTACTTATATGTGGAATCTAAAAGAAACATGAATTTAAAAAAAAAAGCCCAAACAGACACAGGCTTGTAAATACAGGGCATAAACTGGTGGTTACCAGAGTAGAGGGGAGTGGGGAATGGACAAAATAGGTGAAGGGAATTAAGAGGTACAGACTTCCATTTCTGAAGTACAGAAGTCATGGAGATGGAAGGTACAGCATAAGGAATACGGTCAGTATATCATGTGAAGTAGGGGTTCTATTTTTGTGTGTATGATATCCAGTTGTCCCAGGACCATTTGTTGAAAAGACTGTTTTTTTCCCCCTGAATTGAGTAGTCTTGGCACCCTTGTCAAAAATCCATTGACTGGGGGAGCCTGGGTGGTATGGTGATAAATGGTAGCTACAGTTACCATGGCGAGCACTGTGTAATGTGTAGAATTGTTGAATCACTCTGTTGTATTCCTGAGACTAATACGACATTGTATATCTGTTATACATCAATAATAAACATTTAAAAAATAAATGATAAAATATTTTAAAAATGAATTGACTGTAAATATGAGGGTTTATTTCTGAATTCTCAATTCTATTCTGTTGATCTTTATATTTATCCTTCTATTATTACACACTATTTTTAGCTTTGTAGTAAGTTTTGAAATTGGGAAACATGAGTCTTTCACCTCTGTTCTTTTTCAAGATTGTTTGGCCATTCCAGATCTCTTGCATTTCCACATAAGTTTTAGGGTCAACTTGTTGATTTCTGCAAAGAAGCCAGCTGGGAGTTTGATAGAAATTGTGTTGAATCTGTAGAACAATTTGGGGGAGTATTGCCATCTTAACAATTTTAAGTGTTTCAGTCCATGAACACTGGAGGTCTAAGTCTTCTTTAATTTCTTTCACTCTTTCTTTTTTAAAAATTTTTTGGTGGGCAGCAAAGTGAAGTTTATTCAGTGATAGTACAAAGCTCCCAGAGAGGGAGGGGACCTGAGAGGGTTGCCCTCTTCTTTAATTTCTTTCAACTGTGTTCAGTAATTTTAGAGAACAGGTTTTGCCCTCCTTAAGTTTATTCTTAAGTATTTATTCTATTTGATGCTCTTATAAATGGAATTTTTCTTAATATCATTTTTTGTTCATTGCATGTGTATAGAAATACAGTTGATTTTGTATATTGATATTATATTGTGCAACCTTCTTAAACTCATTTGTATTAATTTTTTTTGGTGGATTCCCTATATGATTTTCTATATATGAAATCATGTCATCTATGAGTAGAGATAGTTTTATATCTTCCTTTTAAATTTATATGTTTTTCATTTTCATGTTCTGTTTCATTTTGTTGCTTCATTGCCCTGGCTTGCCACCCTAATCTTCTCTTACTTACCAGCAGTATTTGGTATAGTTGATTATTCCTTGCTTTTTTGTAGCCATCTCTTCACTTGACTTAATGGACACCATAATTTTTTGGTTTCCCTCCTGTCTCAGTGTTTACTTTCTCATTTCTTTAGCTGGTTCTTTCTCTTCCTTCTGAACTCTTAACCATCTCCCACCTTTGAAATTAAGACTCATGTATCCATCTCCGTATTTGATAAACCCCACTTAGATGTCTAATATGCAGCTCTAATTTAACCTTAAATGGAGTGTTTTGTGGGAAAAAAAAAGAGAAAGAAATGTTAACATTTACTGAATGTTTACTATTAGCACTATTCATTATCTTGTTTACAACACATCTGAATTCTGATACCCAGCGGACATGAACCCTGGTCACTTGGATTCCAGGGCCTGATCTTCCTTCCTAACAGCTATCCCAAAGTGTATAGCCCTACTTTTTGTTTCTTGAGATTGTCCTTTGGAGTAGGGTGGGACAGCTCAGGAAAAAAAAAAAATCCTACAGGGTTTCCAGTCAACGGAATTAGAAATGCTTCTGAGCCATGCAGTGCTTCGGAGCTGTGGCTTCTGTTTTCTGTACAGACTGGTTACACTTCAGTGTGCAGACAGGCTTCACCGTTCGCAGGCAAAGCCTACATTGAGTTTCTGGTGAGTTCGTCTTGGTCACTTTTCTAGGTTGCATTTTTTTTCGCCTTCAGATACACTTCCAGTCCCACAGAACTGTTCTCATTCATCTGCTTAACTGGAGTCTCCATCTTTATTCCTCATTCCTTCTTGTCTCTTTCCCATTTGTTCATGAACTATCAGCTCCCCTGGCTTTGTGCAAGACATGCCACTCCAACATTTCCCTTTTCAGCACCTGGCTCAGCTTTTGCTCAGCATTTCTGACCCATCTGTTTTACTTTTCCTTGTTAAAATACTGATTACAAGAACAACAACAACAAGTTGTACTTTTTTGGGGGAGGGGGGTTAGTCTTTTTTTTTTTTTTAATTGAAGTATAGTTAACAAGTTACTTGTACTTTTAAATAGTGATGAGAGAACTCCATTGTCTCCCTAGAATCTTTTTTTTTTTAAAGATTTTTATTTATTTATTTGACAGAGAGAGATCACAAGTAGGCAGAGAGGCAGGCAGAGAGAGAGGAAGGGAAGCAGGCTCCCTGCTGAGCAGAGAGCCCGATGTGGGGCTTGATCCCAGGATCCCAGGATCATGACCTGAGCCAAAGGCAGAGGCTTAACCCACTGAGCCACCCAGGCACCCCTCTCCCTAGAATCTTTAATGAAAGTTAAGTGCAAATGTTGGGAATACATTTTTTTACAATAAATTTAGGCCAGATTAAAAACTAGCCTATTCTCAGGTAGCATTTGCAATTGATTTGGTACCCATGGCGGATATCCCTTTAAGAAAAATAGAATACCGTGGTGAGATTGTTTGTCCAAGTTCTCATAGCCGGTTAGGGGCAGAGCCAGTTCTCTTCCCAGTTGAGCTGGTTTATTCTGATAAAGTTTGTATGTAGGGTCTGCCGTCCACTGTGGGGTGAAGTCTCATCCCCAGGTTTTGCCTCTTGCTTCCCAGAGATCTCACCTTTCCCAGAAACCCTCCCCTGGGGACTTTATTCCATTCACCTTTCCCTATTGGGCCTAATTATCTTTCCCTTTCAAAGTATCAGCCCACCATGAGTCACTATGGTAGTATATCCAGAGTCAGAACTAGATGCAGAACTCAGCCTTCTGTGGCTTTGGGCCACCTCTCTGAACTTCATAGATCATCTGGCATTTACAGCTCCCGCCTTTTCAAGCCTTATGATTCTATGATAAGCAGTCTTGGGCTAACATCTGAATAGTTGGCAAACGCTTAATATGCGACACAGGGATGACAAATAGGTAGCTTCTTTTCCATCATTTGGTTCTGGCAGGCTCATTATAGCCATTTCATCGCTGTCACATGGAACCCGGCCATGACTCAGACTTCTGAGTCCAGTAGCGCCCTAGGTAACCACTGCCACTAGATTGCAGCTGACATGTGTTTGTCCTGTCTTCCCTCCCACATTTAGTGCTTCACTCTGAAGGAAGGATTAGTGGTAACCAGGTTACCATAGATGTTGGGAACATGGGGTCTGGGGTTTAGCTACCTGCATTTGAATCTTGTTTCCACTACTCCCTTTTTGTATGACCTTGAGAAAATTACTTCTCTGGGCCACAGTTTCCTTTTTTGAAATATGGAACATAATAATAATGCTACCTCATGGGGTTTTAGAGAGGAATAAATGAAATATTAGGTACAAGAAAGTGCTTAGTACAGTGCCTAGCACATAGAATCTAATGTTAACTCTTGGAAGGCTGGTGGAAGAAAAATTCTTGGGTCAAAATGGTCTTGTGGCACCCTTTCAATCCTTCAAAGTTGTCTGATATCCATTCTATGAGTGTGGATTGATCCCTTTTTAAAGTTTATTCATTTATTCATTTATTTACCAAAAATTTAGGGCTTTCTGTATGCTGGGCTTGCACCCAGGTGTCTAGGATCTAACAGTAAACAAGTCCCTTTCAGAGCGCACAGTGTAGTGGAGATGACAAGTAAAAAGGTAGTTACAGTAGCCTTATTAATTGCAGAGATTGGAGTTTCAGGAGTAATCCAGGGTATTTAAGCTGTTCAGGAGTAACCTTCTTGGCGATAATGTTAAATCTGGGTGGGAAGATGAATACTTGAGGCCTCCAGACCTGGCTGGCCTCTTACGAGTATTTCATGGGTATTGGATCCCTTGGGGGATTGATAATGTTCTCGCTGGTGGCACACCTCCGCGGCACGCTCATGCTCCTTGGCATTCAGCCAGTCACCCAACTCATAGCCCCAGACTTTCCCCGTTGCTCTCTGAGCTGCTGTCCCAGGGTCTCAGAGCAGATAGAGTTGAGAAGCAGAGATGTACAGACAAAGGAAGGAGACTTGAAGAGGCAGCTCCTGGATAGTTGGATCTCTCTGTGTGCCTTAGGAAAGCATGAACGCCAGGCTCATCAGGGACTTGGAAAGTCAATGAGCTTATCCCCCTGCCTAACTCAGTATGACAAATGTCCCTGACAGCCTTGTATGGTGGCAGTGTGGAATCTGGGTGGAAGGAAAAAAAATGCCCTTGTGTGGCTGGGGTTGGGCGTTGGTGCTGTGATCCATGCTGTCCCCTCGCTGGTGTTTTACAGTAAACAGCTGTTGTGTGACGTGATGATTGTGGCGGAAGATGTCGAGATAGAAGCCCACCGTGTGGTCCTGGCAGCCTGCAGCCCCTACTTCTGTGCGATGTTCACAGGTATGGTGAGGGGCAAACAGTGACCCACAGTTACGGGCCCACAGCCCCTCTGAGGGAATGTTTTGGGGGGGTGGCATGAGGGGAGGGAGGAAGGAGGATGCCATGACATGAACTGGGAGGAGCTTCTGTGTGTCAGAGACTATGTTTTGCCCCACGGAGGACTTGATGCAACCAGCCTGGCGTGCAACCCCTTGCCCGCTCTGAGGAAAGAAGAGGTAGAATCGGAGCTTATTAGTTCTCAGACTTCAGCGTGCATCAGAATCGTGCAGGGGAGCTTTTAGACATGTAGGCTCTTGGGCTCATCCCCACGCCTCTGATCTTTCATTTTGCAGATGGGAAACACTGAGGCTGAGAAAGGGGAAGGAACTTGCCCCAAATCACCCAGGATATGGGTGGAACTTGGCTTCTTGATACCTTGCCCCGTGCTGGACTAGTTTGTCCTTCCCTAGCCATTCCTCCCAGGCAAGGTCTGCCAACCTCCTTGAGCCTTTACAGGAGTGTAGAAGACATTTGGAAGAAGTGATGGTGGGGCTTGGAGGGGATAATAAGACAGGAATTTTCACCATCTGGCGTTCAGTTTCAGTACCTTTGCCAACTTTCTGGAGAAGCCATCCTTCTTGTGCATGCCAAATAGCCCTGTCCAACTAGTTCACATGTGAGACTGAATTCCTCGAAACCCGTGGGTGGAGCTTCCTGTCTGTAGCACCTTGCAGCACCTCCTCTGCTCTACAAATCATTGCTGTCCAAGGGCCAGCTGGGCTGGGTGAGACCCTCGGACTGGGTCAGGTGTCCCTTCTCCACGTTTGCCAAGTACCCAGTGCTGCTTTTGAGCGTGGTCACTATCCCTCTGTGTTCTTGTCGGTTTCCTGGGGTCTGCTGTGCCCGTGCTCTGGGGTCTGGTATATCAGCTGCTTCTCATGCTGCAGGTTTTTTGTTTTTAAATTTAAAATTTTTAAGAGATTTTATTTATTTGTCAGAGAGAGAGATGGAAAGAGAAAGCACACACAAACGGGGAGGGGCAGAGGGAGAAGCAGACTCCTTGTGGAGCAG
This sequence comes from Enhydra lutris kenyoni, assembly GCF_002288905.1. Classification (NCBI taxonomy): domain Eukaryota; kingdom Metazoa; phylum Chordata; class Mammalia; order Carnivora; family Mustelidae; genus Enhydra; species Enhydra lutris. The sequence continues at coordinate 3,068,931 of NW_019154089.1, forward strand.
GGAGCCCAATGCGGGGCTCGATCCCAGGACCTTGCAATCATGACCTGAGCTGAAGGCAGAGGCTTAACTGACTGAGCCACCCAGGCGTTCCTCGTCCTGCAGTTTACAGCTCAGGTGTCTCCTCTGAGAGGCCTCCTCTGATGACTCTCGCCATAGTTCCCCACTATGTACTTTTTAATAACATTTATCCCTCTCTAAAAATCCTGTTGTTGGTTGTCGATGTGTTCTTTATCTTTCTCTCCTCACTAGACTGTAAGCTCCGTGAAGACAGAGGTGTTGTTGGATTTGTTTACTACCACATCCTAAACATCTGGTACACAGTAGGAGAATTTTTTTCATTAACTTACAACGTATTACTTTCCCCAGGGGTATAGGTCTGTGATTCATCAGTCTTACACAATTCACAACACTTACCATAGCACATACCCTCCTCAATGTGTGTCCATCACCCAGCCACCCTCTCCTTCCCCCTCCACCCCCCAGCAACCCTCAGTTTGTTTCCTGAGATTAAGAGTCTCTTATGGTTTGTCTCCCTCTCTGGTTTCATCTTGTTTTATTTTTTCTTCCCTTCTCCTATGATCCTCTGTCTTGTTTCTCAAGTTCCTTATATCAGAGAGATCATATGATCGTTGTCTTTCTCTGACTGACTTATTTCACGTAGCATAATACCCTCTAGTTCCATTTGTGTCATTGCAAATGGCAAGATTTTTTGGATAAGATATTATGGCTGCATAATATTCCATTGTATATATATACCATATCTTCTTTATCCATTCATCTGTTGATGGACATCTAGGCTCTTTCCATAGTTTAGGAGCCAGATGTTTTTTAAGTGAATGAATGAAATGCCTCCACAGTTGATGGTGAGCTTTGAGCATCTGAGGACCAAGTCTTGTCACAGTTGAATCCTCAGAGCCAACCACACAGGGCATGGTGTTTAGGAGACAGTAAATAAGTAAAGTTTGAAAAATGTGAGCTTGCTAAGAATGGGTGAGTGCAGGCACCCAATTTTTGCTGAATGGGCTCTTATTCTCTTCCTAATACATAGTTTGTGGCCTTTCCTGGGCAAGAGTTGTTCTAGTTGGGAGTGACTTATCCCTTGTGTATTGAGAGTTCCTCCCCTGGGGCTCCCTGTTGGCTCATCTTGTAAAGGACCTGTGCCTCTACCAAGTGGACTAAGACACTTACCTCACTGTGAGCCTTGGGCTGGGAATTAGTAGCCAAAAAAAGGTGGCTTAGAAAACCAGCTAATTTTACTACCTGGAAGTTTTGAGCTGGATTCTCTTTGGTGTAGTTTCATACTCTAGTAGTAAGGTTTTTATTTCTTTGTTTGCTCCTCTCCCTCATCTATTCCTCTGTCTTTAAAGTAATTCATTTTGTTTGCAATAGTTATTTAGCTGCACCTTCACTAAGTACCTCTGCCAGTCCTTTTTCTCTTGCCTGCATGGTTTGGAAGGTCCAGTGTTGAGAGAGGAAATCTATTTGGAATTGTAATATTGGCCCCACTTGTTGTTAGTAAACTTGCCTCTGGGGTAGTGGAAGTGTCTACCCAAAAACAAGGTCATTCTATCAACAGATAGAAAAGATGCTTCTGGAGCAGATCTTGGATTCTAGTCGTTAAAGGGAGGAAAAAAATCAAGAATAAAACAGTCTGATGTGATCCCCAGCTCATATCTTCCTTGAATCTCGTTACTGTCCATCCTTGAATCCTCCCAGATATCTAGCCAGCCAGCCAGCCAGCCATCTGCCTGTCTCTCCACCCACCCATCTATCTACCCATTTAAATACTACTCACATATGTTCATGGCAGGAGAAAAAAAGAGAAAGAAAACCGCGGACAAGCCAAAAAATAAAAATAAAAAGTTACATATAATATAACAAATATAATATTATAGTTTATATCCTTTCAGAATTTATATTTGTAAATATATACAGATATAAAATAATTTTTAAAAATTTATTTGAGAGAGAGAGAGGTTGTGAGAGAGAGAGCACGAGCAGGGGGGAGAGGGAGAAGCGGGACCCCCACTGAGCAGGGAGCCAGACATGGGGCTTGATCCCAGAACCCTGAGATCATGACCTGAGCTGAAGGCAGACGCCTAAACAGCTGAGCCACCTGGGTGCCCCCAAAATAAATTTTTAATATAAATTCATCTTGTATATACACAGTTGATGTAATGTGTATACTTAAAAAAAATTGCTGTTCATTGCCCAGGAATGTTCTCCCCACCCCAACCTCTTTGCCTGTCTAACTCCTATTCATCTTTCATTACCACTGAAGCAGCACTTCCTCAGGTCGGCTTTCCCATGATCCCCTTGGATTAGGTTAAATTCTTTTGCTATTTACTCTTATGGTACTTCATGCTTGTCTTTAGTATTAGCGCTTGTCTCATTACTTCCTCAATATCTGATTGCTCTGGTCAGTCAGTTAAGAACTGTACCTGAACTCAGTGCTGTGTCCTCACTGCCTGGCTTGATCTTCCATGTAGTAGGTGCTCAATGAAGTTGGCTTAATTGAACCAGCAGTACATCTTCATGTCCGTGAAATCACATCTACATCATCATTTTAATGGTTTCATAAGATTCCATCATATATATCCTAATTGAAAATCCATTTCCTCTTTGATTAGAAAAGATAATTCTTTCTAATATTTTGCTATTTTAAGTGATACTATAATGGGTATCTTTGCCTCTTAATCTTATTTACCTTATGATTATATCCTAGCATAGATCACAAGAATAAGGGTGTACACATTTTGAAGACTTGTGAAACACATGCCAGAAATCCAGTTCTTTGAACAGTTATACTAGCTTGTACTTCCATTGATAATATATGAGATCTGTGTATTTTTTCAGGCCCCTTGATTTTGCTTAAACCTTGATAAACAGGTGCAAAAAAAAGTAACACTGTAAAATTTTGTTCTGATGATCAGGTTCATCTTCAAAATCCATAAATTTAGTCATGAAAAGGCCCAGCTGACTCTCGTTAAGCCCATTTCTATCAGCGTGTTTAAGGCCAAAATGAAAAGGAAATACTCGTGACATTCTTCTGACTTGAGTGGTGTGATTACGATCTTTTTACTCAGGCTTAACGTGTTTTTATTTTTTTGTCCTCTCAGTTCATATTGCCCAAGTGTTCCAGATATTAGCCCTGCTCCTTGACCATGTCCTGCCCAGGGTAATTTGGAATAAATGTGAAACAGGTCTGAGTGCTCACAGGAGGGTGTGAGAGGGCTTGTGAGAAGATCTGGGGTGGGCCGTCACTCAAACAGTCCAGCACTCCTTCAGCACAGTCATTGGAGAGGCCAGCAATGCTGGGCTCTGCCCGTCTTTGTCCTGTCAATATGGAATACTTTAGATGCCCCTGCTTCCTCCCTATGGAGCACCTCCATCCCCAGGGAAGCTAATTTACCCAAATAGCTGAGTCAGTTTTGGTCTTCTTTATTATGCCTTTTACTATGTGTCCTGTGTACTAGAATATTTTTTACTCCATGTGAGTTCCTACATGTTGTCCAAATACATTAAAAACAACACCATCTTATAATGTTAAAGGAGCCAAGTTTTAAAGAATGGGCTCAGGGTATGAGCGTCCATCATCACTTGACCTGATGGAAGTGTGGAATTGTGGGCTCTTTGTGGTTCTCAGACATGTCTAGGTGCAAGGACCTAAGGTACATCCTGAGGATTTAAAGAAGTTTAACAGCTAGTCCTTAAGTCCAGGCCACCATCATCTTTCATCTAATTTCCTACCCCTTTGAACTAGTTGTCCTGCCTCCTATTTTGTTCCCTCACCTCCAGCCTGTTCTCTACGCTATAGCTATCACATCCAAAATATCAATTGATGTATCCCTTAGCTTCTTCAAATCTGTCAGCGGCTTTTTCTCGGCATGAAGTCTGAACTCCTTGACCTGGCTCATAAGGCCCTCCAGTGGTCTAGACCCTGCTTATACCTCCAGCCTTGTCTCCCCATTCCTCCCTTTGTATGCTTTGCTTCTGCCAGACTCAATTTCCTAGGGGCCTAGAACAGGTCATGTTCTTTCTTACCTCTCTTTGCCTGGAATAAGTATTCTTCCCTTATATTTACCTCTCTTCTGAATAGCTATGACTCCTTCTCCAGATCTCATTTTAAACCAGCGGTTCTTAAACATTATGAATCAATCTGATGAAAACAATGGACTCTGCCCCCGCAAAAAGCAAATATGGGCTCTTGTGTGCTCATCATTTTACATGTAGTTCAAGGTCCAGGAATCCTTGCTTAAGAACCCTTTAAGCTGAGCCCTCTTTTCTAGTATTCAACATACTTTGTAATTGTTGGTTTATTTGTCTCTCTCCACTGGACTGAGCTCCATGAAGGTAGGGCTGTAACTTACTCATCGTGGTGTCCTCAGGCCTAGCACAGTGCTTAGCACACAGGGACTGTTTGATACATGTTTGTTGAATGAATGAATGAACAAACAAAAGAATGAACAAATATCTGTCCTTGATCATGCTCATTTTGGAAGAACAGTACATGCAAGGTACAGATGACAAACTGACGTAAGGGGGCTAAAAAGATGTGCAAATAACAGACATTTTCTGAAAGTTCAGAAACTGAACTTTCTGGGCGGGGCCTCCTGGGAAAGACAGGAAGAGGGCTTTTGGATTGACCTTGAAGATGGAAGGACTTATAGGATTCATGTTTTGTTTTCTAGAAATATTTTGTCAGTATAGTGGAAGTGAGGAAAGGAACAAGAATCACCAAGACTTTGTTGACTTCTGCCCCTCAGTCCAGGGAGTTGGAGTCCAGGGAATTATAAAATATCAAGAGAAAGCCCCTTTTCTTCCTTCTTTTTTTGTTTTTCTCCAACAAGTTTTTTTTTTTGTTTGTTTTAAAGATTTTATTTATTTATTTGACAGAGAGAGATCACAAGCAGGCAGAGAGGCAGGCAGAAAGAGAGGAGGAAGCAGGCTCCCCACTGAGCAGAGAGCCCAACGCGGGGCTCGATCCCAGGACCCTGAGATCATGACCTGAGCCGAAGGCAGCGGCTTAACCCACTGAGCCACCCAGGCGCCCCTCCAACAAGTATTTTTTAAGTGTTTGTTATATGCCAAGGACTTTGTTAGGTGTCGAGGATATTTTGGCAAATAAGCTTGACAAGATCTCATTCCTCTTGGTTCTTGCTTGCCTAGACCTTATGTACTAAGTTGTCCTCAGAATTTGGACCAAAGCCTTGTTTGGGAATACTTTTATCAAGGTCATTAGTTAGGGTGAGGTTTATATTACACAGGGATTTATGAGAAATGAAATGCGGTCTATAGTTAGGCCAAGATGCAAATCCCAGCCCTTTCTCTCACAAGCTATATGCAAATACCTTTTGAAATTCCAGTTCTTTAATTTGTAAAATGGAAATAATATCTACCTCCTGGAGTTGTTACAAGGATCGAGTGAAATAATGTGTGTAAACCCTTCGCAGAGGTCCCGGCACACAGTAGTAGCTATTACTGCTACCATTTTCAGAGTCTGTTTAAGCCGAAGCCTTAGTTTGGTGCAGTAACTTCTGCTGGTCTATAAGAAATAATTAAGATTGGATTAATACTTAAGATTGATACTTAAGATTAATACTTAAGATTGGATTTGACAAGTCTGCTTGACTTAAACAGGTTTCCACTTTCCTATAAGGGAACTTTATTAAAACAGATTTTGTTTTTGAGGCCATGGTCTTTCTTTCACATGTATTTTCCCCCTTGCTTATTGAAGTCTAGAAACTTCAAAGTCATGTTAAAGAAGCAGGAAAAAAAATGCCTCGAAGTTCCATCCTCTGTAAGACTGTGTCTTAATGTTTGCTGTACATTTGACTAATAGGAATGATCTTTCATTCCCCCAGAAAAATAAAACTTTTGCCCATATATACTAATATTTTCATATAATTTCAGGAGTTCCCACTTGTTTATGCCAAAGTCACAAAATTAATTAACTAATATGACTCCCAAGTACAGATCCACAGAGAGAAAACAATCAAGCAGGGCTCCATTTTCACACTCACATAAGAGTTTCTGAATCTCTTGGTTCTCGTGTTCACATGGTTCTTTTTTTCAGTCTTTTTTTCTAAGGCCCAAGTTCTTAACCAAAGAATTGACTTACTATAATTATCGCTTGCATTAAAATTGTCAACTGGATTCTTATGGATAAACTTCTTAATAGCTGTTTAGAGAGATGAGTTGAACTTCTGATTTCCTTGGGTGTGTGTTTTTATTTATGTGTCTTGGAGTAAACTCAAGAGGGGGATTGTGAGCTCCTGTCTAATGGGTGCAGTAGAAATCCACTGTCCTTTCCTGTTTCCTCTTAGCCTCTTTGTGCTGCCTCAGGGCCCTTTGTCCTGAGACCTTTTCACTGGCTTCTACCAGCAATCAGAGAGAAGACAGAAAAGAGCGGAGGGTTTCTGGTCTACCCGATCTGGCAGTGGAGGGAGTGAATAGGAGTCAGAGTAGGTTTTTCTCCCTTTCCTCCCTGTTGCAGACTCATTCAAATCTCTAACTGTGTCAGGGTGGGAATTATGGATTGGTGGAAGAATCATGGTCCGCCTGTGCAGCTTGGAGGTGGGCGTCGGCAGCCCACACACTGTACTGTACTTTATTTTCTTGGCTCCATTGCACAAATTCCACAGAGAGAAAACAACTACCCAGGCTCTGTTTTCATACTCATACAAGGGCTTCTGAATTCCTGTTTCTTGCAGTCAAGTTGCCCTTTATTTCAGTCTGCAAAGACACATGTTGAGCCTGTCTCTTCCTTCTGAACTCAGCAGTGTTTGTTGAATGAGCCTGGCTAGAGATAAATCCATGTGCTGTCTAGAGAGCACAGGCTGAGCTAAGGGCCCTCAGGACTGCACATGTGCCACGGCTGCCCCAGTTTACAGGCTTTGTCCTTCCTTTGTTGGATTATTATCAGGGCCTCCCAACTGTTTTCCCTGCCTCTGATCCAACTTCCACCATATATCCAAAATTTCATTCAGAAATACCCATTTGTTGATGTCATTCCCCTATTTATCACCTTTCAGTGGTGCTACACTGAAGATAAAGTCCAACCTCATTTGCATGGCTTACAGGATCTGCAAGGCCTGGCCCCTGGCTACCTCTCCAGCTTCCTCTCACTGTCACCTTGGACCACCCTCTCACTGTTCCCCAATTTTATCCTTTGGCACTTTCTTGCCTTTATACCTAATGTTCCTGCCTCCAGCTCATGCTCCCTCATCTTTGCTGCCTGTGGAAATACCCAGCTTCACTGAGACCTCCTATTAGGGTGGCTTCCCAGGGTTGGCTGCTCCATCTTCTGCCTTCGTGGGATTTAGTAGACAGTAGTGAGAATGAGTGTGGGCTCTAGGGTCCTACTCCCTGGTTTCAGTCCCAGCCTGGCCCCCTCCTAGATGTGTGACCGTGGGCAAAATGAATACCCTCCTGTGCCTCAGTTTCTTCATCTATAAAATGGGAGATAATATTAATGAAACTCACAAGTGGTGGTCGTGAAGATTGAAAAAGGCACCACTTTCAAATGCTAAGCATAGTGCTTAGTCACAGCACTCAGTAAATGTTACTTTGTATTGTTATACTGGTACTTTGTATATATCTCTATTAAGCTCCTATCATCTCATATATTTCTATGTATCTGCAGTGCTAGACCATGTGCTCCTTGAGGACAGGCACATCTCTTATTTTACTTTTCCTGGCCCTGTGTATATAAGCTTACAAGAGATGCTGCTTGAGTTACTGCACACAGATGTGCTTCAAATGGAAATATGCGGCAGATTGAGTGGGGAATGCTTCAGACTGGTTTGCAGATAATTATAGACCCAAAGTTGGTGTGACCCAGATGTCAGCTGTTTGAAGACTCTTCCATGCCCGAATCCCTTCTGCAGCCTCCTGGTGCTTTAATGTTGCTAAGACAGGGCAACTTTCCCTGTGAAAGTTAAGCACCAAGTTTGTGTCCGTTTGGTTTTGTTTTGGACTGTAGGTGACATGTCTGAGAGTAAAGCCAAGAAGATAGAAATCAAGGACGTGGATGGGAGGACACTGAATAAGCTGATCGACTACATCTATACAGCGGAAATTGAGGTGACTGAAGAGAACGTCCAGGTAAACTCAAACTCAGTCCTAGCTCATAGCTCATCACGCCCTCGGGGTCACTGTCTTATAGCCACATTTCACTGAACCCTCACAACAACTCACTGGGTAGCTGGAGAGGACACTAAATCTCCAGAGAGGTTAGATGACTTGCCCTGTGTCACATGGCATGTGAGTGGGTGACCGACCCTCAGAGCCATACCTGCCTGACTGTGGCACCCATGTCCTACACTGCAAAGCCACGATACCTGTGAAGGAGCTTGGGCCCCGAGCACAAAGTCTTTATATCATGTTGGTTCCAACTCTGGGTGAAGGAAGAACTCAAAGCATGGGTGACCCTTCTTCTCCCCAGTCATCATCTCATTGCAGAGAGTTTCAGTATGGATGGTGAGGTTGTTAAACATTTTTCCTGTTTCAACGTGAGTCAGCCGAGTTTCTCTGAGCGCTCAGGCTCAGCAGTGGAGGTGCCAAGCCCCCAAGTCTGAGCTTCAGCAGGGGTGTGTGGCTGTGAAGCATGTGCCTTTTCCTCCATTTGTGGCCCTGCCCTCATCCTTGGCCATTTAGAGCCTTGAAAAGAGGAGCCAGGGAAGACATGGCTTCACCCAAAGGTGTGCGTCTTTACCGTGGGGACATGACACAGCATGGACCTGCTTCAGTAGGGGAGATGGTTGAGGATATGGCCCGCTATGGAGGCCTTCAAAGGCCAGGGCTAAACCCAGACGCAGGACAGACTATTTCTTGTCAGTTAGGGCCTTACTATTTCAGTGAAGTGCTGGAAGTTGCAGGTGATACAAAGGATTTTTCTTTTATCTTCTTTTAAAAATTCCACCCGATTTATTGTGAGGCACATACCTCTCCAGTGACCAAAATACCTCTTCCCCTTCTCCAGAACACCACTTCCTTTATCAGGATAAGGTATTTGGGTGGCTAAGTTGGTCCTCATTCATTCATTCACTCATCGAATTCAACCCAAGTGTTTGAGTGCCAGTTATATACTGGCTACTTTGTGGGGCACAGTGATTGTGACAGGAGCTGTGGCAACTCCATCGCCTGCTGTCATGCAGTTTGTGGTCTAGAGGTGAAGACACATGCTCGTCACGTAAGCACACAGGAAGTGTCTGTGCTTTACAGTTGTACACACTATCTCCCAAAAGAGCCCTTTCCAGATCCTCTCATCCATCCACCCCTGCCTCGATGAGGGGACTCAGTCTGGATGGATGAGAGGATCTGGAAAGGGCTCTTTTGGGAGATAGGATTTAAGCTGTGGCCAGCACAGGTGGGGGAGTTAGCTTGGTGTGCTGCAGAGTACCGTGAGGGTGAAGGGTACATGATGCAGGCGGGTGGGGGGTGGGGTGGGAGGTGCCCTGCATTCCGTCCTGCAGAGCCTGCCTCTGGATAGAGCCTGCCTTTGTCTCTGGCCTCTGGACTTGGATTATTCAGTGATCTAATCTAACAATCCCTTGCTCTTTTAAAAATGGAGTTATATTTTATACACTGTAAAACACATAGCCTGCCCCTTTTGTTTCTGGTCTTTTTCATCCAGAATGGAGTGGGCAGCAGAGTACTCACATCTCAGGTCTAGTAGCAGAATTGAAACAGTGGGATAACTTTTGGGCACTAACAGTGAGTGCAGAGTAATTTGGTATGAAATGATTATAGTATGTGTGTTGAAGAAACATGTTAAATAGATGATGGTTATACCATTGCCATCACATTCATGTTCACTTTGATACTTTTAAAAAGTGGTGTAAATATTGAAATTTACAAGATCCAAAAAAATTACATCTTTTGCAACTATGAAAAGTGCTAGATGTCAACCTAAAAATATGCAGGGGGTAGAAAATTTTTAAATTTTTAAAAATCTTGCATTAGGTTCTAATCTATAACTTTAAACAGAGATTTATTTATTTTAGAGAGCAGGGGAGAAGGGCAGAGGGAGAGAGTGTTTTAAGCAGACTTTGCACTGAGTACAGAGCCCGATGTGCGGCTTGAGCTCATGACCCTGAGATCACAACCTGAGCCAAAGAGCCCGGTGCTCAACCAGCTGCACCACCCAGGTGCCCCTAATCAATAACTATTAATCCTATAGTGTCATAGGCAGAGTAATGACCCCCCCTCCTAATGTTCATGTCTTAATTTCTGGAACCTGTGAATATGTTAGGTTAACTGTCAAAGAGGAATTAACCTTGCAGATGGAATTAATGTTGCTGATCAGCAGAACATGTGATGGGGAGATTACCTCAGATTATTGGGGGGGGGGGTGTAGTCACAGTGGTTTGCTAAAGTGGAAGGGGGAGGGGAATAAGGAGAACCAGAGAGATGTGACCCAGCACAGGCTCAATTTGATGTTTCCATCTCTGAAGACAGGGGAGCCATGAACCAAGGAATGTAGGTGGACTCTAGAAGCAAGAAAAGCTAGGAAACATATTCTCCCTTAGAGCTTTCAGAAGGAACACAGCCCTGTTGACACCTTTATTTCAGTCCAGGGAGACCCGTTTGGGACTTATGACTTCCAGAAGTTCCAGAAAGTGAATTTAGCCACTAAGACAAAACCAATATCCACCCTCTCCTCCCCTGCAAAAAGCCCCCACAATGCTGTAGGTGAGGTTGTAGATTCTGTGACTGGAACCAGCTTTTTCTTCCCTTTTTAGCATGTATTTGCCTATTTACTGAGTAGTACCTCCCCCCACCCTGCCCCCGTAAAGTGCAAAGTGTTTACAATCTTGAATAATTAGAAGATGTTCCACTCTGGATCCTCATTGCCTGACTGGGTGTTGATCTTTGCAGCTTCGGTCTAACACAGTGGTAGTGTGTACAACTCTGTGTTATTAAGGCAGGAGCAGCAGATAGACTCCCCAGAGGACTGTGTAGAACCTGGCTTCACCATTGCTTCCTGTAAAGCTACTTTACAGGGCGCCTGGGTGGCTCAGTGGGTTAAGCCGCTGCCTTCGGCTCAGGTCATGATCTCAGGGTCCTGGGATCGAGTCCCATATTGGGCTCTCTGCTCCGCAGGGAGCCTGCTTCTTCCTCTCTCTCTGCCTGCCTCTCTGCCTACTTGTGATCTCTGTCTGTCAAATAAATAAATTAAAAAAAAAAATCTACTTTACAGGGGGAGGGCAGGGGGCCAGCGTGAAGATGTGCAGGTTCAAAGGAGGAAGTAGAAGTAGTGGGGAGGCAGGAGTTGAGTGCAGATGGAGGCCTGACCCCATGCCTTGGCCTCCCTACTGATGCGCAGAGTGCTCTTACTCTAGCCCCGTCTCCCTACAGGGTGTCATTTCCCCAGCAAAGTGAGGCCCTGGGTTTCCACGAGCTCTGGCCAGGGGAGACTCTTACTGGGTCAGCCTCTGATTTGTGTTCCCTCCCTTTTACCGCAGCCTCTCTGACACCCATACCAATAGCTTGCCTCAAGGATCAGTTTTCTTTTCTTTTTTATTTATTTGACAGAGCGAGCACAGGCAGATAGAGTGGCAGGCAGAGGCAGGTTCCCTGCTGAGCAAGAAGCCCGATGTGGGACTCGATCCCAGGAGGCTGGGATCATGACCTGAGCCGAAGGCAGCTGCTTAACCAACTGAGCCACCCAGGCGTCCCAAGGATCAGTTTTCTTAATTGTACCCATTCTGTGGGGTGGTCACAAGTCAGACTCTCTGCCTTCAAATACTGGCTCCAGCATTTTCTAGCTGTGAGACACCAAGCAAGTTACTTAACCTTTCTGTGCCTCAGTGTCTTCATCTGAATATGGGCATAATATTAGCACACAATCTCAGAGGGTTGGTGTGAGGATTAAATACATTAATATAGGTAAAAGCCTTAGAACATTGCTCCCCTGTGCCAGCAGAGGTACGGACACTGTGAGCACACAGTGCTCCCTGACACCAAGGAGCACGTGATCTAAGCCTGGAGACAGATGGCTAAGCACCTGGGTCCTCCCCGCTGTGGTAGGGCCAGTTTGGAGGTACCCAGGATGCAGAGAATGGCCCTCACTGCCTTGATTAGGCTCATCAGGGGGCCATCCTCCCTGAGGAGGTGTTGTGTGGACCCCATCTTGGAGGAAGACCCTGAGGTCAGGCTTTCCTCCTCGGCTCCCATGTCTGTGCGGCCCTTGGTGTTGTGAGTGAGTCCCTGAGGGGCTGGCTGCGTACAAAACTTAAAAGGTTGAGAGGAGCCAGTCGGGATGAGATCGTGCTGCTGCTTCATGCTGTGCTGTATCTGCCCAGGCATTTGCACCATGGAGGTGGGCATGGGGCCACCTGGGCTCCCCTGAAAGCCTGAGAAACAGGGCTTGGTTAAATGGCTCGCAGAGCTCCACTCTTAATTCCTTCCCAGCCCACCCTTTCCCTGGAGAGACTGCATTGTCTTTCCATGGTGGAGGTAACTGCCGTCAGAATTGGCACTTAGTGAAACTGGTTGTAAGGCAAGCCTGCTCAGGTCACTTCATGTGCTTTATTTCACCCAATTTCATCACCACCAAACAAGTACTCTAATACGGTCCTCCTTTGATAGCTGAAGAAGCTAACGCTCCGGGGTGGTTAAATAGGTAGTGGCATTGGGGTTTGAACCCTGCTCTCCCTGCCTCACTGTGTTCTGTTGTCGTGGTGACCTTGAGTTTCTGGTTAAATGAAGGATCAGCATCTTGACTCCAGCTCACGATAATCAATAATAGTAAACATTGGTTTCACTGAGCCCTCCCTGTGCACCAGGTACTCTGTTGCCTGCTTTCAATGTATTATCTCATTTGATTCTTGGAACAAGCCTTAAAGGTAGTACCATCAGGGTCTTTACTTTACTGTGGAGGAGGCAGAGCACAGAGAGGTTGATTTGCCTTTAGTCACATGGCTGGTAAGTGGAGAAGTCAAGATTCCAAGGGACACTTTTTACCCCATTAGTGCTAGTTTGCTAGCTTTCCTGCTCATCTGCGTACCACTCTCCCCCTCCCTCCTTCTTCCCTCCTTCTCTCTCTCAGTCTCTCTCTCTCTTTTCCCTCCCCACTTTCTTTCTCTCTCTCTTTTTTTAACATTAAAAAAATATTTTTATTTAACAATGTTTTTGTGCCAGGCCTTATGCCTGAGGTTGGCAGAAATGGACCCACTGTGTGGCTGAGACCTTTGGCCTGTCACCTGGCCCTCTGCTAGGTGGTCTCCCTCCCTCTAGGCATGGCCCTGCCTCCCTGAAATTCCAGGAGTCTGAGGCAGGGCATTTCCTTTTGTTTTTGTTAGAGGAAACAAACTCAGTGACGGGATATCCTTTGCTGTGTTTTCATGTTATCCGAGGGAGAGAAAAAAACAAAACGGCCTGCTGGTGGAAAATGGAGGGGAGGCCATTTGCAAGCTAGAGGGAAACCTGTCAGCTCCTGCTGAGGGTCATTCTAGAGCCTGTTTTCCCAGAACTAAAATGTTGGGGTGGCAAGAGGCAATCCGAAGGCTTTTGGACCTCGAGTCTTCTTGTGTCTCCATGGTGGTTCCAGCCAGCAGCTAGTCTGGTGTTGGCCCCTCCTTCCAGGGACCAAGCGGTACTACCCCTGTGAGCCCACCAAGCTGAGGACCTGAGCTTGGCCTCTTGCTCACGGCCCCTTGTTACTGCCCCTCAAGGGAATGGAGGTGCACTCGAGATAAGAGAAGAGGAAATCCTCTGAAAGCCCTTGTTGATGTGGGAGAGGGAAGCGAGGACAGCCACCTTATGGATATTTTGCAGTCTTTTCTTTCACAGCCTCTGGGGATTTGTGTCTGTTGGCATCGTGTGCAGCCCCCAGAACCCCAGCGGATGGGGGCCTCAGTTTATCCCTGAGACGCAGAGTTGGAGCAGTGATAAATCTTCCAGCCTCCAAACCTTGCCCTCAGCTTTCTGACTTACTTTACTTTTCTTCATGCCTTCCTGTATGAAGCAAGTAGTGGGAAGAAAAGGCCCTTTGAGTCATAGCTAATCACAGTGTAAGATCAAAGAGAGGGAAGGCGCAATTAGAGAAACCACAAGCCCCGTTCACTTGAGGAAGTCATCTTGGGAATGCTTTTGGGCAGGAGTGGACCTAAACAGGATGGTGGGTGGGAGGATGTTGTGGAAAGGTGGAAAACCTTATAATTTTTGCCCACTTAGTGTGTTTTTTGAACAGTAGGGGAAAACCATGTGGGTAGCTCTATCCAGGGAGGTTTTATTTATTTATTTATTTATTTTTAAAGATTTTATTTATTTATTTGACAAAGATCACAAGTAGGCAGAGAGGCAGGCAGAGAGAAAGAGGAGGAAGCAGGCTCCCCACTGAGCAGAGAGCCCGATGTGGGGCTCGATCCCAGGACCCTAAGATCATGACCTGAGCCGAAGGCAGAGGCTTTAACCCACTGAGCCACCCAGGTGCCCCTCCAGGGAGGTTTTAAAAACTGAAAAGATAACCTGAAGAATATGTTCAGGAAGTATTTATTATTTAATTTCTTTGGACGATTGTCACGAGCTTGAGAATTTAAGCACCAAACCCTGCCACTGCCTTTGGTGGGGGAGGGAGAGGCGTGTGTCCCAGGCAGGCTGTCATGGTGACTTGCCTGGAAATGCAATGTGGGGGCGGACTGGACTTGTGGAAATCCTCCCCTTTGGGGCTCAAAGGGCTGCTGTCCCCTTCCTGCTTCTTCTCAGCCTGACCCTTTTGGGGCTTGTCCCACCACTGAGTATGGTATGTGCTGGACAGTATTTGATTATTCCTCTCCATCTGGGGTTCCTAGGGTAACTGGTTAGAAGTTCCTGGCCCCAAGTGTGATCAGCTGCCTCAGTTTGCCTAGGACTGTGGAGTCTCCTGGGACAGAGAACTTTCAGTGCTGAAACTGGCAAAGTTTCAGCAGACCAGGATGATTGGTCAACCTGTGGCCCCAACTGTAGAATTTGTAGCTAGTGCTGGTCCAGGGGGTATCGTAGAGGTCATTTGGGGATTTGAAGCATAGCTTTCCATTCCTGCTATGTGTTCAGCAAGGATTGTTAATGGTTGTCTACTTAACTAGCAGGCCGAGACTAATCTGGTCGTAGAATCTGTTTGGCTAGGCTGAGCAAGCTCCCAGGTTAATTGAGGTTCTCAGTTTATGGCTGCTTAGTGGGGATGGAGCTCAAGTGGTCAGATGTGGCGTTACCTTATGGCCTAAAACTCCCAAGAGTGGTGCTTTTATCTTTCTCCTCCGGAATGAACCAGTGGCTCAAAAAATACTAAGGATATGATGTTAATTTACTGTTGGGGACTTAAGAGAGTAGAAGAGAAGGGAGAGGAGCATGCTTTCTTTAACTTCCTGGAACTCAGCTATGTGAGGGAGGAAGTTAAGCTCCTAGGAAGGAAAACCTTGCCTAGTGGAGAGTAGGTACTTAGCTCGGGAGTAGGACCATGGGTGGTGGAGGCTCTTGGTGGTTTCTGCAGGTGGGCAGGGATGAGGAAAGGTGACCAGCTACCCATGTTTTAGCACTGAAATCCCTGTCTCCTAGGTCCCAAGAAAACTTGGCTGCTTACTGTAGTTGAAGGACAAGGCCCAAGAATCAGCAGTGGGCCAGGGTTTTTGGCTTTTTTGCATGGAGGAATTCAAATATGTTTTGGGAGAAAGTCAGGGTCTAGGATTTAAATTGCTTAAAAAAAAAAAAAAAAGAATAGTGCCCTGGATTAAGAAAACAAATTCATCATTAGCCTATGTCTTCCTGGGCAAGCCCTTGTGGATGAGAACAGCTGAAGTCTAGTTGGCTCAGACATTCTCTCTGAGAGCCAGGGGAGCAGCTGAGAGCAAAGGCCTGGGATGCGGGTGTTATTTTGGGGTAAAATGGATGCTGGGGCCCCTGAGATAAGCAGCCTCAAATGAAACTATAATGCTTGGTGATTTTTTTTTTTTTTTCTTTTTGGAAAGTCACTGTTAGACTGTCTACCCTTTCCCTAGGGCAAGGGTGATGGCAAGCAGAGCTGGGGGTCTAGTAGACTGTGCCATTTCTTCTGGATTTTTGATCCAAGGGGCAGGCTTTGGCAGCTGTGGGAAAGTCCTCAGGAAACTAGAGTGCAGTTGGCGGTCTGAGCACCCCTCTGACCTGCTCAAGCCAGTCTTCCCTGGCTTTTAGGAAAAACACCTGCGCAGGAACTATTTCTGTTTTCCAAGATACAGTGTAAATACCCATGTGTTCTATGACCTTTTAAAGGAAACTTCTCTCTGCTTTCTGTGAGAATGTACCCAGAGATGTTCTTTACCATGTATCTGTTGGATGGGAGTATACAGTGTGATTGTGTGAGTCTCAAAGGATTTGGGGGTCACTCTTTTTATCCAGTAGATTGTAAGCTCCTTAAGAACCGGGGTCTGGCTTACTGCACTTACCACTAAACCCCATAGCCTAGACCAGTACCTGACATACAAATGCTTAGTAATTAAGTGGTGGAGGCAGTAGTGAGCAATTTACTAAGCACCCGAGGGAAAAAGTCTGTAGGGAAATGCTTCTCAAACTTGGATGTATGTTAAAAACACCTGGGGAGCTTTAGAAACATCTCACTGCCAGGCCGCACCTCATACCTCTGAAGTATGAATCTTTGGGGCTGAGACCCAGGCATCAATATCTTATTTCAAAGATTTTATTTATTTATTTGGGAAAGTGAGAGAGAGAGATCTTGAGAGAACGAGTAGGGTGGGGGTGCAGAGGGAGAAGCAGAGTCCCTGCAGAGCAGGGAGCCCGATGCAGGACTCGATCCCAGGACCCTGGGATCATGCCCTGAGGTGCAGGCAGACACTGAACCGACTGAGCCACCCTGGCGTCCCTCGCAGTTTAAAAATTCTCCAGGTGATTCAGTGTGTAGCCAGGTAGGAGAGCCAATCTATCTTGGTCGGCTTGGGCTACCATAACAGAATGGGTGGCTTAAACAACAGAGATTTGTTTTTCTCCTGGTTTTGAACATTTGAAGTCTGAGATCAAAGTTCTAGTTGATTCAGTTGCTGGTGAGACTCCTCCTGGCTTTCAGAAGGTTGCCGTCTCCCTGTGTCCTTACACTGTAGAAGAGAGAGCTCTGGTGTCTCTTTCTCTTCTTGTGAGGACCCCATCTTGATGACTTCATTTAATCTTTATCACCTCTTCATAGGTCCTATCTCCAGATACAGTCATGTTGGGGTTCAGGTTTCAACATACACACCTGGGGGAGGAGGGCATCAACATTCCGTCCATAAGGGGCCTGTTACTCAGAGTTTGGTTCTTGGACCAGCAGCTGCAAGCAGCACCTTCGTTAGAAATGCAGGCTCCCAGGCCACACCCTAGACATCTTGAATCAGAATTTTAATAAGATCCCCAGAGATTTCATATACACCTGAGTGATGGGGAGGTACTGCTGTGGAATGTAGGGGATACAGAGACTCTGCTGGTGCTTAGGGCTGTGAAGTGGAGAGTCGTGGGAAATAAAGGTCGGCTGCTCCGGAGGAGGTTTGGACTGCGTTGGACAGGCAGGGGAGGGCCACGCAAGGACCTTGAGTGAGGGGCTGCTGTGATCAGAACAGTGCTTTGGGGAGACGAGGGCCTGCTGGAGGGGATCTGGTGTCTCAGCCTGTCACCTTCTCCTGCAGGTGCTGCTCCCAGCGGCCAGCTTGCTGCAGCTCATGGACGTTCGGCAGAACTGCTGTGACTTCCTGCAGTCTCAGCTGCATCCCACCAACTGCTTGGGCATCCGCGCGTTTGCAGACGTGCACACCTGCACTGACCTTCTGCAGCAGGCCAACGCTTACGCAGGTAACCGCGAGCCGGGTGCCCCCTTCCCCCCCCCCCCCCCCCAATTTGTGGATTTAAGCACCTGGTCTGCAGTGGACTCAGTTTTGGTGAGAAGTGCACTCTCCTGGGAAGCAGTTGTAACCGAGTCAGGGAGTCAAGACATGTGGAAGGATAGAGGAGAGAAGCGTCCCGCTCCTCGCCAAGTGGAATGGGATTAATTGCCAGATGGTACAGACAGTCATTTTCACGGGAGAAGAGGAAAGACATCTGAGAAGACTTTGGGGGAGGGAGGAGTCATTTGAGCTAGGTCTTGAAATAAATCTTTGTTGTTGTTGTTTAAGAAAATTTCTTTTTTGATCCAAATGTTCTACGGGTACGATTTTAGAAGTCAAATACTACCTCACGTCTTCTAAAGGGAAGCCAGAGGCTCCAGCTCTGCCTTTCCACAGCAGGTCTTCTTCTGGAGGTCTACTCACCCTCCTCCAGTTCTGAAGGAATTAAAGTGCAGGTTCTGATTCCATAAAAAGCTCCTTTGTCTACCCTTTCCCTCTATTTATCTAAATAAAATGTTTGTATCACTGCTTAGGACGTATTCGTTGG
This sequence comes from Enhydra lutris kenyoni, assembly GCF_002288905.1. Lineage (NCBI taxonomy): Eukaryota > Metazoa > Chordata > Mammalia > Carnivora > Mustelidae > Enhydra > Enhydra lutris. The sequence goes on from NW_019154089.1 coordinate 3,087,306, forward strand.
AAATAGATCTGTTGACTTTTCACAGAAGTACAAGACTGAGCCTTCACAGACTTTCCCTCATGGATACATGCTTTTCCCCACTTTATTCTCATAGTACCATTTCTACAGCTGACCTGAGTTATAGATTATAATTAGTTTTTTTTTTAATCAGAAAGGCAGTTAATTAGCGCCCTTTTCCAGGCTGGAATTTTATTCGGTCCATAATTTTATTCAATTTGTAATCTCACAGACATTAGAGAACATCTAAAGAGTGCTGATTAATAGGAAATTAAGGGTAGCAGAGTTGGTACTAGGCATAGGCTATGAGATCACATTGTTCTCCTTATTTGGGGAGTACATTTATTCAACAGTGGCTTGAATGCCTACTGCTAGACCGTTTTTAGGTGGTGGACAAATCTTGGAAAACTGAACAATCGATGTGTCTGCTCTCATGAAAAAGAAATTGCCCTTTTCTTTTTTATAGTGAGCATTCCTACCACTAATTCTTAAAAGGCAGATGTTTGTAAGAATTGAACAGTAACTGTTCATCAGATAATGTGCTGATTCCAGTTTGTTCCTCTGCTAAAGCTTGTTATCCTCTTGTTTTTTTTTAAGTTTAAATTCAATTAGCCAACATAAAATACATCATTAGTTTTTGGTGTAGTGTTCAATGATTCATTAGTTGTGTATAACACCCAGTGCTCATCACATCGTGTGCCCTTCTTAATGCCTGTCATTCAGCTGCCCCATCCCCCACCCACCTCCTTCTCTGCAACCCTCATTTTGTTTCCTGGAGTCAAGAGTCTCTCACGGTTTGGCTGTCTCTCTGATTTCTTCCCATTCAGTTTCCCCTCCTATCCCTTACGGCCCTCTGCACTATTCCTTATGTTTCACATATGCGTGAAACCATATGGTAATTGTCTTTCTATGCTTGACTTATTTCACTCAGTGTAGTCTCCTACAATCCCATCCATGTTGATACAAAAGTTGGGTATTCATCCTTTCTGATGGCTGAGTAATATTCTGTTGTATAAATGAATGCATCTTCTTTATCCATTCATCTGTTGAAGGACATCTCGGCTCCTTCCATAGTTGTGGCTGTTTATGCTTCTATGAACATTGGGGTGAGTGTTTCCTTTCTTTGCACTACATCTGTATCTTTAGGGTAAATACCCATTAGTGCAATTGCTGGGTCATAGGGAAGCTCTATTTTTAACTTCCTGAGGAACCTCCATACGGTTTTCTTTTCTTTCTTTCTTTTTTTTATTAACATATAATGTATTATTAGCCCCAGGGGTACAAGTGTGTGAATCACCAGGTTTACACACTTCACAGCACTCACCATAGCATATACCTTCCCCAATGTCCATAACCCAACCACCCTGTCCCTCCGTACTCTTTTCCAGAGTGGCTGCACCAGCTTGCATTCCCACCAACAGTGTAAGAGGGTTCCCCATTCTCCACATCCTCTCCAACACTTGTTGTTCCCTGTGTTGTTAATTTTAGCCGTTCTGACTGGTGTAAGGTGGTATCTCATTGTGGTTTTGATTTGGATTTCCCTGATGTCATCCTCTTGTTTTAATGGGGTTTTGGGAGAGAGTGTAGAGATGGACATGAATGCTCAGTCCACCATGTTTAGCTGGAAAGAAATCTTCATTTTTCAAAAAGATTTTATTTATCTTACAGCATGAGTTGGGGTGGGGAGGAAGAGAATCTCTGGTAGACACCACATGAAGTGCAGAGCCCAATGCAGGTCTTTTATTTTTAATTTTTTATTTTTTAATTTTATTTTAAAAATTTTTTAAAAAGATTTTATTTATATATTTTCAGAGAAAGATCACAAGTAGGCAGAGAGGCAGGCAGAGAGAGAGAGAGAGAGAAGCAGGCTCCCCGCCGAGCAAAGAGCCCGAGATGGGGCTCAATCCCAGAACCCTGAGACCACGACCGGAGCTGAAGGCAGTGGCTTAACCCACCGAGTCACCCAGGTGCCCCCCAATGCAGGTCTTGATCCCACATCCCTGGGATCGGACCTGAGCCAAAACCAAGAGTCGGATGCTTAACCAACTGAGCCACCCAGGCACCCCAGAAATCTTCACTGATGTTTATTTCGACTTGAGGACAAAGGAAGACCATGAGTGGCTCAGGTAATTTTAAACAGTAAGTTCAGGCTTGACTCCCTCCTTCCCTTCCAGTAAAGCATCTCATTCTTCCCCCTGGCCATACAAATACCGTCAATCCTCTGTTTTGTGTCTCCTGTCCAGCCCACGTCTGGATATTAGCCGAAGGCCTGCTGGGTGTCCACCTGCCAGCTCCCTGTGCTGTGTTGGCCCCTTAGTCCACAAGGCACTGAGCATGTGCTCTATTTCTTAGAATCCTTGTGTTCCTTTATCAACCCCCAGACCCCTCATAGACCTCATATGAGAGCCCTCATAGACTCTCATTTCGCCCTGAATTTTGTTTTGGATCCAAATGGGGCCAGTTGTTAAGATGATGATTTTTGTGAAGGACGTTCCCCAGTTGGCCCAATTCTGAATTCTGATGGCTCTTCAGACTCTGAACCTTGACTCTCTTGATTCTCCGCTGTCCCTTCTCTGCCTTCTTTCATGTTCCTGTCTCTCACTTTTTACTACTTTTTCCTCAAGGAGCCCTTTGGGCTCCCTAGCTCAGCATTTGAAGAGGTCACTTTTTTGAGGGACATGCTCAGGCTTTGCTTCAGCAGGAGCCAAGAGCTTGGCCAAGGCCCAGGTCAGCTTGTGAACATCTGCTGGTGCGGGGGCAAAGGGAGAGTACTTACATGCCAGGAATTCTCTTTCTCTCTTCCCTGTCCCGCCCCCAGCCTTCTCCTTCTGTTTAGCATGTGCACGCATGTAGGGTTTTGTGTTTTGTAGTTGGCTGATGCAATTTTCCGAGATTTGGGCTGTGTCCTGAAACCCCAACTTTGACAAGTCTCCCTCCTTCTTCTGGCCTGGCTTTCCCACACTTTTACAATCTGTCTTTTCTCCCTTTGGCCTTCACTGTCTGATGGTGACAGACACCAGTGGGAAAGTGGGGAAGAAGCAGTTGGAACACACTGTGGGCTGTGTACTCCCTGGTCCTGGTGCTGTCACAGGGATTGGGTCCAGTCAGTGTTGTGGGTGTGTGTGCACGTGAGTATGTATGCAGATATGCTGGTAAATTATTTTTAGTTGGCATTTACGGAGCCGTCACTATGGGTCACCCCTGGCTAAACATTGTATACACATCATTTCATTTAATGCATGCAGCAGCTATGGAAACTAAGGCACAGAGTTGGGGGTCACTTAGCTGGTAGAGACAGAGACAGGGTTCAAACCCAGATAATGGTGACTCCAGAGCCAATGTTGATAACTACTATATTCGTTGACTTTGAGGCTAACATTTGGACATAAAGAGGCCCTGTGGATTAGTAACCAATGAGTGTTGGTGCCTAGAGTTGACATTTTTCACTGGAAGTGTGAGCCTGGAAGACCGTACTATGTAGTCACCAAATCCCAGCAGCCAGACCATGTAGACAGATGACCAGCTTCTCTGCTAGACTTGGAGTGTTTAGTCATCTTTGGGTGGGGAAGTGAGATGTAGATGTCTTCCCTTCCCTGTTGGCAGACTGCCCTCTGATGGCACATGTGAGTCCTCCCACTGTCCCTGGCACGGCTAGTGTGATTGCAGACTGAGAGTCTCCTCCCTGTGGTGCAGGCCTTCTGTGGAGCCCATGACCATCTCCTATGTGACGCGTTCTCTGTAGCCCTCAGCCGTGCACAGCAGAGAAGTCATGGTAATGCAGAGGTTGGTAAGATCTTGACAGAAAGATTTTAGGAGAAGCAGGGTGAAGGTGAGATTGTGAAGTGTTTAAAGAAGGATATGTAAAATGATTACCCACACTTAATCCCTCATACCTACCCATGGATATGAGTCGGCTTTTTTTGTTTGTTTTTTCTTTTTTTTTTTTTGGTCTTGTACCTCTTGACTTTTAGATGGAACCTGGCATTCCTTGCCATCACTGCCTCTTGAGACAGAGCTGATGGCTTGTCTCAGTCCCATTGTAAGTGTGAGGATGTAGGCACTGACATATAAGGGGCAGGCAGTGTCAGCCCTTGTGGTCACGGGCCTTCCTGCACCATGCCTCACATTAGGAGGTGTTTTAAACCAGTAGTTTCTTCTACAAGGAGACCTTCCACTTCAGAACCAGGGATTAGACCATCCAACACTTGGAGCTGAGCAACCCAGGCCTTTTTTCCTCTCTGTGATGGGGTAGTATATGCATCATGCTGTGTTTCTGGGGTGGCTTGGGGGATGGGAGGATGGTGAGGAGGGCCACCTGCAGATGTAGATGTCCCCAGCAGCTGTGTTCCAGAGCCTCCCTGCGGGTCTCATGATCTGCAGTAAGAGGGCCTCCCATCCGATCCTGGTGGACCGATGAGGCTCCCTGGGACACCACCACTGCTGCTACTTATGGGGAGAGGACCATTTCCAGACCCTCTCTGGCCTCTGCCCGCACTTGTCCATGACCCAGAGCTCTACCTACGAATTCTATTATATTTTTCTTCTCTAACACAAACTTTCTTTTGCTCTTGTTACTGCTTTTGTTACTGCTATCTTCATAGTAAAAATCACCCATGATGGTTATAAAAAAAGCAGACAGGCAGAAAGAGCGAGAAAAGCACCACAGTCCTACTCCGAGAGAACTACAGTCGGCACCTTGATACAGAGCCATGCCCATCCTTATCATGGCCTGTGTATGTTTTCCAGTTTAAACAAAAATCATCACATGGGGTGCCTGGGTGGCTCAGTCAGTTAAGTGTCCAATTCTTGATTTTGGCTTAGGTCATGATCTCAGGGTTGTGGGATGGAGGAGCTCTGTGTTGGGCTCAGTGCTCAATGGGAGGTCTGCTTGAGATTCTCTCCCTTTCCCCCTCCTCCACCCCCAGCTCATGTGCACCCGCTCTCTCTTTATTAATAAATAAATCTTTAAAAAAAACCTTGCAAGATAATTGGAACACCCTTCCATATTAGCAGATACATTGCTATATACCATTATTATTGAAACAAATTTATTCAATAAAATTCAGTGTCTACTCATAATAAAAAAATTCAAACAGTACACAGAGTTATAAAATGCAAACTAATCTTCTCCCAGGCCTTCTCTCTGAAGGGGCTGATGTAGCCCTATGGAATATGTATATATATCGATATTAGATATATAGTTTTCTAACATACCGAAATAGAAGCATTCCGTATTCATTGTACTTTTTCTTGACTTAATACAAAATCTTGGAGTTCTTTCCAGGCCTTTGTGCATGGCTATATCTCATTCTTTTTTCTCTGCTGCATCATATGGATGAACTATATAGTTTACTTAACCAGTCCTCAACTGATGGACATTAATGTTACTAGTTTTTTCCTTTATAGAAAATGCTTGAGTGAGAATTGTTATACATGCTATGTGGGAGAACACTTGCCAGTGTGTAAGTAGTAGTACAATTGTATCTGTAGAGTACTAGCTTAGTAGCATAAAGCAGCTCAAAGAGAGTGTGCATTTAAAAAAAAAAATGATTTTGCCAATTGTTCTCCAAAAAAATGAAACTTTTTTTTTTTTTTTAAATGAAACTATTCTTAAGGTGACCTCTTGCCTTCTGTTAAGTCATCAGCCCTCTGGTGAAGGTGCTTAGAGGTAGACACAGTAGAGCTCTGGGAGGACTGGAGCATTGCCTCTCCACCCCGCTGCCTGTTTGCTTTCCTGTTTGGAATGGCCCGTCTCTTCCTGCTGTGGCAGTCCCCTTTGCTTCCTCTGGGTCCTTCCCTCTCAAGGCTATGCCCCCAGATTTTTTTGCTGTGGTATTTTATTCTGGGGTGGGGGAAGGTCATCCCATGTTTAGAAGCTGACTGCTTAGACTCTTGCCACCAGCTGATGGCTTGCGAGCAGCTGGGAAAGGGACCCTGGCCTTTTATGCAGCCCGTTTCTTATACCTCATTATTGTTTCCAGGATTGCTTAATCTTTAACTGCATCGGCCAGGGTCCAGGTTTATGGGGACTCTGTTGCTTGATAATTGGGCAGCCCTGTACTGGGCCATCAGCAGAGTTAGTTGGGAGGGATGTTAATGGGACCCTATTAATGAAATGGCAATTGAAATTCTTTGGCCATGTTGTTTACATCAGTCTGCCAAAGCTGAGCTGAAACCCTTCAGCCATGGGATGGAAAAGCCATCGGATTTCATGTGCTCATGGAGAGAAATAGCCTTTTTTTGACTGAGTCACTTGAGATCATGGAATGAAGTGATTAAATTAAGGGCAACAAAAAACGTTGACAAATCATTTAAAAAACACGAGCCTCTGACTCAGTGAGGGTTGTCTTGTGAAATTGCTTCCTCCGGCTTGGCATCATGAAATGATGACGATGATGGGTAATGATGATTGTAGGAGTTTTTTACCCTTTTCTGAACACTTGCTAGGTGCCAGGCCTGGTGCTGCACATCCTGTAGGCATTACTTCATTTTGGCCACGTGACTGTGAGACGTGGTTATTATTTCTCCAATTTATAGATGAATAAACGGAAACACCAGGAAGCTTGAGTAACTCGCCCAAGATCATGTCGTTTGTGAGTGGCAGTGCAAGCTTTCACAGGGAGCCTGTGATACCAGAGCTCAGAGCACAGGACAGTACAGCTTCTCTCTCTGTGGCACTTGCCTCCTTCTTGCCTTCCCCTGATTTTCTGCTTCTGACTCAAAGATGGCCAATGAAGGAGAGCAAGATATAGCTAGGTTTTGGAGAGCAAGTTTCTTTTAGGAAGCTTCCCTTATCCTTCTATTCCCTGGGTAACAGAGAACCCTGCTGTCAAAGCAATAACGCTGTGAACTGTGCAGTTTTGATGTAGCTGCTTAGTGTGTGTGTGTGTGTGTGTGTGTGTGTGTGTGTGTGTGTGCGCGCACGCGTATGCGTGTGTGTGCGTGCGCACAAAGTGTGCACCTGCACGCATGTGTGTTAGAAAGGGAGAATTCAGTCACCTGGGAAAGAGAGCTCATATCCCACCATCCCCAGGGAATGGAGAGAGTAATATTTGGGGTCTGAGGGCTGGTGGTCATGACCCTTGTGGGAAATGGTCAAGGTAAGAGCTCTGTTACTTTCTATGAGACTTTTTCCTGGAACAGGGAAACAGTGGGCCTTGAAAGCCAAATCCTGATTCAGGAAAGCTTATTTCCACCCTCCAAAAATAGGGCAGTAGGGGACAGAGATTTAAAGCGGTTCTGTTTTATCATTTTATCCTACTAAAATGTTTTGATTCAGTGTCCACCTGAGTCAGCCTGTCTTTCCTTGGTGGTTGAAGGGAGGGCAGTGACCAGTAGTTTAAGTCAGAACTACTCATTCCTATTCCCTGGGGCCGTTGGCCCTGGAATAATGGGGTTTATTTCATCTGTGTGGGTCAGAGAAGTTGTGGATGGGTTTAGTTCTATTTGTTCTGGGCTTGTAGTTTAGATGAACTTGATTAAAGGCTAGTTTATTTTATCCCATCAGGGAGTAATGGGTTGGGATTAACTTGGGAGGTTGCCCAAGCCCTAGGCTATCCTGGAGAATGGGCAGGGAGGCATAGGACATGCAGATGTGTGGACACTGAGAGTTCAGCTTTGAGCAAGACAGGTTCACACCCCTGGTAGGAAAGAAAGACCTCACATGATAACACAGCCTGATTGGGACCGTGATAATTTTTATTTTTTGTTTTGGGTGCTTTGAAAACATGTGAATGGCACTTCCTCTAGTCTGGTGGGCAGGGGGATTAGGGAAACGTCTCAATT
>NW_019154089.1:3095487-3107538 GCF_002288905.1 Enhydra lutris kenyoni
GTTAGGTCTAAGATTTGAACCTTGGACTGATGCCAAAGGGTTTAGAACACTACTTTCCTCATGTTTTGTTTTGTTTGTAAAGAAAGGTTTTTAGAGTCATCCTTTTTTTTTTGTCTCTCTGCAATCATAACCCTAAGAGAGATTCTTCAGATGCTCTGACACACCTACATTGGATTTTAACTACAGTGGCCTGCTTAGGACAAATTACTGTCATCTTGGGGACTAAGAATGTTTGTTGTTGTCATCATACAGTCTTGGTTTCAAAACCTGGCTATACCACTTAACTGCTCTGTGATCCTAAGCACATGGCTGAATATCTTTCTGAGCTTCCATTTCTTGATTTGTACAATGGGGCTATTGATACTTTGGTAGGACTTTGGGGAGAAATAAGTGCCTAGCACAATGTTAGCTACTGTTAGGAAATGCCCTCCACTTTCTCCAGGCCTGCGTCCTTGAAAAGATCCTGCTGTGCCTCCAGAGCAGGCCTCTTCTCATTCTTGCAGCTTTGGGAAGGTGTGTGTGTATTGCCTGGTACAGAAAGGACGTCAGGTTATCTGGTGGTCCCCTTTGCCCCCATAATTTCTCATCCAAATGGACAGGAATGGGCATACAAAACTTGGAGCTTAGTGTTTGATGCTTACAGTAAAGGTTGGTTAATTAGGACTCTTAACAGGAAGTCTTAAGTGACTTTTCCCCCCCGCCCCTGTTCCCATTCCTCTTTAAGAAAAAAGAAGCTAAAAGACTAGAAGAGTTAGAGTTTATTATTGGAGAGCTCCCCTTCAAGGGGCTACTCCATGGTTGGAAGATACTCTGCTCCCTGCACACCCCACCAGTCTGCCAAAATCTAGCTTGCCTACCTCTCCATTGTATCTCCTGGAGCCTGGCACAGTTTTTCAGTAAACGTATGTTAGAGGAATGAAGATACAGCCTAGGCTGTAGCTAGACTGGGCTATTGTTGTTTTCTAGACATGCTCTGCATTTTCCTGCTTCCATGCTGTCATTTATACCTGGAGTGCCTCTCCCAGTCGTGGCCCTGTGGACTTGGTGTTGGAGTTGTTGGTGCCTTGTCTTATGCCTCTTATAAGCCAGTAGGCTCCTTGTAGGCATCAGTTCTGCTTTCTTCATTTTTGAAGAAACACTGCATCTGGCACATTATACACTAATGGTTATCCAACATTTGCAGTCATCTCAGCAGATGTGAGTTACTTCTATTTGCTTATTTAATGCACACACACCTTTATGAAACAGGAACTCTTATTAGCCCCACTTAACAGGTGAGAAAACTGTAGTCTTAGGAAATTGAATATCATATCCCTAGACAGTTTGTTGAACTTGATGGAATTAAAGTGGGTCTCTAAGACCTTTGGGGTCCACAGCCTTATCCACAGGACCTGCAGTCCCAAGGGATGTCCCTGATGGAGTGGAAACGCTTCTCTGTTGGAGAGCAGTGCTGCCCATAGAACTGGACTTTGTGAAGCAGGAGCATGGGCTGATACAATACTCATCCTTCCTTTCTAAAGTTTCTTAAAGATCTCAAAATGGACTCATCAGTATACATAATGGACTCAGTATAGATCTCTGAGCTTCAAAACAAGCTTGAGACCTAGGTCAGTTATTACAGTCCAACTTTATGGATGATGAAGCTGAAGGTTGGAAAGAAGGGACTATTAAGAGGTGGAGTTAGGACACAAACCCAGGCATTCTCACTCTTAGCCAAGGGTCTTGACTCCATTCTCCTCTAATGCAGCAAAGCAAACAGCGAATCCACAAACAAACAAGTGTTAAAGCTAGTGGATTCTCAGGGAGGTGTCTTCTGGGAGCAGAGGTGTTCCTTTCTGGGAAGCGGCTGGGGAGAGGGCTGACTTGAATATAAAGTCTTCTGGGGAACTTGTGTCTCCCAGGAAATCAAGTTGGCCAGAGCATCCTGTTCCTGCTTTTCTATCTTGTTGAGTGTTGCTAATAGAAAGGGGGCTCTGGGGGGTGGGGGGTTGAGCTGTTCAGACAGCAGGGGGAGGGAAGAAGGAGTTTCCCTCTTTGTTCCCTTTCTCTTTGTTTCCCTGCTCATGCCCTGCAAATCTCCTTGGTCCCAGAGTGGTAGTCCTGGGTGGGAAGCTGCTGCCTCTCCCTACCAGCTGGTGCTTCCTGGGAGGAATTCTGGAGGGATTTCAGTGGGAGGTCCCAGATGGGCAGAGCAGCAGAAAGAAGGGACCTTTAGAAAGAAGGGATCTAGATGGAAATTCTTTAGTGCCCCAGAGGTTAAGAGATGGGGAAGTGTGGGTTCCTTGACTGATCTTTGAGAATTTCTGGTTTGTTCACCAGGCCACTTAGAATACATACCACTATACTTTGTCTTCCTTTGCAAAATCCACACCCATCTATGTTTGGCTTTATGAACTTTGTGGAAGGACTTTTCACACCCCAGATTTTAACTTCTTACCTCCTCCTGTTCTCTTCATTCTTTTCCCTCCTCCAAATGTCAGGTTATTGGTCAGCCAAAAAAAAGGCAGGAAGGCTCCATATGGCTCTGAGCCCCAGGGATGTTGGAGCTGGTTTGTTGACTCTCCTGCTGAGCTCAGCCTTGGCAGGTCCACAGAGTCTTGGTGTCCTGTGTTTTGTCTTGGAGTGGTGACTCCACACCAAATTGTCCCTCCGCTATTTCTTGGTGTTGCCAACAGATGGAGGTCTCTGGTCCAGAGACTTTTTTGGAACAGAAAGGGCATGGAGGGAGAATCCTGTTGATTTCTCAGGCCTCCAGGCCAAGAATGCATTCCCATCACCCGAAGGAGATTGTTCACTTGCTTTTATTTAAAAAATTTTTTTTTAGGAATGGATCCTTTAAAAAATAGTATTATCTACTCTTAAATATTCCCTTAGTTAGGGAAGTCTTTTGAATGTCTAACCGAAAATCCAAGCTTTAACCAAAGGCATTTTCCTGTTCACATATGGAGACACAAGACCAGCTTTTTACTTTATGACCTTTGCTTCCCATTGTAAAGGATCTGCCTTTTAAATTTGTTTTTTGTTATGTACAAACATTCCTGAGCTTCGTGATGGACAGGGCTTAATTGTGGGCTCAGGGATACCAGTAGGCCACTGGGGAGCAGGTGGGGAGCCCTTTCTATCGAAAGATGGAGGAAGTTGTTTATAACCAGATCTCTGAGAGTAAAATACTGACATTTGGAGGCTCTGGATGAAGGGTATATGGGAATTCTCTTGAAATTATTTCAACATAAGGTTTAGAATCAGTTTTATAAGAAATGATTTAAGTCTTCTTTGTTTGGCTTTTGAGAAGCCGATGAATGTGAGAGCAGAGCTGAGCTTGCTGATTGCCCTTTCCATGCAGCTTCCTGGGCATGGAGAGACTCTCACTCTCCCCCGAGGGCCTGGCCAGACCATGTTCCCTTGCTGGGAACTGGGAGGTGTCACTGCTAGAATTACAAGGCCAGAGAGGGTCCACCAAAGAAAGAAGAGGGGGGCCCTGGAGCCTGGAGGGCAAGGAGCATGGATGCTCCTGGGGCCAGTGGGGCAGAACCACGAGAGTGCTGAGAAAGGAGCCCTTTCTGGGGCACATGACAAAGGACCCTATGATCTCCAGAACCTGCTGCACCAGGAGTTGTTGGCTCTTGGGCCACTTTACCTCGGCATAGCTTGTGAAACTACTTTCATCCTTCCTTTCCCATCACAGCATTGGAGTGAAGCAAGATGAGCCCTTGTATCCTCATTATACAGAGAGATAGTGGGGCCTAGGAAGGGGAGAGGCCATTGGCTTAGGGACACATCTTGCAAATGGCAAAGCCAGAACTTGAATCTAGTGGCCTTCTTTCTGAAGAGTACACTCCTTCACTGACATTTCGCTGTCTCTGTGGGAGCAGAATGGTGGCCTGGGCTAATGTCGGGGTAGGAATTGCACTTGGCATTTCCCTTGCATGGATATCCGGCCTGTGTGTTTTGCCTCGGTTTCGGTGTCCCCAAATTCCCCAAATTTTAATGGTTCCCCCTAGCCTGCCTGTCATGGACTGTTCTTGCAGTGGTGGGGCCAGCTGTGTCTGGCCAATCTGGATAGAGGCTTAGTTGGGCCTCCTTGTGAATCAGAGACCATGATAGGCTTGACTTTGGGCACAAAAGGTTGATGCCTTCTGCCAGCCTTGAAATGTTGACTCCGTACCAGAACTCCCAGAGACTTCCAGCCACACAGCAGTTCTGACCCACTTTTGTTTAGCTGAGCTGCAGGGGGCTTCGTCTGCAAATCTGCCAGCTTGCGCCTTGAGGGGAAATGAGCTCAATTAAGTAGGCAGGTCCCAGTGAGGCTTTTCTGCAATACCATTAATAACCACATGGAGCATGGAAAAAATATATAACCTCACTTCTCTCTGCCCCATTTTCATCTGTGTCGATGTTCAGGCTGGAGTATCACACAGAGGGATGCCTTTGCTACCAAATTAAGAGGCTAGTTTCCCTTCAGCCTGGATGTGCTGTCTTTCTCTCTGCCTCTCTGTCTGTCCCTTTCCCTCATGCCCACCCCCAGAGTGCCCAGGACTCCACTGTGAACTTCACAGATTGCCAGGGCTGTGGAAGGGCAGGAGCATATTGTAACTTCTGCTTTTTTTTTTTTTAACAGAGCAGCACTTTCCAGAGGTGATGCTGGGGGAAGAATTTCTTAGCCTAAGTCTGGACCAGGTGTGCAGCTTGATATCCAGTGACAAGCTGACAGTTTCTTCAGAAGAGAAGGTATGACACGACCCCTCGGTGAACCAGGATCCTCACACATGAGGCGGTCATGGGAGGGACAGTGAAACCTTTTCTCTTTCTCAGCAGGAAAAAAAAGGAACTTATTTTTTGGCCCTTTAAATAATTAGGAAAGGACCTTCTGGCTCGTGATCACTACATTTACTGTTTGGACACTTTGAGGAGGGAATAACGCTGGTGATTATTATTGTGACAAAGCTGCCTCCATTAACCGGACATTTATAGTTTACCAAGTGCTCTGCTAAGAGCCTTGTTCTCTTTAGTTCCCTCAGCCTTCACCACAGCCCTGTGAAGCAGGCATTGGCCTTGTCTCCACATTGCAGATGAGGAAAACTAACTTGGAGGAGTTAATTAGCTTGTCTGTGGTCACTCAGCTGGTCACTGCAGAGTTGCAGTCTTCTTGTCCCCTGGTCTTAGCCACGGCTCCACATGGCCTCTTGGGAGCATCATTGGGCATTTAAGCCAGAGCTGACCTTTGGGACACATCTAGTGTAACGGGGGATTGGAACTTTTACTGTTGAGGAAACTAAGGCCCAGAGAAAGGATAGGATCTGTTGAAGGTCTCAACGTGAGTGACCGTGGCAAAATTAGAACCTGGGTCTATTGACAGCTAGTGACCTAACTCACTGACTACACACCACTTCCTTGGTGCGGCAGGCTTGATTTCTGCCCACTGCTTTGAGGGCTCATCTATCCCACCTCTAGGTCTTCCTTCTCACTGACCCTCTGCTTGGATCATTCTCCCCTTGCACTGTCACCTGGTTGAATTCCAAACCAGTTCCTGTTCCACTTCTACCAGGAAGAACTTCTTTACTCTAGGAGATGTAGTCTTCTATATTGAAAGTAACATACACTTTGGTGTTGGCCAGTAGGGTCCAAATCTTATCTCTAGTCTTTACAAATTAACTGGTGACCTTGGGTGAGGTAGTCTGCTTCTTCATCTGCTTCTCATGTATAAAGTGAGAAGGGTAATAGGACATATTTCATGGGGTGGTTATGGGGGTAAATAACATAAGGTGTGTCAAATGCCTGGTGTCGTACCTGGTAGGTCGTACTTGGCAGGGGCTCATTCGATGGTAGCTGAGTTTATGATTGACCGTGCATCTGGAATTTATTCCTTTCTCCTCTGTGTTCCAGGATAATACTCACCTTGTTCTGCTTTTTACTGCAGTTAGTTCTGAGCCCATCTTAGCTCCTCCACTCGACCATGAGTTCCCTGATGGTAGCAACCACATCTTACTCTTCCCCGCATCCTCAGAGATGCTCAATACATGTGTCATGGATTGTCTTAGTCCACTCATTATGTCCAAGCTTGAGGTCCTTTTCTGAGGAAATAATTTAAGTAGAAGCTCTTAAAAGAGACCTTGCATTACCAATGAGTGTCCACAGTCACATGTCCAGAGAATAGGGTGGCGTCACAAGCCCCCACCTGTTGTCCTGCAAAAGTTTGATCCAGAAGAAAAACATTTGTGGATTGGAATCCTGGGCTGCCCCAGGACTTCAGAGAGATTTCCAGAAGGTGGCTGGCACACCCAGCTGGACTATCCCTTAGGCTCAGTGAGGCTTCTACTTCCATTAACTGATGTGAGATATTGCCTGCAGGATAAAGGATGCCTCTAGCCAGGCCACAGCGTCTTCCTGCCCCAGCCCCAGCAGCAAAGACTCCCTCACTGCTTGCCAAGCCTGTTTAATGTCTTCTCTGGATCGTGCTACTAAATGGGCACAGCTTGAAGGAATGAACTAGTTAGTTGATCGACCATGTGGTAGTTGGTGCACTTGGCCAGTTTGGGGCCTGCTTGAGCGTGTCCTTCAGGTGTAGTCTGAGAAAATGTCAACAGCCATATAAGCAACAGGATTTGGATCACGTTGGAGGTATTTGGGTTGGGGGGGGACCCTTGCTACCTTTAAGTCCTGCAGGCCCATCCTGCTGTGAGATCACAGTAAGCTTTCCTCAGGTGAGGGCTTATCTGGGTTTGCTGTGTTGGGTTGGTGGAAGAGACAGGTTGTTAAGAGGGAGAGGCATTTTAGTGGCCTGGAAACCATTTGGGCTTTGGACTCAGGAAGACCTGTTTCCATGCTCCACTTGATGCCCACTGGCTCCTTGATTTTCAGAAGTCATTGGTCTCTTTGAACCTCGATTCTCTTAAATGTAAAGTGGGACTACTAAGAGTACCTCCCTTATGGAGTGAGGAGGATCACAGATACTGGGTATAAAAAATCAGATATGGTATTCAGCAGGTGCTAATAAATGGCAGCTATCATTGTAATTACCAGAGTCCTCTGTTTTGAGGCACCATTGACAGTTGTATCAGTGTTGCCATTGATAATGGTAAAAGAAGCCATGGAGTTAACTGCATCTTTCCAGAAACCAAGAAGCATGGCATTGAATCTACATGCTTAGAACATAGTCTGTAGTGCTCTCTTTCGTCCATATGCTTACATAGGAGTTGCTTGTTCTGTGTAATTAGAGTTTAGAGTAGAGGTATGTTTGTTTAAGATTTTATTTATTTATTTGAGAGAGAGAGTACGAGCGGGGTGTGGGGAGGGGAGGCAGAGGGAGAAGCAGGCACCCCACTGAGCAGAGAGCCAATGCGGGGCTCGATCCCAGGATCCTGGGATCCTGACCTGAGCTGAAGGCAGACGCTTAACTGACTGAGCCACCCAGGTGCCCCAAGAATAGAGGTATTTTCCACATCAATGAAGTTATATATTTGGTTCTCAGAAGTTATTTGTAACTTCAGAGTTATGTGGTATTTTTCATAAAGTAGATTACTGATGATCTTGATCCCTTTGGTACCTTTAAGGTTGGCAGTATAGTTCTTTTTTAATTTTAAGAGTTTTATTTTTCAGTGATCTCTGTACCCACACTTGAACTCACAACCCCGAGATCAAGAGACGCGTGCGCTACCGACGGAGTCAGCCGGGCACCTCTAAGGTTGACAGTATAATTTGGAGGTTTATCAAAGAACAGTGGGGTTTGGCCCATGTTTTCTATTTCTAGTTTTATTTCCCCTTAATTGATTACATATTGCTAGAAGTTAAATAGCTGGAAGCTTTTGGCAATTGGATGTTTGTTGTTTGAATGCTAGCTCTTGAGGCTTTGAAAATTCTTTGAGGTGTTCCGGGAGATTTCATGATTTCTACTTCCTTTAATTACATTTCATAATAGGTAATCTCTTGCATATACAATAGCCTTTTCTTTCACTATTGCATTGTAGTGAACTTAATGGAGTTTGAAGAAATGTAAGGGATCTTAATTTAAGCTAAAATTCAGCTGCATTTGATGTTAGCATTTGCTGGGTCATGCCCGCGTGGCTCAGTCGGTTAAGTGTCCAACCCCTGATCTCCGCTTGGGTCTCAATCTCAGACCCCATTCAAATCCCACCTCAGGCTCCATGCTGAGAGTGGAGCCTACCCTAAAAACAAAACAAAACAAAAAACAAAGTAAAAAAATGCTTCAAAAACAGTTGCAGAAAACAACTGCACTGGTAATCAAATAAACTGTATTGAGCTAAATCCATATTTGAACAATCAGCTATATTATGATTTACTTCTTTGCCTACAGCCCACAGATTTCTTTCTGCAGCCAGATTTCAGATATTAAAATGTGAAAAAACTATGCATCTTTGAATAGAGGAAATGTGGCATTTTAGTAATGAGGATTCTAAGTGGCTGTGGCTAGGCCCCAGGCAGTTTGCTGGTCAGGAGTTTGAAAAAGTAGAGGTTCCGTGGTTGAAGTGGCTGAGTTCCAATCCTGCCTCCACTGTTCTAACGGGGGAGTGACTTTGAGCAAGTTGTTTGTCTCCCACCAGAATGGGTGCACCTTATACAGTCAAGGATTTTCTCCATCTCAATGGTCACTGCCAGGGTGTTACTGGTATCAGGGTCACGGTAGACAAAAAACAAACACCATTTGTTGAATGAATGAGTAAGAGAACTTCTCTATATCTCAGTCTTCTCATCTGTAAAAGGGGGGCAATGATAGTAGAGTTGTTACAGAATTGTTCTGAGGATGAAATCAGATAACATGGGAAAAGTTCTTAGCCCAAAGAAAGTGTTCACTACTTTCTGCTTCACGATTACTGCTGCTGTTATTACTACCACTATCCTTCTCCTCCTCCTCCTCTTCCTGCTCACTGTTGACTGGGGGCATTTCTCAAGGGGAAGCTCTTCCCATACCCCGTGTTAGTCTAGGTGGTTGTACGACCCGGGGCTTGGTGCCTAGCTTGTACAGTGGGAGTAGCTCTTGCTCCCCAACATTCCCAGCTCTCTTGACCCTGTCTGGGCTTCTCCCAGGGCTCAGATACTGTTCTTCTTCTAGCATCACTTGCTGTTACCCATGCCTCTGTCCTCCAGTAGCCTCAAGCTCCTTGAGTGCTTCGAGGATGCCTTAGCCATCTTTGAGTCACAGCAGTGCCTGATAGAGAGACCCCGGCTGCCTCTGTGGAGCTGCTAAGCAGAACTGCCCTGAGGTAGTGAGGGGCAGGCTGGGGCCAGACACCGCCCCGAGCCAGCTGAGGTTATGTGAATAATTTTCACATTTTTCCAGAGAATAAGGACAAATGTGGGAACTAGAGGTCAGAGAAGGCATGGATCCCTGCCATTTTTTCTCCTGTTTTTCCTTCATGTAGTTTTGGTTTTAAAATTCCTGTTATTTGAGGGAAGACAAAAGGACCTGTTATTTGAGGGAAGACAAAAAGGTAGGAGTTACAAAATCATGATTTCTTTGGGTGGGACCCCTCCCTGCTGCTGCCCTACCTACCCCTCCCATCCCCCAGTACAGAGCAAAAGCACAAAGGAGTATGCCCTTCACAGTCACCTGTTCCTTCCACAGGGAGGTGTCTGGGCTCAGAGCTCAGCCTGTGGACAGGTAGTCTGTTTATTGTATTTGCCTTTGAGACCCAGAGTTCATCCCTCACCGTGGACAGCTTCTGGGACCCAGGTGCACGCAGGGTAAGCAGCCCTCCAGGGCAGACCCACTCTAAGGAGAAGAGTGATGACTCTCCAGTTTTAGTGCACATTTGCCACCGAATTGCAGGTTCTAAATCTTTGCTTTCTTAGCCAGTATATATGTCTCTACTTTTCAGGAATTCTCTGCCTTCTTATGAGACACTCTTGAAGTTTTCAGAGTGAGTGCTAACGGAGAAATGGCCCACAGTTTAGATACAGGTCAGAAAGACATAGTTTAGGTCCTTTAAAAAAATCAGAGTCAGGTATGTATTATATCGAGAACTACACTTAGTTTCTCTCTGTGAGATCACCTATTTAATGTGCTGTTGTCTCCTACACCTGTAATCAGAAGCCAGATTCTGGTGTCTTCTGAAATGGATTGGGCCCTTGTCTCCCAGGATCATTGGTGTTGCACGCTCTCCCGTCTGACCCGCTAGCCTCTCCAGCCCGCGGTGGGTGGAGGATGCCCCCTGGAGCTCCTTGACCACTAGGCTAGACTTGAGTGTTTGCGGCTCAGATATTACCCGGTGATTTAACAGTGCACCCTGCTGCCTCGCTTGAACTGTTGGAAGCCCCATCTTCCTGTGAGGTCAGTAGTTGGAGTTGCCAGCTTCTCAGCTTGCAAACAACCATCTGGCCTGGTCCCTGCGCACAGCATTACTCCTCTTACCATTCGCCTTTGGAAAGTACGATTTAGTATAGGCACCTATGAGCAGAACACCACAGCACTAGGACCAAAAATCAACCTTGATGGCTCACCATTCCCCACCTGCATTTCACACAGCATTCCCCCCCCCCCAAAGTGACATTTGTATTGAAGTCAGTGCACAGGGACATGAACAAAGTGAAATACCCACCGAACTAGCTCACAGATCTGGTAACAGAACCCCGGAAGTCCCTTTCCGTCACTGCCAACCACCCTGAGAAGCATAATTACCATTCTGACTTCTCATGGATCAGTTTTGCTGTTTTTTGAACTTTATGTAAATGGAATGCTGATGAGTGTATACCTTCCGTGTGACTTCTTGATGCCCAGCATATCATTTCTACTTCTCACACAGACTCCCAAGTCAGAGATTATTGTCCCCATTCTGCAGAGGAGGAAACTAAGGCCTGTTGACAATAGTAGCTTTATGATTTGAAGCTGACATGTCTGCCTACTGGGCCTCTGCTCACTATGAACAGATGCCCACTCTGACAGGGAGATGGGGGTGAATGACACTGAGCACTCTTAGAACTTGCAATCTGGATACGAAACATGTACCTTATGTGACTGAGAGAAGTAGTTGCTTATGGTCAAAGGTCAAGGAAAGTGTGCTGGAGTGTTTTATTCCAAATTGTTAGGTGGGGAAGACCTCCTAAGAAAGGGAATATTTGAGCTAAAATGTGGAGACTAAGAGTAGGATTTTGGGAAACGATTCAGGTTGAAATGGATCGTAGGAATCCAGACATGGAAGTTTGGAATACCTTATTCTACTTGGGGGAATGGTAACCGATATGATGAGAGTCCAGGGTCGTGGGGGTCGTGGGAGATGGGGCTGGAAATAGAATAGGTTAGGGGGTGAGGACTTTCTTCTCTAGGTCAGTATGTATCCCATAGTGTGCGGTCAAACTGCAATGTGTGTGAGAAGGTCTCATGTCTGACACGTTCAGGAGACATTCCTGGACAAACACAGGAACCAGGTTAAGTAACTGAAGGACTTGCCAGAGCTTTCATTTGTTAATGAGCTCTGTGAATCTCTGAGGGAGATTTGAGGGTTTGTATGATGTGCTCTCGAGGCTCATTTGGTCCCAGAACATCCTTTACAACAGAATGTCTCCTGCCCATAATATTCTGAGGATGACATTGTGGAGAATAGTCTTGAGGCCAATTTTCTTTGGTTGCCCCAAATATTCTATGATTTATTGATTTTCCTATTTTGCAGTTCTTTTCATTAGGAATACATAATTTTTGACTATGAGACCATCTTGAGAGGATGTTTTGTCCATGGGAGTCTGGGTTGCCCTGGGCTGTGGAAGTGCCCCTCAAGGGCAGGTTTACTGGTTTAGAAACTGTTTTTATACTCCTTTTTGTCTTGAGTATCCCACTTCAGACCCCATATCTGTACATGGTGTGAGCCTGGGGTTCTGATTTCTTGAAGATACATGGTTCTTAACGTCCTAGCCTCCAGGAGATGGTGAGCTCCCTTCCCCCTTCCCAGAGCAGATGGATTGAATTCATCTAGTCCCAGTACATGGGACACAGGTGGGTAACACTGTCCACATAGAGCCTGTGGTATAGACATTCTTTTTTTTTTTTTTTTTTTTTAAAGATTTTATTTATTTATTTGACAGAGAGAGATCACAAGTAGGCAG
>NW_019154089.1:3107638-3112578 GCF_002288905.1 Enhydra lutris kenyoni
GGACTCGATCCCAGGACCCTGAGATCATGACCTGAGCTGAAGGCAGAGGCTTAACCCACTGAGCCACCCACGCGCCCCTGGTATAGACATTCTACCTGATGAGACACTACTTTGGAACCATTCAAGTCCATATCTAAATTGTATGGGCCTATGACCCATTTTGGCCTCAGCTTCCATTCAACTGCCAGACTTGCATTCCTTGTTTAAAACACTAAGGCACTTCCCTCTTTCTTGTGACTATGGCTCAAAGCTTTATTTGTTGGTGAGAAGTCACTTTCATGTGTTTGGAGCTCCAGGGGACGATTCCTTCCAACTCTGCTCCGCCCACCATATTGACTACAAGGCATTCTCCATCCCTGTGTCATGCTCCATTCCTTTGTAGGATTGGCGCCACGTGAAATTGTCTTCCAGCTTGTAGGCATTCCTCTCAAACCACCGTGCTCCAGTCCTTCTCCTTTGCAGAATCAGACTGCATGTCTTTATCTTGGCTGTAGGTAGTAGTGGAAAGCCGAACAATTTCCAGGCAAGGCGATATCCCTCTTTTACTTTGGTCATCATTTTTATTGTTTATGTGAGGTCACATATTTGGCAATATGCTGTCGTAGGAAGAGAACCATACACCCAATCACTTCCACTTTGACTAACTTATTCATTCTCTCAGTAAATATTTATTGAGTGCTGTCTATGTGGCAGATAGTTTGTTATTCACATGAGAGACGTTGGTGAATAGATCAACATAAGACCCCTGCCTTTGTGGAACTTAAAATCACATGAGGGAGATAGATTTTTTTAATATTATTAGTTTTTTATTATTATCATTTTTTATTTTTTCAGTGTTCCAGTATTCATTGTTTATGCACCACACCCAGTGTTCCATGGAGGGAGATAGAGTTTATAAAAAATGTACAGAAATAAATATATAGCTACAAACTATGAAATGTGCTATGGACAAAGTGTGGATTGAAAGCTAGGGCTTCTCATTGCTGCTTCATTCCCAATTAGCTGGGTAATGTTTGGGCAGACCACCTCCCCACTGTCTACCTCGCTTTTCTCTTACATGAGTGACTCTTGATGTTCCCAGGGCCCTTGTGGGTCTGAGATGAAGTAACTACAAGAAGGAACTGCTAAGTGCCCTATAAAACCTTATGATGATGGGACTGTCAGAAAGATGAGTGCAACTGAGTTGGTTTTCTAGAGTCTAGGGAGCCTTCAGACCAGGAAGTCTAACCAGTGTTAATGCTGGTAAATGTTTAACAACAGGCTCTGCAAAAAAAATTCTGAAAGCCCTGATGTGTTTGCTGGTTCATTTGCTTATTTCTATGGTGTAAATATTTCCATGACAGCTGATTTCAAACTACCAGTGTAATGTCACTAAACACCAAGATGGGAAGAAACATGCACGATGAGTTCCAGCTCCAGCATACCACTGCTCCCAATGGTCTTGTGGTGCGGGACAGCGAGGTGGGGGTCTGGTGCATAGAAGTCCTGCTAAACTTCAGTTGAAGAAACAACACAAATCTGACAGACTCATTCTTGTGTCTAGTAGTGCTGTCTTCTTTTTTTTTTAATTTTTAAAAAGATTTTATTTATTTATTTGAGAAAGAGAGAGAGTGTGAGTGAGAGAGAGCATGAGCAGGGGGGAGGAGTAGCGAGAGAGAGAGAAGCAGACTTCCCGCTAAGCAGAGAGCCTGATTCAGGACTTGATCCCAGGACCCTGGGATCTTGACCTGAACGGAAAGGCAGACGCTTAAGTGATGAGCATCCCAGGTGCCCTAGTAGTGCTGTCTTGACCGAAAATCATGTCAGTGAATTAAGCAAAAGCTATTGGCTCAATCCCTGGGAAACAAAAGAGTATCTGGGTGGGGGGGTGTCCTAAAACCACATGGTGGGTATACTTATGATTACGGGTTTAGGAAAATAGTTCCCCAATTCAGTGGTCTTCGCAGTTTTTCTAACTAATTGTGCCTCTGAGATACAATATTGCATAATGTTAGAACTTGGGTTTTCAGAGTTAGGGGTGAGTTCACATCTCAGATGCACTACTTCTTGGCAGCATGACCTTGGACACTAACCTTTTGGGGCTGTTTCCTCTCTATAAAATGTGAACGCTGATATCTATGTCACAGGATTTTGTGTGGATTAAAGGAGATCATGCATGTAAAATGCATAGCATTGTGTCTCTTGGTAAAATTAGCCTTTCTCAAATCTTGAGTAACAAATTAAGTCCGTGTGCAGGAACCTAGTTTTTCCCCTGATCTTGTCAAAACTGGCTTCTTTTCCTCCATCCTATGCTTTGCCATGAATCACCTTCAACTGGACCTTTTCCCTTGCCAAGACATCACCCTGCCTATTTTTAACATATGACCCTGCTTCTTGATTTTCAGAACAGTTTTGAAAGCAGATGTAAGTGCCCCAGTGCTCTGTACTCCCCTCCGTGGGTGCAGGTACAATGGGGCATGGCTACCTACCTCACTGGAGGTGGGGAGGGTGGAGGGGGTCAGCTTCATCTGGGGGTCCTGGCCAAGGCTTCTGCTTACATCGGAAGTGGAAGCGTGGGGAGCCAGGAGCTGTAAAGTTTAGTTTTCCCCACCCTTTTCGCACCTAGCAACCTTATAGTGCTCAAGAGATTGGTTTTGGAATATAAAGCAGTGAGGAAATGATGCTCTTTCTTTGTTGAAAAGTAAAACCCTCAACGTGCCTTGTGGAAGCTGATTTCCTCATGGGATCCACAGAAGGTGTTTTCATCTGAGTAGACTTCACCCTGCCCTGTGATCAGAGCCACAGGGTTTCTGCTTGGATTTCATAGACCCGGAGTTGATACCCTTTTCCTCTAAAGCACCAGAGAGTAAACATTTTAGGCTTTGCAGGCCAGAGAGTCTCGAATCAGTGCCACTGTTAGAACGTGAAAGCAGCTGCAGATAATACGTAAATGAGTGAGTGTAGCTGTGTTCCAGTAAAATTTTATTTATGAAAACAGGTGGCAGGCTGAACGTGGCCTGTGGGCTGTAGTTGGCCAGCCACTGCTGTAGGCCCTGACAGGCAGCCGAGAGCTGTGGGTAAGAGCATGAGGGCTGGTGTTGGGTCTGCGGGGGACCCCATCCCTGCTAATTTGTGGCTCTGGGCTTGGGAGAGTCATTTAATGTGGGTTCAGAGGATCTGTTCCCTGGGCTCTCCCGGGAGTCCAGGCTGCCAGTGTCCCCGAAGAGTGAAGAGCATGGCGCTGGGCTGGGCTTGCGGTAAACACTGGCTCCTACTGCTGTTACACGTTGCCCCCATTGCATTGGCCAGTCCCTTCACAGGAGGCACTCTTGGGAACCATTTTAGGCACACTAAAGGCTAGAGCTAGTTGAAAGTTTATTGGCTTATTTATTTTCTAAGCAAGGAACCTCAAGAAAACACGTGGCCTTCTCTAGCTACTGAGAAGGTCACCGTGGTTGGCGAGAACTGTGGCTTTCACAGCTGAGTAGGTAGATGGTGCAACTGAGCGGAACCAGCTAGGCAAGTCAGGCCAAAAATAAAGATAAGGTTAAATATCGACTTTATTAGACTCAGCTTGCTTTTTAGCTTTTATAACAAAGACAAAGACGAAGCTGGTTGATGGGGAAGGGCATCATCAGGAAATCTCACCTCCTCGAGGACTTGCAGTTCATTCTTCAGCAGAGATTTGTCACCTGGCCGCCTGCTCTGTGTCCAGCATTGTGCTAGGCGGCTTGCAGAAGCTCCCAGTCCAGTAAATTCGAGCAGAAGAAAGTTGGATCATGAGGCAGAACCGGACTGTGGTTGCCCACCACCTAATCCAGCATGGTCTGACTTCTCCCTCTTCCTTTGGTTCCTGCTTTGATTCCAGCCCCCTTTTCCCCAGCCCGGACAGCTTCCACTGCCTCCCTATGTGCTTATTCTGAACTCATGTGTCCATTCATTCATTAAAAGAATCTTTGAGTATGTATTATTTGCCATTAAATAAGACCAGGTCCGTGTTCTCACAGATCTGCAAGGCTGGTGGAAGCAACAGTAATGATTCACAAACCGCTGCTGTGAGGGTGAGGGATAAAGCTCTAGGGGGGGCGAATAATTAAAAAAACAAAACAAAACAAAACAAAACTGGACAGTGAGGATTTCCATGACATGTGAATGTTTATGTCTGTGCATATAGAAGTTATTTTTTACAGAACTGAGAGCAAACTGTCCAGGGATAGTGCTCCTTTCTTTCTGTTCCATTCCATTCTTTTCTCTTCCCTTTCTGATTGATTCTTTTCCTATTTTTAGTACACCCATCCTGATTTAAGTTTATGTTTAGGAAATAGGGCCAAAGCATCATTAACATGTCAATACCTACAAAACTATTTTTAAGGTTAGAAAAATTGTAGAGATTTTTTTCCCAACCCCTGGGAGTTAGCTTTCATTTCGACTTCACACCACATTGTAAATTTTGTTGTCATATTTTCCTTTTCTTAGAATTTCTTTTCATCTCCTCTATGATTTTCATTTTGAAAAATTTCAAGCCTACATTAAAGTTTGAAAGCATGCACATTCATATACTCTTAACCTAGATTCACCAGTTAACATTTGCTTCATTTGCCTTCTCTCTCCACGTATTTGAACTTTTATTTTGCTGAACCATTTGACAGTAAATTGGAGACATGATAACACTTCATCCCTAGTATTTGAGTATGTACCTCCTAAGAACAAGGAAATTATTTTTTTAAGCCATAAAACCATTATCATACCAAAGAAATTTAATGCTAATACAAATGATATTAGCTAATACATAGTCAGCATTCAAAATTCCTAACAGTCTCAAAACAGTGCTTTATGGCTGTTTCTTTTAAATCCATGATCCAGTGAAGGATCATACATTGCATTTAGTTCCCATGTCTCTAAATCCCCTTAATCTAGAACTATCTCTCTGCTCTTTTTTTTTTTTTTTTTTTTTTTTTTTT
>NW_019154089.1:3112678-3194000 GCF_002288905.1 Enhydra lutris kenyoni
TTTTTTTTTTTTTTTTTTTTTTTTTTTTTTGGTCTCTTATAATATTAATGGTTTGAAGAATTCAGGCCAGCAGTCTTGCAGAATTGCAGAATGTTCCAAAGATGGAGTTATCTGATTATTTCCTTCGTATAAGATTCAGGTTAAACATTTTAGGAAGAAACTACTTTAGGGGATGCTGTGTCCTTTCCCATTAAGTCAAGATCGGGAAGATTAGTTTGTCCTGTTATTGGTGGTGCTAACTTAGGTCACTTGCTCAAGGTGGTATCTGTCAGATTTCCACATTAGTGGCTGTCCCTGCCCCTGCCACCATGTAGTTAGTAAGTTATCCACGACGTAATACTTTGAAAACTATCCTGTTCCCCAGCCAATTTTCATGCAGTGATTTGAGCATCCCCTGATGAATTTTTCTGAATGAGTTATTATATTGATGGTCGCAAAATGATATTTTTTTGCTGTCATTCCCTCTACCTTTATTGGCTGGTATTTGTCTGTGAAGAAGAGCCCTTTGCACATTTTTAAATGTATTCTCTGGATTTATGGATTCTTTTTTGTTCATCGTGTTTGATCCGTTACTGTATTTTTCTTTCATTCTGAGAATGTTTCATTTTATTTAATTATTTAAGTAGGTTCCATGTTCAATGTGGGGCTGGAACTCACAATCCTGCGATCAAGAGTCATATGCTCTACCAACTAAGCCAGCCAGACGCTCCTCTGAGAATGTTTCACACTGAATTATGAGTTGGGCACCGTGAAATGTACAGATACTATGTGTACAGACTAATCAGTTTCACAAATGCATATGTACGTGTAACTTCCACCTTGTCAAGATCTAGAACATATCCATTCCCCCAAAAAGTTTCCTTTGTCACCTCCCCATTCTCCCAACCCACTTCACCAAGAAGCACTAACCTGATTTTGTCATTATTCTCTTTGATGTTTTGTCCCAGATATTGGCAACGAAAGTCCCACTTGTTGGCTCTGTGTCCATCTTAACCTTTGGGTACTTTCTTGGTTTTTGGCACAAGAAGTTGTTTTGTTTTATTCTTTCCACCAGCTGAAAATATCCCATAGTATGCATAGTAGTTAAATAATTTCTCCACTAGTCAGCATTAGGTTGTTTCCCTTTCTATTTTTTACAAAAATGCTGCAGCAAACATCCTGGCATGCAAATTCTTTTGTGAGCACCACCTTTGTGAGTATTTTTGTAGGCTAGATCCTAGAAGTGGTATTTCTAGGTCAAAGAATGTGCACATTGACATATTTGATTGATACTGCCAAATTCTTCCCTCCTCTTAAAAAGCTGTGTTAATTAAGTTCCAGAAATAGTGCCGGCTTCCCTGCAGGCTTATCAACATTGAATTTTATCCATCTGTGTGTATATGGTGGCAGACAGTGGGCTTCTTCTTAAGCATGGTGGAGATCCAAACCCGAGAGCCTACTTTTTGGTTCCAAGCCCGATTTTCATTTGTAGAGAAATGAAATCTCTCCTCAAGGGAGAGGTTAAGCCAAGGTGAAGTTTTTGACAGAGAAATTCTCTGTCATTTGCTGACATACTCACCATTTCACAGCCAGCTTTTGGGCAGATGATATTCTTACTGTCTTGATTCTGCATTAGCCGCACTTGGGACATGAATGAGGAGAGGGATGTGGGGGGTGAGGGATGTGGGGGGCGAGGGGCATGATAGGCTTGCTCCCAAGGCTTCTGGTCTTCTGCGTAGTCTTTATAAAATTTGGTTCAGAGTCCCTGCTTTGTATTTCTATCTTTAAATAACCATGAGACCTGATATTTATTTTGCTGTGAACCTTGGTGATTCTGTGTTTGGGGGCGCAGATTTATTATAACCTGTGTGTGTGTGTGATATCACTGTGATGTCAGGTAGAAGACAAATTCTTTCCATTTTTCGTTTATTGTAAACATTGAACCTTAGGTTAACCACCTTTGTGGATGATTTGGACATTGGACTTCCTCCCCACCCCCCGGAATGAGGAAATTGTTTGGAAGGTCTTCTCTCTGTTACAGTTACCTGTGTTGGTTTTCTTTGTAGGTATTTGAAGCTGTGATTTCATGGATCAATTATGAGAAAGAAACCCGTTTAGAGCACATGGCAAAACTGATGGAACATGTCCGTCTTCCCCTCTTACCAAGGGATTACCTGGTCCAGGTGAGTGCTGTGTGAAGAGCCAAGGGCTTTCCTGCTTTCCCAGGCTTCTCGGAATAGCAGAGGGCAGCCTGGTTGTATGGGGCAGTTGAGGAGTTTTATGGATCTTTTGTACAGGTTGAGAGCACCAACCCACTGGCCTAAGGGGAATCATGGTAGTCTAAGGGTCTTTTTTTTTTTTTAATTTTTATTATTGAAGTATAATTGACATGCAACGTTCTGTCAGATGGTAGAGTGAGGTTTAAGAGTGTAGGTTTGAGAATAAGACACTTAGGGTTTAGTTCCTGCTCCACTACTTGTTAGCTTTGAGTTTTTATTTAACTCTTCAAGCCTTAGTTTCTTCTTTGATAGAAGGGATATTATACGAGAACCCTGCAGGACTGTTGTGAGGACCAGAGGAGTTGTAAATATGCAAGTCAGGTGTTTAGCATGGAGCTGGGCATAAGAAATGTTCTCTGGAAGTCAGCCACTTTTACTGTAGGGGACCTAAGCAAGAAGGGTCATTTCCATGTTGCTGTGTTCTCTTTACCTTCACGGTAGGCATCTTGGAGCCCAGTTCGGGACTGCAAAAACCAGCTCCTCACAGGTGCCTGGGATACATATTGCTTCTACTTCCTCTGAGGAGGAAAGAAAAATGAAGAATTATGGGGGGGCCCCTGCAGTGTCACATATTTAATCCTTGTAATAACCCTGTGAGGCAAAGTTAAATAACCCTCTTTTTATAGGTCTGGGCCTTGAGGTTTATGGAGGCCGAGAATTATTTGGCAGAAGAAGGCAGGGTCAGGATTCAAATCCACATCTGCTGACCCAGAAGCCCCTGCCTTTCACCAGGAGGGCTGTCACCTTTACTACTCTCTGTTCTTTTGATCTATTGGCTTTAGATAATCTTGTAAGTGGGCAGAGGGTGAAACTTAAATATATGAACAAAACAGAACACCAAGGCAGTAGGCCAACCCTCATCTGTTTCCAGGAAGTTTCTGGAAGGAATGGAAGGTGTGAAGCAAGGATATGATAGATCTAATTTAGCAACCCAGTGGCCTAGCTCTGTCACTTCCCAGGCATCTAACACTGGGCAAGTGCTCAACCTTTCTCAATCTCAGTCTTCTCATCTGGTAAAAATAACACCTGCCCTTATAGGATTGTTTGGGGATAGAATGAGATGATCCACATAAAGACTGCAACACTGTGAGTGAATGCTAGCTGATATGTCTACCAACGTGATGACCAAAGGTGCTATTGGGAATAGTGGGAGAGTAGGGTATCCTCACAAATGCTTGTAAAATCATCATCTTGGGATGCTGTTGACCTAATGGGTCAACATTATTAATTATTAATTATTAATGTTGGTCTAATGGGTCAGTGAGATGTTCTCTGAATCTCTGAACCTCTGTCCTATTCCAGGTGCTGAGGCATACACTAGCCCCAGTCCCTCTATGGGCCCTGTGTTTTACACTTTGGATGGTACCACTGCCCCCTGGTGGCAGCATCTCCTTCCTGTAGGAAAGGTTCCCTAAGCAGAGGGACTGAACTGGCCTGAGCTCCCAGGGTCAGAATCAAATCTCCTGTCTTGTGAGAAACTGACCAAAGGCAGAGGTAGACGTCTGGCCTCCAGCACAGCATCACTTCCACAGGAAGGGTTATCTGTGGACCTGAGTTCCAGGGAAAACTGAAGAGACATTAGAAACCCTTGGTCATGACCTCCATCTGTCCACCACTGAAACTTAAAGATACTAGAAAATAGTTCTTAGGTTATGATGGCAAAGTAGGGTTTAGATCTGGAGAAGAAGGGGGTCGGAAGCAATGGGCATGAGCACTGTTGTGTGGGACCCTTCCCCTACCCCCACCTTTCCAAAGTACTCTTTTTAGAACACCTCTGGAAAAGGATGTTTCATTAACACTCATTTGACTTTGAAACTTCAGGCCAGTATAACCTGCTGCAGGTGGTCAATCTTGGTGGGGGAGGACACAGGGAGAGCCCTGGGCAGACCTGCACCAACACTGATTTTTGGGGAAGGTGTTTTTGTTTGTTTGTTTTTATCCACTAACACTTATTAGGCTTTACTAAATATTTTGAAATATTTAGATATGTAGAAGTGTGTAACATGTTACATCTAAAAACTTTTTAAAATTGTGATATATATATATACACATATATATGTATGTATATATGTATGCTTCATCATTTTGACCATTTTAAAGTGTAAATTCAATGTACTAATTGTATTTGTCATGCTGTACAACCATCACTATATCCATTCTTAAAACTTTCTTGTCACCCCAGATTGAAACTCTTTGTGGTGAAGCATTAACTTTTTGGAGAATCTTTTCATTCAAGCTGAATGCATTCTTTGGGAGAAGTAGCTGTTTATGCATTTCTTTTTTTTTTTTTAAGATTTTATTTATTTATTTGACAGACAGAGATCACAAGTAGGCAGAGAAGCAGGCAGAGAGAGAGGGGAAGCAGGCTCCCTGCTGAGCAGAGAGCCCAATGTGGGGCTCGATCCCAGGACCCTGAGATCATGACCTGAGCCCAAGGCACAGGCTTAACCCACTGAGCCACCCAGGCGCCCCACTGGATAGCATTTCGCTTTCTATCCAGGCTTTGGAAGGTATCTTCTCTCAGAGGCACGTGGGTGGCTCAGTCAGTTGAGTTTCCGACTCTTGGTTTCTGCTCAGGTCATGATCTCAGGGTTGTGGGACTGAGCCCTGTGTTAGGCTCCACACTGAGTGGGGAGTCTGCTTGTCTCTCTCCCACCCTCTCTGCTCTTCCACTTGTTCATGCTCTCTCTCTTTTTCTCTCTCCCTTTCTCTCGAATAAATAAAATCTTAAAAAGAAACGAGATACTCTCTCACCCTTTTAAATTTGTTTTAACTGACCCTAAAAGCTTATAATTTGTCTCAATCTGGGTCAGTCCCTCAGTGGGGGTAGGGCGAGTGGGGAAAAATTCCCCCAAATGGAGTGTTCCTGAGGATCACTTCTGGCAAAAGAGGTGCCCAGTGCTGACAGAGGCTAAATCATGACAGTCCTTCTTTTCCTGCCAGCTCCAGTGCTGCCCGGCAGGTGATGGCCTGGCCATATTTCGGTTCCTAGTTACCAGTGAGGCTAGTCACGCTTTGTGCACGACTGGCTTGAGGGCTGAGGTGATTGAGGTGGGGAGGCCCCTCTCCTTCTCTGACTGGACTTGAGTGCCTCAAAGTCAGAATCCTTGTCTTGTTTATCTTTTTTTTTCCCCCAGAGTGTAGCACTGGGCTGTCCAACCAGGAGACATTCCATCTTTGTTAGCTCTTGAATGAAACTGATCTCTCCTGTTAGCTCATAAATACTCCAGCAAAGAAACTGTGAGGTGACCTCCAAAGACCAAACTACCCCTTACAGATACACCACACGACAATCTGACCTAGGTCAAAGGACAGAGGTTTGAGTGTCAGAGCACCAGCATCGGTTCACCCTTGGTCTTGGTCATGAGATATTTTGGCTTATACTGCTGAGCATCTGCTTAGGCCAACAGCTCTGTGGTATGTGAAGAAGCCATAGTTCCAGCGTAGATAGGGTCCAAGATGCAGTCAGTAGATGGGACTTCTGTGCAGGACATTCTTTCTGCTCTGGTATCACCATTCTGTTATAGAGCACCTCGTTGGCCAGTTTTGTCCCTGAGGCTTCACTGTAAGAAAATGGATATGAACTGTTCTTCTTGACTCTCACCTTGTTTGACTCCATGCCTCCAAAGGTTGGCTGAGGGATCCTGCCCTCTTCCTCTTTCCCTCCCTCTCCTCTCAGATGTCTGACGTTTGCCCTAAACATTGTAAAGCACTTAAACCAAGAGGAATGTGGGATGAAGCCTTCAGGGCAGCTAATTGTCTTTGTTTTGCATAATTCCATTTAAGTCTATAAACTAACATACCAGACAGACCTAGCCAGTGAGGTTATATCCCTGTCTGTTTGATGCCAGAACTTAACCACTTACTCCACTGTGCTCTTGAAATACAGGAGGTAGGCACTCAGTTGTAGGTCTGTGATCTTCCTTCTGGGGTCTGAGATGAGGTAGTAGGGGGGTAAAAGAGCGTGGGAATACAGGAATAACTCACCCAGGGGAGAGGGGTCAGATTGGGGAATGGGCTCTGCTTCTGGCTTACCTGTGGGTTGTTACCTCCAGACAGTTGAAGAAGAAGCTTTGATAAAGAATAACAACACCTGTAAGGACTTCCTCATTGAGGCCATGAAATACCATCTGCTCCCTCAGGATCAGAGGCTCTTGATTAAGAACCCAAGGACCAAGCCGAGGACTCCAGTCAGCCTTCCCAAGGTAAGCCCCAGCTCAGCCAGTGCCAGCTGCTGGGACTGTGTTCTGGGCAAGTGGCCTTCTGCTCCTGCCTCCAAGTCTTTCCTCATCCATGGCTGCCCTGCTTCTTGGTTGCACTTATGACTTAAGAGATAGAGTCTGCTGGTTCCTTTTGAATCTGCTGGTACCTCTCTTTTCCATGGTCTTCCTTTCCTAAGAATTTCCAGGTAACCTCCAGAGTCACCAGGGAGTTTTGAGAATAACTTAGAGCTCTTTCCTCTCACCTCTTTCTTTGATCTAGGTTCTGTTTCTTTTGGAAGCAGAGTTATGGCTGGGTGGCTCCTAGTGATGATCCTACCAGTCCTCTTTCTGGGCCGTTATTTGCATCAGAGTAGTTCTAGTCTGGTTTTTTTCTTTCACTGCTGAGTCCTGAACACTTAGGGCCGACAGATGTGTACTGGCTGCTTCCGTTCCTTGCAAGGCCCTTCCCCTCTCTGGTTCTCCTGTCCTTCATCTGCAGCATGAAAGCCCCTGCACTAGCTGGTTTCTAAGGCCTTCCCAGTTTGGCATTCCAGTAGGCTGTCTAGGAGCCTAACGTCCTGACCTCTCAGGTCCCAGCCACCCCAGGAGGAAAAGGGAGCAGATGGGAGTGAGTTGTGCCGGCTCATCGGCTCATCGACTGCACAGCAGGCAGCCCCAGGGAAATGTTTAGACCTTTGCTTTGTCCTCCTCCTCCTTTGTGGCTGGCTGCGCACTCCTTGCAGGCCGCTTCCAGAAAGGTTTTCAAAGTGCTAGAGGAGCATGTTGTCCAAGACCAGATGTTTGGATTCTCTGAGATCTGTCATTCCTCTCTCCACTCTGCTCTGTGACTCTGGGTCATGGAGAATTTAGTGAGTGCGATGGGAACAAAGGTTATATATATATCCCAGGTAAGAAGGCAGGCTGCCCACCTTTCCTGAGGGCTGTTTTTGTGTCAGGCAGTAAGCTGAGGGTCTCACACGTGTATCTTTTGTAATCCTCCCAACAGCCCTGCCTGGGGGAGGCAGGGATCCTAGCTCTACACAGAGGAAACTGGAGGTCAGAGAGATGATGAAGTGACTTGCCCCAGGTCCACACAGCCACTGTAGTAGAACCTGGGTTTGAACTGGGTCTTTTACCCCTCCAAACCTGTTCTGTGAACCCATACCATCCTGCACCTGGTTTCATCTTTGTAAACCTGAGCCTACATACATACCTACCTATCTGCTTCCCGCTGCCTTGTGCAGGTCAGAAGGGGAAGACGCAGGGCAAGGGCCTGGGTCCTGCTGTCCGTTTGCCTTATTGCATGTTGACACTTCGGTTTTATTTTACTGAAGTATTGCATTGAAACTACTCCATATTTTCCAAATGAAAATAACTTCAATTATAGAAATATATATGCTCATTGTAGACTATTAAAAAGGTACTGCATTTTTGAGGTACAGTAAAAATCACCTGTAACTTGTCCACCCAGGGGCAATCACTGCTGTTCCCTTAGTGAGTTTTCTTCCAGACGTATCTCTGTGAGCCTATTCATAAATGGTTAGAAATGTACCCTTTTAGGTAAATGGAATCTTGCTCCATAAATTGAAATCATTGTTTATCACCTTCTCAACAGACTGCTTTCATTGTTATCAGTATGAGTGAAATCAGCATTTAAATTATAATAGGTACATGATATTTAATTATATTTATGTGCCATAATTTATTTAACTGCCCTCTGTGGATGGGCCTTCTAAAAATCTCCATTTTTTTTTTTATCTTATAAACATTTCTTTGTCCAATATCCCTTAAAAGATGGCATCTTGTTTTAGTTTACATTTCTTTCATTGTGAGTGAGACTGATCTAGGCTTCCTATGATTATGGCCCCTGTATTTCTCTTTGGGGGAATTTTCATGAAGTCCTTTGCCTGTTTTTCTATTGGACTATATATTTTTTATGAATGGTCTTTAAGGGTTCTTTTTATTTTGAAGAGGTTAGGCCTTTGGTATCTATTTCCAGTATTTTTTTCTTAGTTTGTATTTTGCCTCTAAACTTACTTAAAATATTTTTTTTGAATTCCCAAAAGCAATTTTAAGTAGTTAAATTGGTCTTTTTCTTTAGAGCTTAGGTTTTACAGTCTGCTTAGAAATGTTTTCTCTTCTCTGAGATTTAAAAAAAAAAAAAAAAAAAAGACTCCCATGTTTTCTACAAGTACTTTAATGATTTCTGTTTTACATTCAAATCTTTGATGCACTTAGAATTTATTTTAGTGTAAGGAGTGAGGGCAAGAATCCAGCTTTATTTGTATGACAAATGATGAGCCATTTGCCCCAAAGTTATTTTATTGACTAATCTCCCTCCCCCGCCCCCATTAGTCTGAATACACTTTTATTAGGACCTAAATTTCCACAAGCTTGAATATTGGCATCTTGAGAACTGATTCTGAGGTTCAGTGTTATTCTTTGTGGAGGAGGCTGCTTCTGTGCCAGGTTCTTGGCTGGCATTTTTGCCTGTCTTTGTGACATTTTTCTTTGGAAAAGGAGGTTCTTCTCTTCTATCAGGTTACTGACATCTTTTCCTAGGGAGTGGGTTCTGAAGCTAAGGAAATGGTGCAGAGCTGGCCCGGTTTCTCTGTGTGGAGACCATACCTAGTGACCTTTCCTTTTCTAGATTCCACATCTAGCTTTTACCACACATAATTATAAGAAGACTGTTTTAAAAATCAAAGCCAAGTTTGTGCCTGAGTCCCCACTCAGCCTACTGAGACCACCCCTCCCTTTCCAGGTCATGGATTTGTGGTCGTGAAACACCCATCCCTCTTTCAGGAGGCCACAGTTGTCCCTCTGTCATCTCTACTCCTTAGGAACCACTCTTTTCAGAATGAAAGTGTTTAGGTTCTAGGACACGTAGACATCTGTAGGCAACCAGAACCAAGACTTCTTGTGAATGAATCTGTTGAAGGGATTTTAAAAAAAGACATCACTGCTCTTTGCCTCATTGTCCCCCCAACTTTAATCCTTGAATGGTTTAGGGTTATGTTGTCCAACCTCCTTCTCAAACTCTACTCTGTCACCATTGTTGGGGCACTTAAATTATGAGGGGATCCCCAATGTGGGTTTGAGGAGTGGGGTATGCTGAGGGAAACTATCACTTTGAGTATTATCAGGTGGTACATTATCTCATTAAATCATTATAATATTAGGACATTACTCTTCATATCCCTACTTTACTAAATTTACTCAGACAGGTTAAGTGACCTGCCCAGTTACATAGCTAGTAAGTGCAGAGCTGGGGTTTAAGCCAAGATCTGTTCCACTCCAAAGTCTGTGCTTTTTCTCTTATACCAGATTGCCTCCCAGGGACAGGTTTTCAGGTTTTGGTGGCAGATGAAAAAGATCCTTTTCTTTTATTTTTTTTAATATCAAAATCTCCTTTAACTGACCCCTGTAACATCCCATTCATCTCATGAAGAGATGCATTTCTAATACATTTACTACCTTTTATTTTCAAAGTAACGCTTTATATTTTTAGAGCAGTTTTAGGTTCATACCAAAATTGAGGGCCAGGTCGAGAGATTTCCCATATACCTTCTGTCCCTACACATGCACAGTTTTCCCCATTATCAATATCCCAGATTATTTTCTTGTAATTTCAATTTTATTAAGGTATAATTTATACACAATAAAATTCACTCTTTTTAGGGATACAATTATGATGAATTTTGGCAAATGTATATCATTATTTAATTACCATCCTAATCAAAATACAGAATATTTTAAGTACTCCACAAAAAATTCCCTTGTGCTGCTCTATAGTCAAGCCCCTTCTTCTACCCCTAAGCCTTGGCAACTACTGATCTGATTTCTGTCCTTACAGCTTTGTCTTTGCTAGGTTGTTATATAAATGAAATCATGCCATATGTAGCCTTTTGAGCTTGCCTTCTTTCTTTTAGCATAATGCTGTTGAGATTCATCTGTGTTGTTGCATGTATAAAGAGTTCATTCCTTTCCATTGCTGAGTAATATTCCATTGTATGGACGTACCATAATTTGTTTATCCATTTCACCCGTTGATGGACATTTGGGTGTCCATTTTTGGCTATTAAAAATAAAGCTGTTTGAACATTCACTTACAGATCCCTGTGTGGACTTATGTTTTAATTTCTCTTGGGTAAATACCTAGGAATAGGATTGCTGGGTTGTATGGTAAGTATATGTTTAACTTTATAAGAAATTGCTGAACTGTTTTTCGAGACAGCTGTACCTTTATGTATTCCCATTAGCAATTTATAAAAGTTCCAGTTACTCCACAGCCTTACCACTACTTGTATTACCTGTTTTTAAAAAATTTTGCCACTGTAGTAGGGATGGGTGGTATCTCAGTGTGGTTTTAATTTACATTTCTCTAATAACTAATGATGTTGGACATCTTTTCATGTGCTTATTTACTGTCTCTGTATCTTCTCTGGTGAAGTCTGTTCAAATTTTCTTCCCTTTAAAAAAATTGGGTTATTTTATTCTTACTGATTTCTAAGAGTCCTTTGTATATTGTGGATGTAAGTCTGTTAGCAAAATTGTATTTTGCGAATATTTTTTCCCAACCTGTATTTGTCTTTTTATTTTCTTAAAAGTATCTTTGGGAGAGCAGAAGTTTTAAATTTTGTCAAATTTTTTTTCTGTTATGATTGATATATTTTGTGTTTTATCTAAAGAAAATCTTGGCATAATGTAAGATCACCAAGGTTTTTCTACTATGCTTTTTAAAGTTTTAGGTTTTACATTTGGGTCTATGATCTATTTTGAGATTTCTTTGTAATATTGTGTGTGATGTAAGGGTCAGGGTTTTGTATTTGAATGTTCAGTTTTTCCCACAGCATTACTAGAAAGATTCTCCTTTCTCCATTGAGTGGATTTGGTATCTTTGTTGTAAATAATCGACTGCATATGTGTTGGTCTATATCTGGATACTCTTCTGTTCCTTTTATCTATTTCCCTGTCTTTATATCAATACCATGTTGCTTTGATTACCAGCTCTATAGTAAGTCTTGAAATCAGGTAGTATGAGCCCTCCAGTTTTATTCTTCAGAGTTGTTTTTCCTATTCTAGGTACTTTGCATGTTCATTTATCTTTTAAAATCAACTTGCCTATTTCTATAAAAAAGGCTTGGATAGGGATTGTGTTAAATTTTTAGGATCAATTAGGGGGGAATTCACATATTAACAATACAGTAGTCCCCTCTTGTCCTGGGAGGATATATTCCAAGACACCCAGTGGACGGCTGAAACCATGGATAGTACTGAACCCTATACATATTATTTTCTTCCTATACATGAATACTTCAGATAAACTTTATTTATTGAGCACAGTAAGAGATTAGTAGCAATAATTAGGGATAAAATAGAGCAATCATAACAATATACTCTAATGAAAGTTACATATATACATGGTTTCTTTCTCTGAAAATATCTTATTGTACTGACTCACCCTTTTTCTTGTGATGATGAGCGATGATAAAATACCTATTAGGTGAGATGAAGTGAGGTGAATGACATAGGCTGCTGTTGACCTTCTGACCATGTGTCTGAAGGAGGATCATCTGCTTCTGGATCAAGGTTGTTCATGGGTGACTGAAATGGTACAAAACAAAGCCATGGATAAGTTGGGGGGATCTGCTGTACTAATCTTCTGATCTGCAATCACACTATATAGCCCTATTTATTTTTGTCTTCTTTAATTTCTCTTGGCAACGTTTTTAGTTCTCAGTGCATGGATCTTGCAGGTCTTTTGTTAGATTTATTCCTAAATAAATACATAGTATTTCACAGTTTTTGAGGCTCTTATAAAAGTTTTCTTTCAAAGTCCAGTTCTAATAGTTTAGTGTTACTATATAGAAATACAGTTGATGAGAAAGACATTTAATGGAGGAGAGGTCAGGTTGGTGATGGCTTCGTTGTTTTCTGAAAAGCAGGGGCAGTAGTTCCAGAAGGTGACCATATGCCCTGGGCTGACACTTCAGGGAGGTATTCAGGGTTCTCTTCTAGGGTGTTACCTCCTTCACTAAACTATACGTTCCATGCTGGCAGGTG
Source organism: Enhydra lutris kenyoni (assembly GCF_002288905.1). Classification (NCBI taxonomy): domain Eukaryota; kingdom Metazoa; phylum Chordata; class Mammalia; order Carnivora; family Mustelidae; genus Enhydra; species Enhydra lutris. The sequence goes on from NW_019154089.1 coordinate 3,125,205, forward strand.
TTACTCATCTCTGTCCTTGGTACATAGCCTGGAGTCTGGCACAGGGTGGGCATTAGTTAAAGTTTTCATAAATGAAAGGGATGTATATACATATATATATATATATATATATATATATATATATATCCTTCATGCATGACAACTTTTTTGAAAAAGATTTTATTTTGAAGTAAACTCTACACCCAATGTGGAGCTCAGACTTACAACCCTGAGATTAAAAGTTGCATGCCCTACCAGCTGATCTAGCCAGGAGCCCTGAAAAGGATATTTTTAAATTTTTATTTATTTTTTTTCTTTTTATTTTAAGATTTTGTTTATTTATTTGAGAGAGAGAGAGAGAGAGAGAGAGAGAGAATGACTGGGGGAGTGGCAGAGGGAGAGGGAAAGAATCTCAAGCAGACTCCACACTGAGTAGAGAGCCCAACTCAGGGCTTGATCCCATGACCCTGAGATCATGACCTGAGACCAAACCAAGAGTTAGATGTTTAACCAGCTGAGCCATCAGGTGCCCCAAGAGATGTAATTCTAAAGAAGAAATAACCTCATAGAGATTTATTACCGACCTTTTCTATCACCCCTAGTTGTTTTCTAATCCTGTCAGTATTCATACTTGTTTTTGCATGGATGTAGTGAGGATTTATCCCCTACTTCATATTCTCCTTTGATCACTAATGTAGATTGACCCTAGGACATTTGGCTCAGCCCACAGGTCCACTATCAAATGAATCCGGTTGTTGTTCCTGGAGAGTTAGGTGGTGAAGAATTTAGATGAAAAAAAAAAATAACACCCTCAGTAAAGTAATAAACCATCATGTATGCATTAACTTATTAATTAATTAATTAATTTTTTAACTTATTAATTTATTAATTCACTCTTTCACCATACTTCCATTGAGAAGTCACTGATTACCAGGCGCTGGGCTTGGTGCTAGAGCCACAGAACCTCATGAGAACTGGTCCCTTCCCCACAGTGCTCCAGACTTGGGAAGGGAGACAGACGTCAAAGGACAATTAGAGTGGACCGTGTAAGTGCCACAGTGGAGGTACAGGCAGGACACTCAGGGAGCGTGGAGAGGGGTAAGGGCTTAGAGAAAGCTTTCTGCCGGAGCTGACGCCTGAGCAATCTCCAAGGTCAAAGGGATGTCTCTGAGAGTGAACATCCAGAAACTGGTTTACATGACTGCAGGAGAGGAGGGCTAGCTTACCACCTTGGGTGACCACTTATAGAGTAAGTTGTACTTGGTACTCTGTTGCTTCCTTGGGTTACTGTCCTTATCACCCAAGGATAATTTTAGGATCATTTAAATAGGATTTCCTTACGTTTTAGACAAAGCACTTTATATACATTATTTTATCCTCATAAAAGTTCTAATGTTGGAAGAAACTCCATGTTGGAGATTCAGTGGGATGGAATAACTTGCCCAGGGCTCCACAACTAAGTGGCCCTGTGAGAACTCGGATCCAGGTCTGCAAAGCCTGTACTTTTTGACCACTACACAATACTAACTCCACAATAGTGATAACAGCAGATAATAATGATAATCTCCCAAATGTGAGCCCTCAGAATGTGTCAATCCCTGGGCTAAGTGATGTCCATTTATTATCTCAGGATTTACATAAATATAATTATCCCCATTCTGCACATGCGGAAATTGGATCTTGGGTTATGTCACCTACTCATTATGTATTAGTTATGTATATCTGCATTCCAAATTACCCTAACTTTTGTGGTTTAACACATTTAGTGTTTATTATCTCACAGTTTCCATGGGCAGGAGTCCCAGATTGGCTCTGTTGGGTCATCCTGGCTCAGGGCCTCTTGTGAAGTTGGAGTTGAGCTCTTAGCTAGGATTGCGGTCATCTCAAGGCTTGTTTGGAGTTGTGAGGTGGGGGTACCTGATTTTGAGTTCACTGTTGGAGTTGCTTGTAGGCCTCCTTTCCTTACCCTCTGGGCCTCTCCATAAGCTGCCTGAGTGTGCTCAGAACATGGAAGCTGGTTTCCCTCAGGGTGAGAGATTCTACAGGAGGCCAGGCAGAGAGCCTGCCCAAGACAGAATCTGTAGTCTTTTAAGACCTGTTCTCCAAGTGATGGGACATTGTATCTGCTATATTTTGCCTGCTGGGTGCAAGTCCATAAGTCCAGCCCACCCTCAAGGGAAGGGAGGAGTAAGCTCCATGTCCCAAGTGGAGGGGTGTCAGATAATTTGTTACATTTCTTCAAAGCACAGCTAGTAAATAGCTGAGCTGACATTAGAGCCCAGAAGGATTGACTCCAGACACTGTAGGTTGAGCTTTTCTATTATAGTGCCTCCATATTTCACAAAAGCATTTTTGCTGGGTACTGTGTGGAAAGAAACTCTATTCCTGCCCTCTGGGGACTTTTAAGAAGTCCCATGAGAAAGTAAAGTAGAAATATGGGTGGGTGGGGCACCTGGGTGGCTTCGTCGATTACGAGTCTGACTTTTGATCTCAGGTCAAGTCTTGATCTCAGGGCATGAGTTCAAGTCCCATGAATTCAAGCTCCATGCTGGGTGTGGAGCTTACTTTAAAAAAAATATAAATATAAATATAAATATGTATATCTCCAAATAAGTAGAGGAAGAAAAGTAGGGAGATAATTGGACTAGTTGAAGGAACAGCCACAGGAATTGGAAGGGCAGGCTAGTATTTTGGGCTTTCATGAATTCAATCCAGATAGGTTTTCTGACAGAGCACACTTTGAGAAACACAGCAGTGGTGAGAGATTTGAACTGTCTTCAGCAATTCTCAGCAGCGAACCTGTTCGCCAGCCAAGCCCGCTCCCTGAAAGAAATAGGACTCTGCCTGGAGATAGCTGTAGGGGCTAATGAGAGTATTTTTTCCTGAGCCATATATGCACAGATCATACTGACACATTCAAGCCAGAACAGCTAATAGCATCATCTGGGCTCCCACACATTCACCACCCAGCACTTCCCTGAGTCTGGGTTGCCATGGACAACCAGAGGCTGTCTCCCAGTCTCTCAAAACACTCCTACGTTACCCTCTTCCACAGATGGCAGCAGAGAAATGAGGTCCCAGCAAGATGCAAATGAACCTTTGGAGATGTACTGAGCCTGGCACTTTTTACTGTCATTTCTGTTCAAGTGACATCTTTATTCAGCTCTTTAAAAATGACACTGAAAAGCGATTTGGGCCAGAGGTAGGCGACGTCCTCCTGAGCTGGGCTGTCCTGCTTTCAATAGATGGCATTGGAAACAAGGCTCCTGGCAGGCTGGGTAGGGTGAATTCTTAGTTGGGCCAGGCTCCTGGGTGGGCACTGCTTCTCTTCCATTGTGATCCTTCAGATGGATCCAGAGCACACCAGGAAAACACCCTGGGGTCCTGAAAAAGCCCCATGATCACCTTGGAATTAGTGGTACTCACTTGGCTGGTTACAGGTCATAAATGTCTTTTTCTACCACTTATGGGGAGTCTGTATTTTACAACTGCTTTAAACAATAGTCATGATGCTGGTGTCGACTGAATAATAGAAGCTAACATTTAGTGTGAGCTCTGTGCTACGTGCTTGGTGTCCTTGAAGACTCCTGACACCCGTGAGAGAAACATGCTACTATCCTGATAATACAGGTAATGAAAGTGGGTTTGGCAAGATTAAATGTCTTGGCCACAGTCATATAGCTGTGTGGTGACTGGGCTGATAGCTGAGCCCAGATGTGTCTGACTCCCAAGTCCATATTCCCACTCCTCCTTCCTTCCCTGGGTTTGGCTCTCACATTGCTGGTTCTCCACCTCCCACTGTCTCTGCACTTTGGCTGTCAGTTCTTGCCTCGAGCACCTGTTGCTCAGGAACCTGCTGGGACAAGTCTTCTGCCTCGACCTCGACATGCTCCTTCGGATGAATTGGTGTTAGCCCTGCGGCCCCACGCACCAGGGTAAGAGAGACTCTCGCTTCCTGCCCTGGCCCGAGGGACCGACTGGCTGGGCCTGCCTTCTGCCCAGCTCACCGGTCATGGAAGAGTTTGGACACACCCTCCACTCTTGCCTGATGAAAAAAAGTTTACAGAGCCCAGGTCATTCCTCTCACCATAGTGAAGAGTCTAATGACTCAGAAGTTAGGGTCATGACTGACAGGTGAGCCAGAAAGCTCTGCTCTGTTCCCCTATTGCATCTGTCCCTGACTGGTCTCGGGTACCAGGGACCTCATGGCTCTCACCCAGAGTGGTCATCGTACTGTGACTCACATGCCTTCGCTTCCCTAGGTGCAGTGCTGGAGTCTAAATCCTCCATGGAGGGAGATAGACTTATATATTTATTTTAAAACCACCTTGTTAGGCTGGGAGTGAAATTTCCTTCCTAAGGAATCAGGTAGTCTTTCCATGGTCTCACTAAAGCTCCCTACAATAAATGGCCATTTGACTTTCCAAAATGAGAGTGTTTCCCTTGGGGCTTGTCCAACAGCCTTGCCACCCATAGTTGAGTCTGGCTCACCTGTGATCTGTCAACCGGAGTTCTCCATCCACCAGAGCTTCTGCAGCTTTCAACACCGTAGCTCTTGAGACTTGGGGTTAGGACCCTGTGGTGTGCTGCCAGACTGCCAAGTACACTGCAGTTCTTGAACAGGCGTAAATTATGTTTGGTGTAACATAACTGTTAGCCCAGAACCAGTTCTTCATTGTGATGCCAGTATGACACCTGGTAGTTCTTACTCAGAGTTACCTTAAGGGACACCTGTTAAAAGTAGCAATCATTAAACTGATTGGATTCAGTAGTTTCCATTATTGACATTACAAGTTTTTAGTAAATTGGGACTTAAGGGTGTGGGGGGAAGAAAGAAATATGCCTGTGAAACATCCTGGGCCCGAGTTTTTCTGGAAATGTAAAATGAGGGCTTGCAGGAGAGAATGTGTCAAAGTGTCTTCATGCCCTGACATCTTATGGTCTTCTGAAGTAGCTAGAGGTTTATAATTTCAGAGATGTCATGCATGTAGACTTAAGGGAGTACTCCTTTTTGTCTAATTGGTTGCTAAGATCAGGTATCTATGGAAACAGCCATCCGTTAGTATTCAAGATAGGATATTTATTTCTTTTACTCTGCACAATTATGCAACGAGTATAGTGTTCCTTGTGTGATGGCTTCTAGTAAGGCCTGCCATAGAAACTGGATTTCTTAGGCCTGTGAAAGAAGCAGAAAATATACCTTCTCCTCCCCCTGCCTTTGAGCTACCTCCACATCCTCAGAAACCAGTGGTCCTACCCCACAAAATCTTATAATTACACTTCCCAGATTATTGTGCACGTTTTGAACATTAAAAGCCATGTCTCAACAGTGCCTTTATGAGCTCCAAAGCAAGTTTATTTTCAAAACCTTGCTCTGTATTACTCTTGTCTTTCTACTCAGGTTTTACCTTACCATTGAAGTGTTTGCATTTGTATAATACTGTTTCTGTGTGACTGAAAATTCTCAGAGATGAGTACTGGATTTTCTCCAGTATGACTATACCTCCATACTCCTATCATAGGATGGTTTCTGGGTCATGGTGAGGTTCCTTGAAAGCTTTGTTTATTTCCTTTCATTTTATTTTTTAAAACTTTATTTTTTAAAATTTTACTTACAGAAGAAGCCTCTTAACTTGTACAAAGAATAAGCAATCTTTCTTCTGGTGGTTGAATGAAAAGATGGGAAAAAGTCTTTTTCTCATTTTATGTATTTTTTTCCTCTCAAATTCTGTCTCCAGAATTGTAATCTGGTATCCAACATATCCTAACCCCAGAAAGTGACATTCTGGACTGTGTATATTCTTCCATTTAACTCTGTATTTTTTTGTTTGGCTTTTTGCATATGGTACTAACCATTCATTTGTTCCTTATTCCAAATATCTGAGTCCTCCTTTTACCTGGCACTGTTAGGCCCTAAGATTATCTTGGTGACTGAGGCAGATACACTTTCTGTCCTGGCAAGATTCACCATCTCGCCAGAGAGACAAGGTAGCCAGGCAGTTACAACACAGTGTGGAGCAGTTTTAATGAGAGAACCCAGGGTATGTGTGATCTCAGAGAAGGGACAGTAACTCAGATGTGAGAGCAGAGAGGTCCTCTTGGAGGAGGTGATACTTGGTCAACTAAGACCTGAAAGACAAGCATGTGTTAGAACAGAGGGATCCAGACTGGGGGAAGGATATTTCATGGAGAGGGGACAGAGGCTGTGGAGTGCCTGAGGTCATTTCAGAAAAAACTAGAACCTGGTTTTGTTCTTACTGAGTCCCCAAAACCAGATACATAGAAAATCGTCACAGTATTGTGCCTTCATTTTAGCCTTACCAACTCAAAACCAGGACAGTGCACATTTGAGGCATGTTTAAGAATGTGCGGCAAGTCCCTGGGCCCCAGAGGAGTAAGGTGGGCATTGTGTGAGTTTGCCAAGGGGCTGTGTCTATTAACATCCCCCTCAAACTGTTCATGGATGCTTGTCTAAGAAAGGAAGTAGTGTCGAATTCAGCTTTTCTCTGAAAAGGCCACTCCTGGCACAGGACAGCAGACCCTCTGAGCTCTGTCACGGGGAGCCAAATGGAATGTTTATTTCCAGAAACAGTCTCAGTAGCTCTAAGCTTGGACTGCTTGTCCTGGGATCCTTTGGAATGTTCCAGAAGTCAGAACTGACTTCTGAGTTTTTTAACATTGGATACCCACATTTGACCACAGATGGCTGTGACCACTCATATGGGCAGTGGGTGAGCCTGGTTCTTGAATCTTGGGGCATAAATGGTGGATGAGCAGTAGTTGTTGGCCCTGGTTCTGCCTCCTGGGGTAGATGCTGGTCACCCGAGGCATGTACTCCTGTGAACTCACATAGATATTGCTCTCCCCAAACATTTGTTGTGGAGAAGTGAAAGTACCATGGTCATTCATAATGGCAGAAATTATTAATGGAACATCAGCAAATCCCTGCAGTCCAAGGGTGAAATCAGTAGTTACCAAAGTATGACTCTTGGAACAGCAGCATCAGCCTCAACCAGGAACTTGTTAGGGATGCCCATTCTCTGTTCCACTCCAGACCTGCTGAATCAGCATCTCTGGCAGGGGTCTGGTAATTTGTGTCTTTACCACCTGCGAGGTGATTCTGATGCACACTGAAGCCTGAGAACCATTGGAGTAAATAATACAAGGTACAGGTAATGAGCATGTCCTTAGACTCCTACTGATGGGCTGCCGGTGATTTCCACTCCTTTCTTGTCACATAAGAAGGCATCTTGGAATGCCAGTGAGCATGACGTCCTTATGGGGACAACCGTGAATTTGCACAAGTTTATTAAAATGTGTACACTGTTGTTAACTTGGCTACTTTATTATTTATTGATGAATAACGTGAGACAAAAGTCACAGCAACAGAGATACCACAGTTAAATGCTATCGTTCTTTTATAGAGGTGCAGCAGTGGTTTTCATTCTTTCTTTTCTTTCTTTTTCTGACAATACCCTACAATAAGAATTATGTTTAAATTGTTATCCAGGAGACACCTACATGTGTGTATAACCCCAACAAATGTTTCATGAAGTAACACCCTTACTGTACTTCCTGTGCTACTCTATGAAAAGTTTGTTGGTTGCAAGGCATAAAATTCATTTCATGACCCACTCATGAAATGTGACCTGCAGTTTGAAAAACATGGGTATAGTGAGCTGTCTTTGTGGGGACCCTGTCTCTAGAGCAGGAGACGGATGGGGCTGTCTTCACCTCCAAATCAGGTAGACTTGGTTTTTGGTCTCTGTTCTGCCGCTCTCTGCTGTGTAACCTTGGGCAATTTACTTGTGTTCTCCGAGCTTTAATTTCGTCTGTCAGTTTGGATAATCTCTCCCTCACAGGGTTATGGTGACACGTAAGTGATAATACCTCACACCGTGACCGGCAGTGTTAGTTACTGTCATACTTGTGGGAGCGGTATTGCTAGCACTATTTTTCAGAAAATCATCAGTTACATACATTTTTGGGGTCAGTTCTCCAAAGCTGTTTTTCACAGTTTTGCCCCAAACTTTAACGAATAAGTGCTCCCTGTAGTCTGTGTATTCAGAAATACTTCTGAAGTAATTTTCTCTTAAAAACATAACCAAATTCTGTATTGTATTCCAAAATAGATTCAAGTTTTGATATATATTTGGAATATTTTGTTTTGATACAAAATTTCATCCCCTTAGCCCAAATCCTTGAGGTCAGCAAGATTGTAGATCATGCCCTGAGTATCTACACATACCACCAGCATAGCCCAGAGCATAGGTATGTAGGAAGTGTAGACATCATGATGGTGTTTCTGTGGCAAGATGTCCTTGCCGACTTTCTTGAATCGTCCTGTTCATTGGTGATTTGGGGGTAGCATCTCCATGTATGTAACTCTGTAAGGTGGCATGTCAGGTCCCTCGTGGACCCCAGGCAGTTGGCATGTGCAAGGACCAGGGATTGATCACACAAATATCCATTAGCTGGGGAGACCCAGCTAATGTCTGTTTGTCTTTCTGGAGGTCATGATTGTGGTTGGTGGCCAGGCCCCCAAGGCGATCCGCAGCGTGGAATGCTACGACTTTGAAGAGGACCGGTGGGACCAGATTGCTGAGCTTCCCTCCAGGAGATGCAGAGCAGGTGAGCGGCACCATCTGTCATCTTGCAGCCTGCCTTTCCCCAGCTTGTCTCTGCTTACTGCCGGAAATCCTCCCTTGCTTCTTGTTTCCACAAACATCTGTGCATTACAGACTCTCTTCCTTTTCCTTCTCCACTTGCCCAATTTCTGGCTGCCCCTTCTGGGGTCGGTTCTTACATGTGTAGGGACTTCATGCCAGGTCAAGTATTTGCTTGAATCACACAACATTGGAAAAACGTATATGAATAGAAATCCAGTGAGCCCCATGATGACTTCCGGTTCTGTGAAGTTAGAGACCACTGTCTGTGGTGACTTATTCATGGGACCGTCTGGCTCCCCCATTGTCACTCATTGTCACTGCATGAGCGATCGGCCACTTAAGATGAACTCGTTTTCTTGGTTTCCTGTGCCTCAGGTGTGGTGTTCATGGCTGGTCACGTGTATGCTGTGGGCGGGTTTAATGGCTCGCTGCGCGTGCGGACAGTAGATGTGTATGATGGCGTGAAGGATCAGTGGACGTCCATCGCCAGCATGCAGGAGCGCCGGAGCACTCTGGGTGCGGCCGTGCTCAATGACCTGCTCTACGCCGTGGGGGGCTTTGATGGCAGTACTGGTAGGTCTGGGATGTGGCCCCCACTCCTCCCAGCCTGGGACAAGCCCTCAGTGCAACCCTGGTTTGCTCAGCCAGTTCTTGGGCCAACCTTCTGTCCATCCATAGCTCCTTCCTTAGTAGCATACTCCTTCTACCTCATCTACCTTGCTTGCCAGAGCCAGGCCTTCCTACACACAGAATACATAACTGCCCACATGCTATCATTTCTAGGACTCTGGGAAGGATCCTGCACTCAGAAGAGGTCTTTTCTCCTCTCTATTGTTTGGGAACCCATTTTTTCAAGACAAGACTTAGAAAGAGAACATATTCAGCTTCAGGGCATCTAAGGAAGCCTCTGCTGGATGCACAGGGAAGCTGGGGTTCAGCCATGGGAGAGACCTGGCTCAGGCCCTTCCATCTTTGTCCATCGCCCTTTTACTGCCCCACAAAGCTTTGCCTGATTGTGCCACCACAGAAAAGTCCCCTTGCTCCTGGCTTCTAGGTCACTTTAGAGTTCAAATCAGAAACTACAAATAGACATGGACTTGGAGAGATTATCTCATCTCTCCTATACCTCCAGGTGAAAGTGTCTGTGGACACTAACTCTGTTACACTGAAATCCCCCCCAGGGATGTGGAAAACAATTTTTTTTGTTTGTTTTAAAGATTTTATTTATTTGACAGAGATCACAAGTAGGCAGAGAGGCAGGCAGAGAGAGAGGGGGAAGCAGGCTCCCTGCCAAGCAGAGAGCCTGATGCGGGGCTCGATAATAGGACCCTGAGGTCATGACCTGAGCTGAAGGCAGAGGCTTTAACCCACTGAGCCACCCAGGTGCCCCCAAAACAATATATTTTGACTTCTGTGATTTTCATTTGTGTCTTTAACACTTGGTAAAGTCTTTCCCAGTCTTCTCTTTGCCTCACTCATAAAATTCCAGGGTATGCAGCCCCTCCAGGGGCTGCCTCTTTTGGGTAGGACCTGAGTAATAAAGAGAAAAAAAGGGAGTGAATTGTTTCTTTTGGAAATTGCTCTCAGCCGCAAGTAGGAAACCTCACTAAACTGTGGCTGAAACAATTGAGAGATACTGTTTTACCCACGGGAGAGGGAGTCGGGAAGTTGGCAGTTATTCACTTCATCCGCTTGCTCAAGAATATTGGGGCCAAGCTCTTTGAGCGTCCCTTGTCTGTACCCTCCAGATCAGAAGGTGTCCGTTACAGCTCCATCCAGCTACGTTTGTATTCTGGGTAGCAGAAAGCACGTTGGTGTTGGCACCTGTATCAGAAAAACGATGACTATTTCAGAAATGCCCATGAGACTTCTACTTGGGCCTCATTGACTGGGTCATCCCTTTAGGGGTTCTGGGAAGGTAAGTGTTGAGCTTTTTAGCTTCTAAGTAGAGGAAGAGAGGGCAAAAGAAGGTGTTCAGTGAGGCAAGCTCAGATTTTCCCTCTGTTCTGTAGGTGTAACAGTTTACATTCACAGGGCTGTCGTGTTATACTCCTCTGTCCTCTCTTGACCCGCCCTGAGTCAGACCTCAGTGGATATCTCAGGTAGACTCACTGTAGATGTGCTGCAGGGAGGTGCCCCAGCCCGCACAGCGAGGGAGACGTGGTGCTCAGCCACACACGTGGGTTTCTCACCCTTTCCCCAGCCTCACTTTGGCACACTGGGTGATACCTCACACTGTAAAAATCTCATGAGTCTCTTGTCTCCCAGGCTTAGCGTCTGTGGAAGCCTACAGTTACAAGACCAATGAGTGGTTCTTCGTGGCCCCAATGAACACGCGGCGGAGCAGCGTGGGTGTGGGCGTCGTGGAGGGTAAGGAATGGCAGAGGGTGGTGGCCCATCCATGCCCTAGACCCTGGGTCAGGTCCCGGTGCCCTGGCTCTGCTCCTCCCATCAGAGCTCTGAGGCAGGTACTACCATCTTGATGGAACAGGTGGCGAAGGTTGAGGTGCAGAGAGCTGCAGTTATGGGCTCATGGCTGGCAGGTGGCCAGCTGTGCTGGGAAGAGTAAGAGGAGCCTAAGGGACAATGCAGGGCTGTCCCTTTGGCCACTTGTCAACGGTTCTGTCATAGGTTGAGGAATCTAGATTCAGCATATAACCTAGGAGTATACTGGGGTGGGGGTAAGAGTTCATTTTGTTTAATTTTGTCCTCCTCTGCCTTTGTTGGCCATTAACACATTAACAGAGCTTTGAGTGGGGTGGGCATTTCTTCCCAGGTCTGATTACTGTCACTGCAGGTCAGGTGGGTGGTGGAGTCCTGCTATCATCAGGAAGATTGTGTGGGTGGGGTGGGTGGGAGGGTTGAGGTCTGGGGTACAGTTAGGGCTCTGTAGTCTATAGTGCGCTCTTTTATATGCACATTTTGTTCCCCACATCCTTTTGAAGGAGGTAGGCGGAGCTTAGATGTTCTCCATTCTCCACATAGGGCAATGGAGTGTTAGAGCGGGGCACGTGATGGGCCCATTAGTGGAGAGCACAGCCAGTCCTTGAGCCCTGGTCTTCTGACTCCCAACTCAATGCTTTTTCCATTATGCTACACTCTTTCAGACCATTAGCCAATGCTAATAGGGAGTTTTACAAATACATGTGAATTTAGTGTATTCAAGCATAGAGCATGATTTGGACTAAAATGTTATCCTTTGTAGGACAACACTGATTCTTTAGCTTGTCCTGAAAGAGGGAATTTAGCTGGAATATCTGTGCATTTAGACTTGTATGCAGACGTTCTCTCTCTCTCTCTCTGTCTCCCTCTCTCTCTCACGTTTGCCCCCAGGAGCACACGTACTTGCTTTGGGGAGTGCATAATGTGCAGTGATTAGACATTAGCAGAAATATTCTTTTCTCTAACTGCGTATCTTGGTTTGTACCAGTATTACATAAGTTTCCACTCAAAAGTACACCTCGCTAACATACTAAATAAGTCATCTTGGGGAGCACAAGGATTTTGTCCTCCTCTCAAGATAAATTGTTTTTTTGCAATCTCATCCATCCTCCTGGTGGAACAGAAATTGATTTGTCTGCCAAATGTAAGTGCTTTGTCTAGCCACCTTCCCATTTCCCCCCTTGTTCCTTAGCCAGGAATATCAAACAATAGAGTAGGGGTTAAAAATAGCAAGTCCCTGTTAATAGACTCAAGGAGAAACTTTGAGTGGGTATTTTTTCAGCTGACGCAAGGTTGAGGTGGTTGGTGGGGGTTTGAGAAGTTGCTTCCATGATGGGTGCTTTGAAATACTCCCCTTGACAAGGGCTCCTCAGAGCACGTTGTTTATGTGGAGGGAGTACTGTTTTGTTGTGTGTCTGTTGACACAGAGGGCAGCCTGGCAACGTGTTGATTTTGTCCACCCTGACTTTGAAGCTCTTTAGCAATGGTTTACCTGGGGCAGCAGAGGGTCGTCCTCACAGCTCTGATGAGGAGGGTTTCATGGGGCCCCTGCTTGCCTGTGGCCTTGTAGATACAGCTCTCCATGTTGTCACAGTACTCTCCTCCCTCTCCCTGTCTCCTGCCGTGGCTGCCCGGTCTCAGTGACTCTGGGGTTGTCCTTGGGAGCTTCTCGTCTCCTCTATACCCCAGGCCTTCCTCCCCCTGGCCCCGAGTGACTTGGGCTTTGGTGAGTGGTGGGCAGCTGAGTGGGCCGTGGTTGTGTCCTGGTCTGCACATGTCGCAGAAACAGCCTGGACCCTGGGAGAGCTTCTGGATCAGGCATTTTTCTTCTGGCTCAGGTGAGGGCAGAACTGGGGAGGAGGTATCCCTTTCTTTTAGAAGGTCCACTGGAAAGGGGCAGAAAACAAAACGAGCTTCAATGATAGAGGAAGAAATAATTTTACCTATGATACAGAAATAGTTGTGATGTACAGCACAGTCTTGAGCCTCTTTCTAACTTAAAAGAATTGCAGACTTCCAAATAATAGTTGTACTTTTGTTATCTCTCCCTTAGTAAAGCACATAGTGACCAAAAAACCCTCTTTTAATTAGTAACTATTAAGTGCATTTGCATTGGGTGGTGGTTATTTAGTCTACAGCTAAAGTTTAAGATCTTTGTCATCACTCTCTCATTCCCCATCAGTCTGTGCCCACAGGTGTGGTAGGACTTCCCCTGCCCCCACCCCAACACATGGAGAGGGAGAGAGAGGGATGGAGAGATAGGAGACCTACCATATTTCAATCTCTGCTCTGGGAGAACTCTAATGCCAATTTCCTGCCCCTTGTCCAGCCTCACGCCCAGCCCCAGGCAGAAATGATGATTTTGGGTAGCAGCTTATGATATGTTTATTTTAAAAGTGGGTAGTGGTGCTTCAGGGATCTTGTGCATGGCTCCAAGATCACAAGGGAGGAAGTAGATGAATTCCAGCCATCCCAGCCCAGAGTGCACACAGAGCAGTCCACCCACATGGTCCATTTGCGGCATTGTGGACAGAGCACACAACTGATGGTGAAGACAGGCTTTGAGTTCTCACTGAAGAATATTTTCCCATCTTTGTTTTGTCTGTTTTTGTGAGCCTTCAGCCAGAAAGTCAAGCTGCCTGCCTGGAGCTGGGGCCCTCAAGCTTTCTGTGTCTTTGTCCCCTTACTCTGGAGAAGTAATGTAACTCATGTATCGTGCTAGCAAGAGTAGGCCAAGTCATTTTGGAGCCAGGCCATAGCTTTGCAGGGGTTATTTAGGGTGCGTATTTAGAAAGATGCTCAGCACTGCTTCAGGGAGCCTCACAGCTCACAAGGAAGTAAAAGGCAGAGATGTGAAGCAGGCTTAGTCTGGTTTGTGGTCCATCCGGAGGAAAGGGGCCCTGGACTCTGATGGAGGTAGAGGGGCCCCCGTGGGTTAAAGATGGAGTTTCAGCCACTGCCTCTGTTCCAGGAAAGCTGTATGCTGTCGGGGGTTACGATGGGGCTTCCCGCCAGTGCCTGAGTACCGTGGAGCAGTACAACCCGGCAACCAATGAGTGGACGTATGTGGCAGACATGAGCACGCGCCGCAGTGGTGCAGGTATGGAGGGGTGGGCTGGGGAGGGTCAGGGCACGGGCTTTGTCTGGCCCGCTCTCACGCGGGTCTGGGCCCCAGCAGGTGCACAGTCTACCTTATCTTACGTTCCCTTCCCAGTCTGTTCTCTAGACTGTGAGCTTTGTTGTTTGTTTTTTTGAAACCACTCATAAATGAAGATCATATATTTTCTTTGTCGGACTTACTTCACTGAGTATAATGCCTTCAAGGCCTTTCTTTTTCTTTTCTTTCTTTCTTTTTTTTTTTTTTTTAAGATTTTATTTATTTATATGACAGACAGAGATCACAAGCAGGCAGAGAAGCAGGCAGGGAGAGAGAGAGGGGGAAGCAGGCTCGCCACTGAGCAGAGAGCCATATGCGGGGCTCAATCCCAGGACCCTGGGATCATGACCTGAGCCGAAGGCAGAGGTTTTAACCCACTGAGCCACCCAGGTACCCCTCTTTTCTTTCTTTTTTTTTTTTTTTTAAAGATTTTATTTATTTGTTTGACAGAGATCACAAGTAGGCAGAGAGAAAGGCAGAGGGGGAGGGGGAAGCAGGCTCGCCACTGAGCAGAGAGCCAGATGCAGGGCTCAATCCCAGGACCCTGAGATCATGACCTGAGCTGAAGGCAGAGGCTTAACCCACTGAGCAACCCAGGCACCCCAAGGCCTTTCTTTTTTATATACTTTTTTCTCTTTTGTATTTTTGAAGATCAAGTTGTGATCTCACTTTATAGTACCAAACATGTGACCACTTCCTCAGCAGTCCTTAGAAATTATGCCGTTTTAATATTCAAAAATCTTTGTGTGCTTACTGGTTAGAGAAAAAAAAAAGGTGTATGGTTCCATTTAAGAAGCATTTGTGTTTGGAATGCTATTTTTTAGTGGGCTTGTTTCTGCTGATTCTGACCAGTTGGCCCTTCCTGAGCAGAACGTGAAGCAAATGCCTGAAAGTCAGGACACCTGTGCTTCAGTGCTGAGTCTGCTCAAACTTGCCTTGTGACCTTGGGCATGTCCCTTCCCCCTTTCTGGCCTCCATTTCCTCAGATGTGAAATGAGTGGGTTGGAGTAGACATTCCTTAGGGGCCAGTACAATTCACATATCTCATGTCTCCCCTCCCTTCATAGAGCTCTTTTGGTAATTGTGGT
The DNA here is from genome assembly GCF_002288905.1 of Enhydra lutris kenyoni. Taxonomy (NCBI): domain Eukaryota; kingdom Metazoa; phylum Chordata; class Mammalia; order Carnivora; family Mustelidae; genus Enhydra; species Enhydra lutris. The sequence continues at coordinate 3,140,540 of NW_019154089.1, forward strand.
GTATAGAGGCTTGGTAGAGTTGTCTTGGTACCTCCTAGGAATCTTCTGTGACTTTAAGTGTGAGATCAAGTTCAAAGCTCAAGGATGTAGGGACAGCTCAGGAGGAGTAGGGCAGCCCTAAGATAGGGGGCTGCTTCTAGGAACATCTCAAGGAGAAAGCGTGGAGGGGCAGCCCCATGTGGAGCCCCCGACCTCCCTCATCTGCCTTAGATCTGCTTCTGGAGGCGGACCTCTCTGTCTCTCCAGGCTGCCCAGGGTTTATTGCTGTGTGGAACTTTCTTGAGCTGCCCTGAACTTTTACCTGGGCTAGCGGCCCTCGACAGTGGCATCTCTCCTGCCTGTGTCCCTGGGTGAACTCAGTTTTAGGGGATGCTCTTTCTCCGAGGTGGACTCTATTCCCCTTACTGTCAGAACCCTGGCATCAGGCTCCCGAATCAGCTTTCATTTTGTGCTTTGTGTCCCTAAAGATTTGGGAAAGCTGCACCTCTGGAGTGGAGAACCCACATACTTGTGATGGTGGGTGTTCTTTGGTGGCCGAAGACTCAGAGACTGAGGCCTCTGGCTGCCTCTGGGCCTTTGAAGGGCCTGGAGCTGCTGTAGCTCGGGGTCTGGGAGACCTCTGTGTGAACATTTGTGCAAGAGGCTACAGAAGGGCAGGAGGGGCCCCCAGGGCCTGGAACGCTGCTTGCTTCTTCAGTAGAGCATGAGCCGTGCTAGCAGATGGTTGGGGGGTAAAGAGTTCATCTTTGGGAGCCATGCTGAGCTAGGTCCCGCTGAGCACAGAAGAGGGGCAGATGAGGCTGCTTTGGAGCACACTGAACGGTCTTAAACCCGGGTCTGTTAGAGACCCGGGTGTGGTGGTGGGGGGGGTGGGTCTGTTAGCTAGCCGTTGTTGATACAACACCACCATCTGCTGTTAGTTTTGGGCAACTGTGAGGAACTGCTAGCACAGCCGCGTCATTGCTAGGTGGGATTTTACGTATTGGGTCATTCAAACAATAAACTCAGTACCCCCAGGCACAGGGAAACAGATGTGGTAAGACAGATAGGGTCCTTGTCCCTGGGAAGCTTACATCCTAGAAATCGAGGGCTCGGGTCTCACGCTTGGCTGCACATCCCAGTCATCCGGTGTCCTTGTTCTGATTCCCAGCCAGGGTCTCCAGGAGGGAGGCCCCGGAATCGCTCTTTTCAACATCTCCCCACCCGATCGAGATGCAGCCTGTTGTGGGGTGGGGTGGTCTGAGGGCCCATGGAGCTCCCCAGTGGAAGCTTCCCGAGGAAGTCCAGCTTCCTCGCTTTGCAGGTGGGAGAACTGAGGCCCAGAAAGGGCAAGTTAGAGACTCCGGTCCAGACCCCACGAGTCCTGGCCTCCAGGTCAGTTGCTCTTTTGGGGATCCTGTGCCACCCTCCTGCCTGCTGGTTTTTATTCCCATGACTTGCATGGAAGGATTTTAGAAGGTTGTTCTTTTTTTGTCTTTTTTTTTTTTTTTTTAAGATTTTATTTATTTATTTGACAGAGAGAGATAGTGAGAGCAGGAACACAGGCAGGGGGAGTGGGAGAGGGAGAAGCAGGCTTCCCGCAGAGCAGGGATCCCAATGCAGGGCTCAATCCCAGGACCCCAGGATCATGACCCAAGCCTAAGGTAGGTGCCCAACAACTGAGCCACCCAGGTGCTCCTTAAATGGTTTTTCTAAAGCCTGTCCGTGATGCCACTCTGGGAGTCAGCTCTGGCTTCTCAGCATGGGGCGTGTGGAATGCTGCTCTCCTCTCTGCAAGCTCAGAGGAGAGCACGTGGCAGAAAGAACGGGTCCTGCTTCCTGGCAGGGCAGTCTGCGTGGTAATGACATCACCGCAGCTGCTGAGCAGCTCGTTTCCGCGTTGCAGTCTCTCTCCGCAACCAGTCTAATAGAAGGCTGCGGAATCCGAGTGAAACAGCGTTGTAGGAAAATGTGGCCACACAGATAGCCCAAAGGGAGGCCAACTTTGACCCTCTGGAAATAACTACTCCTGAAGTTTTGGAGGGTGTCTTTCAGTCTTTTTTGCCTTTTTTCTATTTTTCTTTGCATATGAACTCTCCCCTCCCCATTTTATACCACATACATACACACACATATGTTACGTATGTATGTATATTTACATTTCTTAAAATTAGCCACGGAGTGATTTTTGCTTTATCTGTTGGGGATTCTCAGGTTGACAGGCTTAGGCAGGCAGGGCGTCATTCTGTGTGTTTTACAGATGAGGGCACTGAGGTCTGGGGGAACAAAGCAGCACTCCCCCAGGCCACCCTGCTGATGATAGCTGCCCAGGACCAGACGCCAGGCCTCCTGGTTTCCGGTTGTGGTTGCCAGCCGGAGGCTGGGACGCTGTGCTCTGCTTTTCAGGGGTCGGGGTGCTCAGTGGCCAGCTGTATGCCACAGGCGGACATGACGGGCCCCTGGTGAGGAAGAGCGTTGAAGTTTATGATCCTGGAACAAACACCTGGAAGCAGGTGGCAGATATGAATATGTGCCGGCGTAATGCAGGTAATGAGACTGCTCTCTCCTTCTGCCCTTGGGGGTGTGGGTGTAAACAGTAGCTGTTAGACACAGGCGGAGGGACAGAACCTGGCCCAAGCTTGTACCTCAAACAGGAGTATCCATTCGTCAGATCGGTACTGGGCTAGCAGAGGGGAGAACTGGGGAATACAACCGCTAGCCACAGGGTCTGCCTGCTTAGATGCAAGGGGCTGATGACTTTCATTGTACACTCTAGGACACAGACTCCATCAAAGCCCCTGGCCCACTGGCTCTGTTGGGTAGCTAGGCACGGGGCTGTGTGGGCATGACCAGTCAGTGACACTTGGTTCTATGTTTTTTGCCTGTACCTGGCTCTGAGAACCTCTCACTTCCCACCTGAAACCCATCTCCTTCTTCCTACGGGTTGCCAGGGCCCTGATTCATTGTCCAGTGGGAGCACTTCCCATATTCCTTGCTCTGTACCTCCTGCCTCTCTGTCTCCTCCCTGTTTGCCTTCCTGTGGGAATGATCTATCTTAGAGTGTTTAGATTTTTGTTCTGGGAGCCTGACCTCCCTATTAAACTCTTTGCTTTAACAGCTTTATCTTGTGGATCATGTCCTATGTTGGTATATCTTATTTTATGCCTCTTTACTCTAGGAAAGTGTTGGCTTAGTTTAGCTTCCCAGACTGGAAAGGCAAACAGGTGACTTTCAGGCAGATTTTTTTCCTTTATACTCAAATTACCTGTTTGCTAAACTCATTTGTAGGTCATATGTTGAAAGTGTAAACAGAAGGGAGTTTATTAATTTGCCCACTGCCTGAGCCTGCTATGATAAAACTTGGCATTTGGCCTTAAGCCCCGTGAGCGAGGGATTACAGAATGCCCAAGACAGCTAGTGTATCAAAAATCCAAGAATTAAGTTTTGATGTAAATGAATATATATGTATATGTTCACATAGAGATATTTCTGTTTTTTATAGCAAAAGTGGAATCCTACTCAGTGATGTTCTACAACCTGCTTTTCTAATCCACTTCACAATCTTTCACAACTGTCTTTTTATAATGCGAGATAGACTTTCATGATATTTTAAATGGCTGTATCACAATTTAAATAACTCATCTACTATTGGGCTTTTAGATTATTTCCATTTTTCTACCAATAATGCTTTTGTTGTTATAAATGGCCTTATGGCTGATCAGTGCATACATCTCAAATTATTTCTTTAGAATTTAAGTCCAGGAGTGAAATTCTTAAGCCAGAGGGAGCATCTTTGCTTCCAGTACTATCCAGGAAGCAGTACATTTTATCCTCTCATCAGGATCTGAGATAATCTTCATCAGTACTGACAATTACTGCTTCTTGAATATCATCAATCCCCTCATGTGATTTTGAAAGAAGACACAGCGTATTAGATCAAAGCCTTGTAAACTCTTGATGAGCAAAATAATGTTTTCCTACTCTTGGCCCCTGCAGCATGAGACTTTGCCCTCATACCAGCTCTCTGTGAGATCAGGGTGGGAGGAATGCCTTGTCCCTGGGGGCTGTGTGTGGGTTTAGATCTAAGTCATGTGGAGGCATCCCAGATACAACCACTAGGCACAAAAGGATAGCTATCCCAGTGTTTACCAGAGCAAACCTACAAGCAGAGCAGGAGTAGTGTGTGTGAGATTGCCTGAGCATAGCTCAGTCTGCGTGTGGGAAGTCCACATGCTCCAGTAGAGAGGGGCCTGTACCCATAAAGAGTTACGTATTTATAGGGTCAGGGGCCAGGAATGTCCCTGGGAGCATGTAGCAGTGAGAGCTCCCTGGTCAGAGAAGAGACCTTCTTAGAAATGGGGGCTCCTCAGGGCCCAGTAGTTATTGTTGACATGGTCTCCCATTGAGCAAAATCAGACCTATGAGCCGGTTCATGGGGTCACCTTGAAGGGGAGGAGGAGTGCCTCCTGGGATCTCCATGCTTATTTCCCATCCATTCTGATCCCCTCGTGGCTCCTGCTATGATGTCTCCTATGGCCTCTGTTTCCCAGGAGTCTGCGCAGTGAACGGGCTCCTGTATGTGGTTGGAGGGGATGACGGATCCTGCAACCTGGCTTCGGTGGAATACTACAATCCCATCACTGACAAATGGACGCTGCTGCCCACCAACATGAGTACGGGGCGGAGCTACGCAGGTCAGTGTGCTGCCCCCAGTTCCACCTTCACCCCCGCCCGACCCCTGCACCCATGGAGCTGAGTTTGCTTAACTTGGGACTTCGTGCCTCCTGCATTCGATAGTAGATAATTGTCCCATGCCACCGCTCTGTCATTCTGTGCCCACAACAGATACCCCTGCTGAGCCTGGGTCTCCCCAGCGAACCGGAATGTAGGCCCAGAATTCTTTTTAACACCCGTGTTTGCAGGGGCCACTTCCAACTGCTCTGATTCGTCCTAAGATGATGGGTTTAGAATTTCATTGCCATTTCTGGCTCCTACACAGAATAAGATACAGTTCTTGCCTTGTAGAAATTTAATTGGAAAGATAAGATCTGTCTACATGAAGTAGCACATGCAAGGCAGTGTACCCATGACTTCTCAATAGAATGTGCTACGCGGTCTGTATTTTAAGACATGACAGGTGAAAACTTCCCGGAGGAAACAAGATTGGATCACCTCTGAAGGTGGGAGCTGCCCTTTGCCAGGGGCTCCCTCCCTGTGCCAGAAGGTGGTGTGTTAGGCACACCGTACCCATTCACTGTCATCCTTTCAAGAACACCCTGGGTGAATGGGACTGTAGCCTTCCATTTTACATATGATGAAATTGAGGTTTGGGGAGTCTAAGTCACCTGCCCAAGACCACATGGCTAAAAATGGCAAAGTCAGAATTCAGACTCAGGTCTGACTACTGAGCCCATACCCTCTGTACTACCCCAGCGGAGGGGGAGAAAGCACTCCAGGCAAGAGGTGGAGGCAGCAGTAAGCACCACACTGCTGTGGAGGCTTATTCTTGGCAAGCGTGTGTGATGGGCTCGGTGAGGTCTGGGAGGTCGGAGCTGCTGACGACAGGGGTCTGTAGGGAGACAAGCAGTCTCCCATACCCATGATGTAGCTCAGCAACCTGTACCTTGTCTTCCAGAAACAGGAATATTTAGAGCTAACAGTGATTTACAGAGCACATAACAACATCCCAGGCATGAAGTATTTGACACCCGTGATCTCCTTCAGTGTGCATCACAACTCCCATGGTGTTCTGATTCCCTTTTTGCGGTAGAAGGTCAATCAGTCTTGTTTGGATTTCAGGCTTGAAGGGGGCTGTGCAGGCTTGAAGGGGCTCATATCCTAGATTGTCAACACAGGCCGTCAGTTGCAGTAAACTGATTTTACTTCTTTTTCCTTGTTTAGGATTTTTCTCAACCAAATAGAAAAGTTTTTAGAGGCATGTTGGTCTTTGAGTGATTCTTTTCTCACGATTAATTATTAAAATGAGAACTTTCATTTTCTTTTCAATACGGTTGTGGGAAGAGCACGAGTATAGACAGCTTTGAGTACGAGACAGTGAGGCCAGTGAGGGGTCCTCCCTTGGCTCCTAGTGGATCTTAAGGAGAGGGGAAGATTTAGGTGTATGTGGTTAGAATTTCACATATGTGCTGAATATTTCATGTCTACCTCTTCATTGTCTGTCTGCTCTAGAAGTAACTGCGAAACAGACAAGCAAACGCGCAATTTGTCTTCAACTCCATTGACTGAGTGTATCCTTCTTTTTTTTTTTTAAGAATCTCAAGAAATTGCCTGCAATGCAGAGATAGATGGATTTGGAGTATTATTTATGATAGCAAAGAACTGAGAACTACTTAATGTGTGACATCAGAGAAGTAGTTAAACTGTGAAATATTTGTACACTGCAAGTGTTTTTTTTTTTTAATTTTTTTAAAGATTTTATCTATTTGAGAGAGAGAGAAATCACAGGTAGGCAGAGAGGCAGGCAGAGAGAGAGAGAGGGGAGGAAGCAGGCTCCCTGCAGAGCAGAGAGCCCGATGTGGGGCTCGATCCCAGGACCCTGGGATCATGACCTGAGCTGAAGGCAGAGGCTTTAACCCACTGAGCCACCCAGGCGCCCCACTGCAAGTGTTTCTAATGTCACGAGAACATGTTCATGACAGTCTGAGGGTTTAAAAGGGAGGACGCCCAAGGGATGTGCCCTGCAAGCTCAGTCACGCAGTCCTGCATCCCAGACGTTTGAGTAGCAACTGCTTAAAGAAGGGGACATCGGAGTCGGATCTCATGGATTCCAGTTCTGTGCCTTGGACTGGGGCTCTGGGCAGAGTGATCGGTCTGACTGAACTTCTTGTTTTCTCATTTGTAAAATGAGAATGAAATCATAGCAGGTTCCTCACAGTTGTTGTGCAGTAAGAGTGGAACGCTTAGCACAGTGTCTCCCTGGCATGTAGATGATCACGGTTATTTTTAAAAGCCAGGAAATAGTCCAAGAAGACAATGGTGATGCTCTTTGTATGTAGGGTTTTAAAAAACTTTCTTTCCTTGTTTGTTTCTGTGTTTTCCAAATTTCCTGAAATGAGAATATTTTCTTTTTTTTTGAAAGATTTTATTTATTTTGAGAGAGACAGTGTGTGTGAGTTGGGGGGAGGGGCACAAACAGAGGGAGAGAGAGAGAATTTCAAGCAGGATCCCCACTGAGGGCGGAGCCCAACCTGTGCCTTGATCCCAGGATCCTGAGATCATGACCTTAGCCGAAATGAGGAGTTGGACGCTTAACTGACTGAGCCACCCAGGTGCATCAAAAATATTTTACTTCTATAATCAAAAGAGGAGGTTTATTTTTAAAATTTTTAAATTTTCTAGGTTTTATATATTTTTTTGAGAGAGAGAGAGAGAGAGAGAGCACAGGCAGGGAGAGTGGCAGGCAGAGGGAGAGGGAGAAGCAGGCTCCTGCCGAGCAAGGAGCCTGATGTGGGGATCATGACCTGAGCTGAAGGCACACGCTTAACTGACTGAGCTACTAAGGTACCTCTGAAGAGGAGGTTAATATAAAAAAAAAACAATACAGGACCTGGCTTTTCTTATCTTTTCTTTCTTTCTTTTTTTTTTTTTTTTTTTTTAGTGCTACCTTACGAAAGAATTCTGAGGTGCAGGGAGATGTTGTCAAGGTCAGGCAACACATCTGGGTCTGCGGACTGCAGTGCTGCCCACCTCTGAGCTTTTCTATCTGCACCTTTATCCCGAATTCACATGCAGTGGGTGTCTTAGAATCTCACTCCTGGGGTATCCTGGCATTTCTCTCAGGAGTGTTCTCTCAATCTCCTCTGTAGCCAGAAGATTTTATAGTCATGGGACCTCGTTAAAGTAACTGTCAGTTACACCGGACCAACAGACCTTACCTGTAAATTAGGATTTTGTTTGATTGAAGGTACCAGAAGAGCAGACATGTACTTGCTTAAGCAAGGAGGGAGTGTACCTATCTCAGGCAGAAGGAAGACCAGAAGTCCAGGGCTGGCCTAGGGCTCGGGCTGTCGTTGAAAAACCAGGCTTGTTCTCCCTTTTCTGTTTTGCTGGCTTTACCAGTAGCCACCACCACCATGGGCTGTGTGTAAGCCACCTTTCGGGTGGGGCACCGGACAGAGCCAAAGCTGCAGCCTGGGCAAACGTGTGTTTGCAATGGTCTTGGCCAGGCCTGGGGCACGTGGCCCTGCCAGCTGTCAGGCAGTCTGGGAAGCTGAGTCAGTCATATGCTGTCTCTGCCGTCGTGAACAGCAAGTAGAGGGGAGGTTGGCTGAATCCACCTATGGTATTTGCCACGGAGGCATTCTAGGATCATCTGTGAATTCATAAGTTAGCCATGGAGTATAGTTCACTTTGGCTAAAGTCATTTTGGAGACAGACATTGTCTGGACTGTTGTTCTGAGCACAGTGTTTAGCACGGGAAGGGTCTTTCCATCAGGTGACATCACACAGCATGGGAGCTGAGCCTCAAGAGGTCAGTGGTCTTGCCTAAGGCCTCCCTGCTGCTGGACTGGTGGCCAAGCTAGGACCGGCATGCAGTGTTTCTTACTTGCTTGAAGTCAGTTCACTGTTCTTTCTAGTTCATTTCAGTATCTTGTAAAAGTAGGCATGAATCCTTGTCACTTGTCTTACAGTGATGGAGAGGTAGAGCCAAGGAACTGCCTCTGGGCCCCCTGTGACAGTGCGGAGTGTCATGAGGTTGAGTTCTGGTCTTGGAAAAGAACTCCTTGAGATAGCAACCATGTTCATGTGATGATGCTAGGGGAGCCCACTAGCTGTGGTGCTGAAGGCCTGTGTGTGCGGGTTCAGGTGTCTTGCCAGGCCTTGGCTGTAAGAGTGGGAAAGAGCCCACTGTGGGCCGCCTGAGTCCTCAGGCCCTGTGGGGCTTGGATACAGACATGCCCCTTCCCCTTGACTGGGGCTTTAGGATGGCTCAGACCCATGAACCCCTTGGTTCTCTGAATACCTTTGAAGAAGCTGAGGTGCTCACTTTCTTTCCCTTTCATCATAGGTGTTGCTGTGATTCACAAGCCCTTGTGACCCACAGGCCCACGGCCAGGAGGTGGAGGCAGGGGAAGGGTGCTGCCTGTGGTTCAGAACAGCCGCGCCATGACTGTCGGTGCCACTCACCGCCGGAGTCCGCAGCGGAGCAAGACATGCCCTCCTCCAAAGTGGCCGAGTGGCGTCCGGCGTGGAGACTGGTGATCGCCTCCTGCTCCCCTGAAGTGTTCGGGACTCCCCCCTGAGCAATGGGTTCCTAAAGCTCCAGGCAGCACCTGGGGGCTTTTTTGTGTGTTTCTACATGAACACCCAAGAACCTGGGGACAATGTGTGTGTGTGTGTGTGTGTGTGTGTGTGTGTGTGTGTGTGTGTGTGTGCATGTGTGTGTGTGGAACATGGTGTTTCACGAAGTTGGGGGATGTGTGACAATCTACTGGATTTCTTTACTACTGATCCTTCTGTGCTAAAAATCAAATCACAGAAACCTCTCTTCCGGATTTGCCCTGTGGGAACCCCGAGATTCCTAAAGCTGCTGACCTCTGGAGGTCTGGGTGGACAGGCCAGGAATGTCCAGAAAATGACTGGTGATGGGGGTGTTGCTTTGACTATGCCCACAGACTGACTTTGACTCCTGGCATGGTCTGCAGAAGAGCTGGGCATTCTTGAATCTGCGCTGTGTCTTCTGTGTGTGAGAACTGGGAACAGACGGGGGTCCCCAGCCCCTCCACTGGGTGCTCTTCCTTGGGCTTTCCTTCAGGAAGCAGATGAGAACCATCTGGTCCTTGGACCACTGGTCTTTGAGGTTGTGGATTCCAGGCTTGGGAGATTTTGTGTCTTTTCAATTGGGAAAACTAGCTCTTTGGAGAAGTCCTGAGTACCACACTGGAGAAAAAAAAATACACACCCACATATATATACATGAACAACTAAAACAAAACAACAAACAAAAGTGGTAAGGCAGTTCCTGCCACCAAAAATGGTCTCAGAGAGGATCCTACTTCTGGGTTTTCCTGGGATGGGACAGTCCCCATCTATACTTATTATCCATGCTTAATTCTTCCTAGCAGCCCATTTTACTCTCAGAAGTGTCCTGGTTTGGAGAATAAATAAAAGGTCACCCTACCTCCAAACCCAGAGATAGTTTTGCCCCTGCCTTAGGGGTCCTATTTGATCTAGATCACTGTGGATGATTTCAAGGGAGTATACCAGCTGGGGCTGGGCCTCAGCACTAGATGGTGATGGTCAAGTCTGTCTGAGGTCCTCGTCTTCCTTTCCTTGTGCTCTCCCCCTGTTCCAGGGCCTGTACCCTCAGAATACTCTTTTCCTCCTTGTTTCTCCTGAGAGGGAGGAGATGGTGGTAAATGCCCAGGATGTGTGATCTCTCTCAGGGATACTTGCATTTTAAAAGAGGAGCTTGGTGAGAGCTTTGCTAATTCACTGGTAGAAATTATTAATGATAGAACGTCAAACATCTGGAGGGGGTGGTGGGTATTTGAGGAATGATTTTCATTAAAGAAAGAAAGAAAGAGGAAGGAAGGCAGGCAGGAAGGAAGAAAGGTGAATCTATTCCTCACCTTGCAAGTCACTTATGTTGGAATTTGTGGCATAAGGAGGGAAGGTCTTGTGTCTGGAGAGTACTCTGACATCATCAGGGCTGGGCTTTAATGCTCCCTGATTTTGGGGTCCACTTACAGGAGTCAAGGGGCGTTATGAAACCTGATGTGGGACTTCTGATCTAACTGGGCTACTTCCAAGCAGATCCTGCGGGAGCCTGGCATCCCCTCCAGCTCCCGGCTGCAGTTCGGAAGCCAGTAGCCTCCCTAGCTAGCTGGCCTCTCTGTGTATTTACTGTGTGTTTTTTGTGCACTGAACACTCAACTCTCTTGAAGAAGAAACGACTTCTGTTGTTGAGCAGATGTTATGTCAGTGAGACATTTGGAGGGCAGCACCAAGACATCCGGAATTCTTAGCATCAAGGCATCCAGAAGAGGCTGGAATATCCAGCTTTGTTGGGCCTGGAGGAAATGTCTCCAAAGGAATCAAGGCATGCCTTCATTTGGGTGCTGTGCTCTCACTTGGCACTGGAGATGCCTGTGGCTTCAGAGCTCTGCCTGGGCTCGGAGGCTGACAAAATGAGCTTTTTGTCGCAAACGTTTTTCTTCCCGGCCTGAGGAGGGTTTGGGACTCGGTTTTGTTTCCTGGTGGGGATGAGGCTGGGGGATGGGGTCCCTCGTGTGCTGTTCACACAGCTCCTGATTTCGGATGAAAGGTGAACTTCCCACCCCCTTTCCCAACACCTCTAGGAGTTAGACTTGGATGCACATGTGGGGGAGGTTCTTGTTTTTAATCTGCCCAGAGCGAGTCCCTTCCCTGAGAGCACACTGGCCATGGTTTCTGCTCTTGGGGTTTTTGCTATTGGTTCCACCTGCTGGGAAGCACTGCCCCCTGCTGATAGTATTGCTGAGGCCATGGTCACCTCGTCCTCACGTGTCCTTTCTCACAGGGACTCCAGCACTGGTACGTCACCACCAAAAAGCCGTTCGGCTCTTGCTGCCCACAGATGCCATTTAAAACCTGCTGTCTCTCTATCACTAGGTATGATTCTCTCTCCACAGTGCACACAGCCCACTTGATTTCAAGTCTGTGCTGGTCCCGTGGTAGGTGAACCCCTCACCGCCCCCTGCCCCCCCACCAATTTGGTGGCTGCAGCTGCTTGTGCATGCAGCTTTGCGGGGAGGTGGATCTGAAAGCTGATCACGGTGATGAAATGGAATTGCGGCCCAAGGTTAGAAGCTGCTTAGACGCCGCTTGGATACTGATTTGGACATCACAGAAGTCAGACTCTGAATCCCAAAGTTCCTTCTCCTCAGTACCTAATGGCATCTCTCCTTCTAAAAAGTTGCAGTATTATGCAAATGAAACTGACCTCATTTTCTTCTATGCAATAAGAATACTTAATTCTGTTTCACGACAAACTAGTTGCAATACCCCCTTACATGCTTTTGAGCGGCGTTACTTTGATATCTGTTGTGTAATATTTGTATATTCCTGAGCCAGAGCCTTTCAAAGATTGCCTTTTTATAAAATTGAAGCTATAGCATTCAGGCTAAACTTTTAATGTAGATATTTTTATAAGATCATTTTTTAGGATATCTGAATTGATTTTTATTATCCATGATAATGAAGTGTTGTGTTCCCGTAAGTCATGCTGTCTCCTAGTTCATGCCTGTAGCTATTTTCTGTCTGCTTGTCACCCTCCAAAAACTGATTTTTTTTTTTTTTTTTAGTACTTCCAGATAGATGAATCTTTCTGACTTTGAGTCTTCTTTCTGATGCCATATTCAAGGGAGATTGCTGGAAAACACAATCCCTGGTGTTTCTGGAATTGCTTAGGGACTAATGTTTAGCCTGACTCAACAATTCCCCAACTATGTTGCCTGACCACTTATTTTTTTTGGAGTCTGCTCTTTGCAGAGGGGAGGCTGGTTGGCCCCTCTCCTGGTGGCTCTCACTGCCTGGTGCTGAGCCTGGCATGCGGTGGCATGGAGGAGCTCGAGAAAGGGCTGCCCTGAAGGGCCTACTCCCAGGAGTTTCCTAGATCTGGCAAACCAATCCTCATTCTCTTCTGCCCCTCGTTCTTCCAAAGCCTCTACCAGCTAGAGGCCTTTGTTGCTGGAGGATGTCCCTTTTGGAAGCATCTTCTCTATGAACTTTAAAAGAGGGCTTACTCCTCACGATCATTAAGAATGTGTTAAACGTGTGCTTCACAGTATACCTAAAACTTGCTTCTTGAGCTGTGTCTGCACTTCAGGCTCTATTTTATGTATTTATCTGCCATTAGCCTCATTAAACCAGTCTTTTATTTTTATTATTATTGGGACAGGTGCCATTTGAATTGCCTCGATGCTCCCCATTTGCACCTTGTTGGATCAGGTTGGGAGGTTGAGCAAACTCATATTCCAGTTAGCTGGAGTTTTTAAGGCTTTGTTTGCGTGGAGAAGCAAAGAGGTTAGAATGTATTTTTTTTTTTTTTTTAAGTATTTGCACTGTTTAGAGTCCTAAGCCCCTCGTGTTTAGCTGTGCTGTGTGTGCTGTGTGACCGAGCAGGTGAGCCAGCAGCATTTTCGACATTTGGGAAGGGAAGAGACTTCTTTAGTGGATAACCACTGCCTCATAGCACCTGCACAGCCTTTGTCATGGGGCTGAGTGACTCATGGGTATGGCATCAGCCAAGGCAGGAATGCATGTGACGGTGGCATCTGGAGAAACAAATCGCCCTAGTACTACGTTCTTGCCCATGGCTATGAGATTGAAAACCATTCTCCCCTGTTTTTCAGTGGCAATAAAGGACCCTTGTTGGATTTTTTGTTTAATTTGTATATGATGTATAAAATACTTTGAAAGAAGACTCAAGACGCTGAATGTGTATGTCTGTGTGGGTGCTCTGTCCATGTGGTTGTCCATAGGCGACCTGACTTGATCACTGATGCCCTGTGAACACACTGCTTCAGTAAGGTCCTTGATCTCCTATTCTCTGCTTGGATGTTAGAGCCCATCTATCCAGCAAACGAACACTTGTCCCAGGCTCCATCAGTTACAGCGATAGCCGAAGAAACCGTTCCTCAAATGGATGATTTCAAGAGGAATCAAGTTCAAGTTTCCCATACTTAATGTTAATAAAAGCTGAACTGTGAAAACCTTTCTCAGTATTTTATTTCCATAGTCCAGGCTCTCCATTTTGTCTTATTCCCACCTTATCTTCAGATTAAAAATTTTTTTTTCTTAAAAATAAAGCTACCCTATGGCCCTGCAATTGCACTACTGGGTATTTACCCCAAAGATACAGATGTAATGAAACGAAGGGCCATATGTACCCCAATGTTCATAGCAGCAATGTCCACTATGGCCAAACCATAGAAAGAGCTGAGATGCCCTTCAACAGATGAATGGATAAAGAAGATGTGGTCCATATATACGATGGAGTATTATGTCTCCATCAGAAAGGATGAATACCCAACTTTTGTATCAACATGGAGGGGACTGGAGGAGATTATGCTGAGAGAAATAAATCAAGCAGAGAAGGTCAATTATCATATGGTTTCACTTACTTGTGGAGTATAAGGAATAACACGGAGGACATTAGAAGGAAAGGAAAAGTGAAGTGGGGGAAATCGGAGGGGAAGATGAACCATGAGAGACTGTGGACTCCAAGAAATAAACTGAGGGTTTTAGAGGGGAGGGGATGGGAGATGGGTGAACCTGGTGGTGGGTATTAAGGAGGGCACGTATTTCATGGGGCACTGGGTGTGGTACATAAACAATGAATCCTGGAACACTGAGGAAAAAAAAAACAGTGGGAGAGAAGAGAATGATTATCCTATTTAGATGGATCAGAAATGACAAACAGTAGTGATGTTCTCAGTTAGGTAGCCAGAGGATTTCTCAGAGGATGTCCATCTTCATAATAAAAATAGCCAACATCTAAAAAATAAATAAATAAATAAAATAAAATTTTTTTCTTTAAGATCCGCTGGACAGGGTCTGTATCCCAAGGTCTCTATTCCCTGGCCTCAGCACAGTGTCAGACCCACCAAGACGATCAGCGAGGCCCAGAGAGGCCCGTCCCTCCAGTAGGTGTTTGGTAGTGTGGGCATCTGTCCAGTGATTGTCAGGTGGGTGTGCTGGTCTCACACACAGAGAAGAGGAAACAGAGATCTGCCTGTAAATAAAAAATAATCAAGTTTTAGAAGTTTTCTATAAAACCTATTGGTTTTACAGGTGTTTTTATTATTACATATACAAATATTAGTTTTATTTTGTTAAATATGTATAACTTTTAAATGTCTATTTATAAAACAGCAACATATATGAAATAATGCTAGGTAACATTTACTGAGTATGTACCACGTGCCAAGCACTTTTTGAAGTGCTCTACCTCTGTCAATGCCTTTAATGCTCATCATGGGCTTCTGAGTTACTGTTATCTTTTATAGACGAAAATATGAAATGCACAGAGGTTAAATAACTTGTGTAAGGTAGCCGAGCTGCCAAGGGATGGAGCCAGGATATTGGCTACACTCTGGAGTCCTGTCTTTAGGCATCTGTTGCTGCATCCTTGAGGACATCATGAGGGGAGGAGGGGTTGCTAAGAAGCACCTAGGAGTCCCTGGGAAGTGCAAGAATGGCTCAGGAAAAATACCGAAGCCCAACTTGCCAGGCCTTTTGGACCAATGCTGTCCCTACCTTCTTATCAGTGGAAAATAATCCTATTTGTTGCTGTGGTGATAGCAGCAAGAGACACATTTGAATGCGTACTTATTTTTTACCAGACACCCTGCTAAGTGCTTTACAACTTGATCTTTAATCCCTGTGACAACCTCTGTGGGAGGTGGCATTACTTTTTTTTGGAGGCTGGTTGTTTCCTATTGGCTTCTCTGCCTTGCCCCTTTCCTGGCTCCTCCTCTTGAGTAACTGTGGTCACCAGGAGTCTGATCCCAGGAGTCGAATGACCAGTTCAGCTGGGCTTCACCATATGGCAGGGTGAGAGCCTCCTACTGGGACTTGGTTCAGTGGCAATTCTCAAATCCATATGCTCAGGGATAGGGGTTCCCCTCTGGTGAACAAACTGGACTGTCCCAGGATCCTTGAGGATGTCATTGGTTCTGTCCTGTTCCAGGTGACAGGCAGACAGCTCAGGTCAGGCTCCTCTCCAGGCTAGAGAGACCCAAGGGACAAGTGGGAGCCTCTTGGCCACATCCCTCCCCACATTTGGAAAAGTGTATTTTGAGATCCCAGGGGACACGACCTGCTTGACTCTGTCTGTATGCCCTGTGCCTAGCACTGGGTTGGCGCTGAATATTTACAGGAAAAGAAGAAAGACCTGTGAGGAGGGTTCAAGTGGTGGAAACCAGCAGGTTCAGTCTGGGGTGTTAGTGGGGGCTGGGATTTGAGAGGGGAGAGACACATGTGCATCCAGAGAGTGGGGGACAGACTCCAGAGACCTGGGGAAAGGGGTGTGAGTTTTTCACTAAGCAAGAGACCCAGAGACAGGGAATGAGACAGAAACAGAGGGAGACAAACATAATGAGAAAGATGCACACACGTGCACACATACAGATATACACACAGCCAGACAAGAGACCACTCCTACAGAAATACAGATGCAGAGACCCAGAGGGAGGTGAAGAGAGAGGCCATTGCTTCTTAAAGTGACAGAAGACAGGTCAGCCCAGTGCCTCAGACCAGAAGCATTCATCAGGAGACGCAGGTCCTCACCTGACCTCTGGTAAGCTGATGCCATGGCCTTGAGTCAGGCTGGAACCCTTGGCGTCCTTGTCTCCACCTGTAAAATATGGATGCTAACACCGTTTTTGTGAGTTTGTGGAGAAGATTCCTTGAGGAGGCCCTAAAATATGGAAGGCAGACCCTCTCGACCCTGGGGAGGCTGGGCTGGACAGAGCAGATTCTTTTTTTTTTTTTTCATGTGTGTGTGTGGAACATGGTGTTTCACGAAGTTGGGGGATGTGTGACAATCTACTGGATTTCTTTACTACTGATCCTTCTGTGCTAAAAATCAAATCACAGAAACCTCTCTTCCGGATTTGCCCTGTGGGAACCCCGAGATTCCTAAAGCTGCTGACCTCTGGAGGTCTGGGTGGACAGGCCAGGAATGTCCAGAAAATGACTGGTGATGGGGGTGTTGCTTTGACTATGCCCACAGACTGACTTTGACTCCTGGCATGGTCTGCAGAAGAGCTGGGCATTCTTGAATCTGCGCTGTGTCTTCTGTGTGTGAGAACTGGGAACAGACGGGGGTCCCCAGCCCCTCCACTGGGTGCTCTTCCTTGGGCTTTCCTTCAGGAAGCAGATGAGAACCATCTGGTCCTTGGACCACTGGTCTTTGAGGTTGTGGATTCCAGGCTTGGGAGATTTTGTGTCTTTTCAATTGGGAAAACTAGCTCTTTGGAGAAGTCCTGAGTATCACACTGGAGAAAAAAAAATACACACCCACATATATATACATGAACAACTAAAACAAAACAACAAACAAAAGTGGTAAGGCAGTTCCTGCCACCAAAAATGGTCTCAGAGAGGATCCTACTTCTGGGTTTTCCTGGGATGGGACAGTCCCCATCTATACTTATTATCCATGCTTAATTCTTCCTAGCAGCCCATTTTACTCTCAGAAGTGTCCTGGTTTGGAGAATAAATAAAAGGTCACCCTACCTCCAAACCCAGAGATAGTTTTGCCCCTGCCTTAGGGGTCCTATTTGATCTAGATCACTGTGGATGATTTCAAGGGAGTATACCAGCTGGGGCTGGGCCTCAGCACTAGATGGTGATGGTCAAGTCTGTCTGAGGTCCTCGTCTTCCTTTCCTTGTGCTCTCCCCCTGTTCCAGGGCCTGTACCCTCAGAATACTCTTTTCCTCCTTGTTTCTCCTGAGAGGGAGGAGATGGTGGTAAATGCCCAGGATGTGTGATCTCTCTCAGGGATACTTGCATTTTAAAAGAGGAGCTTGGTGAGAGCTTTGCTAATTCACTGGTAGAAATTATTAATGATAGAACGTCAAACATCTGGAGGGGGTGGTGGGTATTTGAGGAATGATTTTCATTAAAGAAAGAAAGAAAGAGGAAGGAAGGCAGGCAGGAAGGAAGAAAGGTGAATCTATTCCTCACCTTGCAAGTCACTTATGTTGGAATTTGTGGCATAAGGAGGGAAGGTCTTGTGTCTGGAGAGTACTCTGACATCATCAGGGCTGGGCTTTAATGCTCCCTGATTTTGGGGTCCACTTACAGGAGTCAAGGGGCGTTATGAAACCTGATGTGGGACTTCTGATCTAACTGGGCTACTTCCAAGCAGATCCTGCGGGAGCCTGGCATCCCCTCCAGCTCCCGGCTGCAGTTCGGAAGCCAGTAGCCTCCCTAGCTAGCTGGCCTCTCTGTGTATTTACTGTGTGTTTTTTGTGCACTGAACACTCAACTCTCTTGAAGAAGAAACGACTTCTGTTGTTGAGCAGATGTTATGTCAGTGAGACATTTGGAGGGCAGCACCAAGACATCCGGAATTCTTAGCATCAAGGCATCCAGAAGAGGCTGGAATATCCAGCTTTGTTGGGCCTGGAGGAAATGTCTCCAAAGGAATCAAGGCATGCCTTCATTTGGGTGCTGTGCTCTCACTTGGCACTGGAGATGCCTGTGGCTTCAGAGCTCTGCCTGGGCTCGGAGGCTGACAAAATGAGCTTTTTGTCGCAAACGTTTTTCTTCCCGGCCTGAGGAGGGTTTGGGACTCGGTTTTGGTTCCTGGTGGGGATGAGGCTGGGGGATGGGGTCCCTCGTGTGCTGTTCACACAGCTCCTGATTTCGGATGAAAGGTGAACTTCCCACCCCCTTTCCCAACACCTCTAGGAGTTAGACTTGGATGCACATGTGGGGGAGGTTCTTGTTTTTAATCTGCCCAGAGCGAGTCCCTTCCCTGAGAGCACACTGGCCATGGTTTCTGCTCTTGGGGTTTTTGCTATTGGTTCCACCTGCTGGGAAGCACTGCCCCCTGCTGATAGTATTGCTGAGGCCATGGTCACCTCGTCCTCACGTGTCCTTTCTCACAGGGACTCCAGCACTGGTACGTCACCACCAAAAAGCCGTTCGGCTCTTGCTGCCCACAGATGCCATTTAAAACCTGCTGTCTCTCTATCACTAGGTATGATTCTCTCTCCACAGTGCACACAGCCCACTTGATTTCAAGTCTGTGCTGGTCCCGTGGTAGGTGAACCCCTCACCGCCCCCTGCCCCCCACCAATTTGGTGGCTGCAGCTGCTTGTGCATGCAGCTTTGCGGGGAGGTGGATCTGAAAGCTGATCACGGTGATGAAATGGAATTGCGGCCCAAGGTTAGAAGCTGCTTAGACGCCGCTTGGATACTGATTTGGACATCACAGAAGTCAGACTCTGAATCCCAAAGTTCCTTCTCCTCAGTACCTAATGGCATCTCTCCTTCTAAAAAGTTGCAGTATTATGCAAATGAAACTGACCTCATTTTCTTCTATGCAATAAGAATACTTAATTCTGTTTCACGACAAACTAGTTGCAATACCCCCTTACATGCTTTTGAGCGGCGTTACTTTGATATCTGTTGTGTAATATTTGTATATTCCTGAGCCAGAGCCTTTCAAAGATTGCCTTTTTATAAAATTGAAGCTATAGCATTCAGGCTAAACTTTTAATGTAGATATTTTTATAAGATCATTTTTTAGGATATCTGAATTGATTTTTATTATCCATGATAATGAAGTGTTGTGTTCCCGTAAGTCATGCTGTCTCCTAGTTCATGCCTGTAGCTATTTTCTGTCTGCTTGTCACCCTCCAAAAACTGATTTTTTTTTTTTTTTTTAGTACTTCCAGATAGATGAATCTTTCTGACTTTGAGTCTTCTTTCTGATGCCATATTCAAGGGAGATTGCTGGAAAACACAATCCCTGGTGTTTCTGGAATTGCTTAGGGACTAATGTTTAGCCTGACTCAACAATTCCCCAACTATGTTGCCTGACCACTTATTTTTTTTGGAGTCTGCTCTTTGCAGAGGGGAGGCTGGTTGGCCCCTCTCCTGGTGGCTCTCACTGCCTGGTGCTGAGCCTGGCATGCGGTGGCATGGAGGAGCTCGAGAAAGGGCTGCCCTGAAGGGCCTACTCCCAGGAGTTTCCTAGATCTGGCAAACCAATCCTCATTCTCTTCTGCCCCTCGTTCTTCCAAAGCCTCTACCAGCTAGAGGCCTTTGTTGCTGGAGGATGTCCCTTTTGGAAGCATCTTCTCTATGAACTTTAAAAGAGGGCTTACTCCTCACGATCATTAAGAATGTGTTAAACGTGTGCTTCACAGTATACCTAAAACTTGCTTCTTGAGCTGTGTCTGCACTTCAGGCTCTATTTTATGTATTTATCTGCCATTAGCCTCATTAAACCAGTCTTTTATTTTTATTATTATTGGGACAGGTGCCATTTGAATTGCCTCGATGCTCCCCATTTGCACCTTGTTGGATCAGGTTGGGAGGTTGAGCAAACTCATATTCCAGTTAGCTGGAGTTTTTAAGGCTTTGTTTGCGTGGAGAAGCAAAGAGGTTAGAATGTATTTTTTTTTTTTTTTTAAGTATTTGCACTGTTTAGAGTCCTAAGCCCCTCGTGTTTAGCTGTGCTGTGTGTGCTGTGTGACCGAGCAGGTGAGCCAGCAGCATTTTCGACATTTGGGAAGGGAAGAGACTTCTTTAGTGGATAACCACTGCCTCATAGCACCTGCACAGCCTTTGTCATGGGGCTGAGTGACTCATGGGTATGGCATCAGCCAAGGCAGGAATGCATGTGACGGTGGCATCTGGAGAAACAAATCGCCCTAGTACTACGTTCTTGCCCATGGCTATGAGATTGAAAACCATTCTCCCCTGTTTTTCAGTGGCAATAAAGGACCCTTGTTGGATTTTTTGTTTAATTTGTATATGATGTATAAAATACTTTGAAAGAAGACTCAAGACGCTGAATGTGTATGTCTGTGTGGGTGCTCTGTCCATGTGGTTGTCCATAGGCGACCTGACTTGATCACTGATGCCCTGTGAACACACTGCTTCAGTAAGGTCCTTGATCTCCTATTCTCTGCTTGGATGTTAGAGCCCATCTATCCAGCAAACGAACACTTGTCCCAGGCTCCATCAGTTACAGCGATAGCCGAAGAAACCGTTCCTCAAATGGATGATTTCAAGAGGAATCAAGTTCAAGTTTCCCATACTTAATGTTAATAAAAGCTGAACTGTGAAAACCTTTCTCAGTATTTTATTTCCATAGTCCAGGCTCTCCATTTTGTCTTATTCCCACCTTATCTTCAGATTAAAAATTTTTTTTTCTTAAAAATAAAGCTACCCTATGGCCCTGCAATTGCACTACTGGGTATTTACCCCAAAGATACAGATGTAATGAAACGAAGGGCCATATGTACCCCAATGTTCATAGCAGCAATGTCCACTATGGCCAAACCATAGAAAGAGCTGAGATGCCCTTCAACAGATGAATGGATAAAGAAGATGTGGTCCATATATACGATGGAGTATTATGTCTCCATCAGAAAGGATGAATACCCAACTTTTGTATCAACATGGAGGGGACTGGAGGAGATTATGCTGAGAGAAATAAATCAAGCAGAGAAGGTCAATTATCATATGGTTTCACTTACTTGTGGAGTATAAGGAATAACACGGAGGACATTAGAAGGAAAGGAAAAGTGAAGTGGGGGAAATCGGAGGGGAAGATGAACCATGAGAGACTGTGGACTCCAAGAAATAAACTGAGGGTTTTAGAGGGGAGGGGATGGGAGATGGGTGAACCTGGTGGTGGGTATTAAGGAGGGCACGTATTTCATGGGGCACTGGGTGTGGTACATAAACAATGAATCCTGGAACACTGAGGAAAAAAAAAACAGTGGGAGAGAAGAGAATGATTATCCTATTTAGATGGATCAGAAATGACAAACAGTAGTGATGTTCTCAGTTAGGTAGCCAGAGGATTTCTCAGAGGATGTCCATCTTCATAATAAAAATAGCCAACATCTAAAAAATAAATAAATAAATAAAATAAAATTTTTTTCTTTAAGATCCGCTGGACAGGGTCTGTATCCCAAGGTCTCTATTCCCTGGCCTCAGCACAGTGTCAGACCCACCAAGACGATCAGCGAGGCCCAGAGAGGCCCGTCCCTCCAGTAGGTGTTTGGTAGTGTGGGCATCTGTCCAGTGATTGTCAGGTGGGTGTGCTGGTCTCACACACAGAGAAGAGGAAACAGAGATCTGCCTGTAAATAAAAAATAATCAAGTTTTAGAAGTTTTCTATAAAACCTATTGGTTTTACAGGTGTTTTTATTATTACATATACAAATATTAGTTTTATTTTGTTAAATATGTATAACTTTTAAATGTCTATTTATAAAACAGCAACATATATGAAATAATGCTAGGTAACATTTACTGAGTATGTACCACGTGCCAAGCACTTTTTGAAGTGCTCTACCTCTGTCAATGCCTTTAATGCTCATCATGGGCTTCTGAGTTACTGTTATCTTTTATAGACGAAAATATGAAATGCACAGAGGTTAAATAACTTGTGTAAGGTAGCCGAGCTGCCAAGGGATGGAGCCAGGATATTGGCTACACTCTGGAGTCCTGTCTTTAGGCATCTGTTGCTGCATCCTTGAGGACATCATGAGGGGAGGAGGGGTTGCTAAGAAGCACCTAGGAGTCCCTGGGAAGTGCAAGAATGGCTCAGGAAAAATACCGAAGCCCAACTTGCCAGGCCTTTTGGACCAATGCTGTCCCTACCTTCTTATCAGTGGAAAATAATCCTATTTGTTGCTGTGGTGATAGCAGCAAGAGACACATTTGAATGCGTACTTATTTTTTACCAGACACCCTGCTAAGTGCTTTACAACTTGATCTTTAATCCCTGTGACAACCTCTGTGGGAGGTGGCATTACTTTTTTTTGGAGGCTGGTTGTTTCCTATTGGCTTCTCTGCCTTGCCCCTTTCCTGGCTCCTCCTCTTGAGTAACTGTGGTCACCAGGAGTCTGATCCCAGGAGTCGAATGACCAGTTCAGCTGGGCTTCACCATATGGCAGGGTGAGAGCCTCCTACTGGGACTTGGTTCAGTGGCAATTCTCAAATCCATATGCTCAGGGATAGGGGTTCCCCTCTGGTGAACAAACTGGACTGTCCCAGGATCCTTGAGGATGTCATTGGTTCTGTCCTGTTCCAGGTGACAGGCAGACAGCTCAGGTCAGGCTCCTCTCCAGGCTAGAGAGACCCAAGGGACAAGTGGGAGCCTCTTGGCCACATCCCTCCCCACATTTGGAAAAGTGTATTTTGAGATCCCAGGGGACACGACCTGCTTGACTCTGTCTGTATGCCCTGTGCCTAGCACTGGGTTGGCGCTGAATATTTACAGGAAAAGAAGAAAGACCTGTGAGGAGGGTTCAAGTGGTGGAAACCAGCAGGTTCAGTCTGGGGTGTTAGTGGGGGCTGGGATTTGAGAGGGGAGAGACACATGTGCATCCAGAGAGTGGGGGACAGACTCCAGAGACCTGGGGAAAGGGGTGTGAGTTTTTCACTAAGCAAGAGACCCAGAGACAGGGAATGAGACAGAAACAGAGGGAGACAAACATAATGAGAAAGATGCACACACGTGCACACATACAGATATACACACAGCCAGACAAGAGACCACTCCTACAGAAATACAGATGCAGAGACCCAGAGGGAGGTGAAGAGAGAGGCCATTGCTTCTTAAAGTGACAGAAGACAGGTCAGCCCAGTGCCTCAGACCAGAAGCATTCATCAGGAGACGCAGGTCCTCACCTGACCTCTGGTAAGCTGATGCCATGGCCTTGAGTCAGGCTGGAACCCTTGGCGTCCTTGTCTCCACCTGTAAAATATGGATGCTAACACCGTTTTTGTGAGTTTGTGGAGAAGATTCCTTGAGGAGGCCCTAAAATATGGAAGGCAGACCCTCTCGACCCTGGGGAGGCTGGGCTGGACAGAGCAGATTCTTTTTTTTTTTTTTTAATAATAAAGTTTTTGGGTTTTTTTTTTTTTTTTGTAGATTTTATTTATTTATTTGACAGACAGAGATCACAAGTAGTCAGAGAGGCAGGCAGAGAAAGAGGAAGGGAAGCAGGCTCCGCGATGAGCAAAGAGCCCGATGTGGGGCTTGATCCCAGGACTCTGGGATCATGACCTGAGGTGAAGGCAGAGGCTTTAACCCACTGAGCCACTCAGGCACCCCAGAGCAGATTCTTAAATAAGAGCCCCAGTCTCCTGCAGTGACAGCACTGGGAGAATCCTGACTGCACACAGGCCTCCATGAGCCAGGAGTGTGGGCGGAGGCAAGGAAGACACAAGAAGAGAGACGTGCTCTTTGTCCTTGTGTCCCGTCTGGGCTCAGGGACACCTGGGGTTTAATTTCTGAAGGAGGCCATGAGGCGCAGCGATGCAGAAGGGGCCATTAATGGGCTGCTTTGTTTCCTCCTTCCCTCCAGGTGGAATGGGGGCACGTCTCCTGAGTTGACTTTCTGCTCCAGGAGTACAGAATCTTCCTAGCTTTGACCCCATGAAGTCCTGGGAATGGGGAATTAGTAACAGGTGTAACCATTTTACTATATTACTAAGGAATTTCATGGAATTTTTTGTTTCTCAAAAAAGCCAGTGAGGTAGCCAAGGCAGGCATTACTTTGAGCGGTATGCCTCTACCTGGGGTATACCATGGGCACTTTCTCAGTGGGGGCCGGTGCGTGTGGAACACTCCATGGGTGAGGTATTAGCAGTAGTGGTTCTTACTCTCATCGTTCCCATTATACAGATGGGGAAACAAGCTAGACAGAGGTTAAGCAACTTGCTCAGATTCCCAGAATCAGAGCTTGGACTCCATCACCCAAGATTGTTTGGCTCCACAAGACCGCAGAATGACACCCGTGGCTTACCCAGGGAGTGGGTTATGGTGTTCACAGGGCCATGAGTCCCCAGGTAAGCAATCCAGGATTGGCACAGCAGATCCATGCTGTCGCTGGGATCCGAGGTCCCCCTATCTTTCTGATCTTCCATCCCTTAAGGGTTGCAAGAGAGGTGCTCTATAGCTATTGCTGCATCTGTACAAAAGCATGAAAAAGAGGGAAGAGAACAGTACAAGGGACAGTGCCTGTAATGGGAAAGAGAACCTTTTCTAGAAATCCCTAGTAGAATACCACTTAGGTTTCCTGCAGGGCCCTCAGCTGCAGGGGAGTCAGAGGAGGTGAAGGCTTTTAAATGGACTCATTGCTGTTCCAAACGAACTCAAGAGTTGTACCTGGGAGAAGGAAGGGGCCCGTGGACACTGGGTAGGCAATGAGCAAATTTGGCTTCAAAGCTATTAGCCCTCTCTCTCTAAATGCCATGCAGTTCCCTCTCCACCAGTCAGTTTGTCCATCCTCCCACTTCTGCCCCTGAAATTACCTTGGCTGAGCACTAACCTTATGCAGGGCTCCTTATCCTTCAGGGCCAATGGTGCTCCCTCTGCTCTGGGCACCTGCTGAGGGGCTTGAGTGGGGGTCCTGGGGCAGAGCTGGGCTGGGAAGGCTCCTCTTGGAGACTTCTTCAGCTGTCTCCCTTGCTATATTGGCATCAGGGGCAGATGGCTCTCCTGAAGGATGAGTGAGAAGTCCTAAGCAAGGCAGACCTTTAGGAGCCTATCACTGAGGCTTAAGAGACAGCTCATTTATCAGGTGTGGAGGTTTCCCTGAAGCGCTTGAGGAGGCCTGTCAGCTGCAAGATCTATGACCTTTATGTCAAGAGTGACCCATGCAGGCAGTGCCATAAATCTTTCCGAGCCACAAACTGGGAGGCAGGACTGGGTGAGATTTGGTGTTGGTCTCTTAGAGGCAATTTCCCCAGCTCCCTTGTCCTCTTGTCCTCCAGGATGTCCTCACTTTTAATGGTGGCCGCCTGGGTGGTGTCCAGCACTTGGCGGAGCTGTAGGAGGTCAGGAAAATGATGCGTCCAGTCTGGCTGCCATGCGGCTGTCCTAGGTCTGTCCCTGCTGGGGATGGCTGCCGCCCAAGCCCTGACCGCAGAGCAGGAGGAAGTGCTGTCTGAGCCTGGGCCCTCCCTGCACCTGGCCAGGAGGCTCTGGGTGGCATGGAGAGGGTGGAGGGAGAGCCCAGAGACCTTGTCTCAAAGGATCATTTGACCACATAGTGTGTTGTTTAAGAGCTTTGAACCTGAGTTCAAAGCATTTAAACCCCTGTTTAGCATGCATTTAAACCCCTGTCCGTCCATGACCAGGCCCTCCTCCAGAGCCTCTGAGGATAGACAGGTCAGCACAGGCGTCACACTCCAGCCCTGAGGGAGCCCACACTTTGGGGAGCTAACAGCCTCCTCCAGGGCCTTCCTCTGGATCCGGACCTCACCTCCGCCTTTAAACAGCAGCCTGGATCTGAGGTGAGGGGATCAAGGCAGGAAAGGCTGAGGCTACAGAGGACATCCGAATGTATTTTTTCAGCCCCAGATCCATCATTTTAATGTAACCTGGCCTCCTATTTCAATGATTAACTAAGGAACGGTCTGCCTCTGCGATTGCGATTTCTGCACAGCCCTGATAAGGAAAGCCATAAAATCATCTTTGGGCACCAGAGAAGATTTTATGTATGTCCCAGAAAGGGTGTTTTGATTTTTAGCAGCTTCAAACACAAACCTCCTGCCTAGATTTGGGAGGCTGCTAGATTCCAGGATCCTGTGAGGGCAGGAGGGCCAGGGGGATTCAAGAAGGCCCAGGTGGACACGGCTGGGAGGAGTATGAGAGCCAGGCTTTGCCGTGGTGCTGACTACAGACCCCGGGGCTGCCTCGCTGGAGCCCCCCCCCCCCACTGTCGGCCTGGGGGTCCGTGTGCACCCCTTCCTGAGGCAGTCTCTAGTTAGCTACTGCCTTCTCTAACTGCTTCTGTACTTTGCGTGTATTTCATACATATTAACTCATTCATTATGTATTTGTCCAGCTCTCCTTGGATGTCGGGCTCCAAGCCAGCTCTACAGACATGGTGCACATGAGAGGGTCCCTGTCCTGGGAGGGTTCCTGTAGAGGTGTGCAGACAAAGTAGTAAAGAAGGAACCACCATACACCATGGTAAGTAAAGAGGTCTTTGGACACATATAGTAGGGTCAGGAAAAGTGTTCTGGTGGAAATGGTGGTAAGCTAAGACCTTACTTTGGATGGATGATGGGTGTTGGCCTGGTGAAAGGATAGTTGGAGGTGTCGGGGAGAGAGGAAGAAGGGACAGCAAGTGCAGAGTCCCAGAGGCTAGAAACATGGCCTTCTGGAGAAAACTCCAGTCCTTCAGTGTGGCTGGATCCTAGAGCACAAGGGGGGCATAGAGAGGGATAAGGCTGGAGTATTGGGTGGGAGCCATGTCACAGGACTTGAAACCATGGAGTGGAGGTAATTCTTTTTCTTGAGATCATTGGGAAAACATCACAAGGGCCTCAAGTTGGGTTCCCAAGGAAGAGGGGGCTCTGAGATAAGTACGCTGAATCTTCCCAGTAAGTGTTCTTAGCCAGAACACCTGTGAAGGAAAGCAGGATGCAGAATGAAGTGGGGGGGAAGTTAGATCATACACTGTAACAGAGGCCTCTGCCAATCTCTGGAAACTCTGGAGCTGGGATGGCCTCTCAGTGTTGTCCTGAGTTGACCCAAGGGGGATGAACTTTTGTATCTCTGCAAAAATCAGTTGACCAAATAATAAATAAATTGGACTTCATCAAAATTCAAAACTTCTGCACTTCAAATGATATTACCGAGAAAGTAAAAAGACAATCCACAGATGGAAGAGAGTATTTGTAAATGCTGTATCTGATAAGGATTTAGGATACAGAATATATAAAGAGTTCTTACAACTCAAGAATAAGAAGATAACCCAATTAAAATAATGGGCAAAGAAGTTGAATAGACAGTCCTTCCAAAAGTCCTTCCATGAAAAGATGCTTAACAGCATTAGCCATCAGGGAAAAGTAGATTAAAAACCACAATGAGATACCCTTTCATTCTCACTAGGATGGATACAATCAAAAAGACAATAACAAATACTGTGGAAGATGTAGAGAAATTGGAACTCGTGCCTCACGGGGTCGGGGCGGGGGCAAGGGGAGAGGATGGGGAATATAAAGTGGTGCAGCCTCTTTGGAAAACAGTCTGGCAGTTTCTCAAGGAGTTAACACAGGTTTCCTGTATGACCTAGCTGACTCCGCTCCTTGATACACACATATGTCTACACAAAAAGTTGTACGTAAATGTTCATTGTAGCATTATTCTTAATAGCCAAAATGTAGAACCTACATAGTCATCAGCTGATGCTTGCTCAGGACAGGGAGAGCCCCGAAGGCATTATGTTAAGTGCAAGAAGCCAGAGACTAAGGCCGCCTGTCGTATGGTTCCACTTACATGAAATATGCAGACTTGGCAAGATCAGCAGAGATGGAAGGTAGATGAACAGTTGCAAAGGTATAAGGGGAGGGGGAAAAGGGAGAGACTGCTCATGGCACTGGGTATCTGAGGTATTTTGGAGGGTGTGTGATGAAATGTTCTGATATCAGATACTGACGGTGGTTTTATAATTTTGTGAATGTACTAAACTCCACCGAATTGTACTTTACAAGGCTGAATTTTTAGGGTGTGTGAATTAGAACTCCATAAAAATGGTCATTTTGGATTCATACTCCCAACCTCCTCCAGGTCATGTAACCTGGAGTGAGACATCTCCCTCAGGCAGAGAGCCTTGTCGGGAGAGGGCTCAGCTGTGAGCAGTTAGCAGATCCCACAGAGAGGCCAAGGGAACTCTGGGTCTGAGTTACCTCCCATAGCATCCACTACAGAAGGCTTCCGGGTGGAGTGGTGGAATCTGTGTTTTCCTTTAGCACACAACCTTCATGACAACTCTAAGAGGCAGGCGTTGTGTTACTCTCCCTCTTTTGAGATGAGCAAACTGAAGCTCGCAAAGGTTAAGCAATGGGCTAACCGGGTGGCTCAATTGGTTAAACGTCTGCCTTTGGCTCAGGTCATGATCCTGCGGTCCTGGGATCAGGCCCTGCATCGGGCTCCCTGCTCAGTGGGGTGCCTGCTTCTCCTTCTCTCACTCCCTCTGCTTGTGTTCCCTCTCTCGCTGTCTCTCTCTCTCTCAATCTGTGAAATAAATAAATAAATAAATAATCTTAAAAATAAAAGGAAGTTCAAACAACTTAGATGGGATCTCCATAGCTAGTGGAAATTTGAACAGGAGGGTGAACTTGTGTCCACCTGGGGTCAAAAGTTAGGCTCTTCATGATGATTCTATGCTATTCTGTGCTCAGTCATTCACAGATTTGTTGCCCCTGAAAAATTAATTGGCTTGAAAGACAGTTAATGAAAGGGACCGTGTCTGAGTGCATCTTCAGCACCCACCACAGAGTCTGAAAATGTGCATCACGCTGGAGGAGTTCCCTTCCCAATGACTGCAGACACCTCGCCACTGCTAATACTCAGCAAAGGTCATTTTCTCTAAGTTGCAGGAAAAAATTAACAGAATGAGCAGATTCTCCTCGTTTTTAATCCATTTTTTCAGAGGGGGATGCAAATTCTTGCTTGTTTGTACTAAAATCTAATATCAGAAGGCATCTTATTTATAAAAAAATGTGTAGACTTCTCTTCATCAATATTTCAGTTTCCCGTCAAAGGCTCCCACACCTAAACACATTTCCTTGAAGACATGAGGAGAGTTATGGATTTCAATAAATTGAAGTCAGGGCTGACGGAGGTGCAATTTGACTGCTGTTTTCCCCTAGGCTTTCCCGTGAAGCTGCTTTTTGTGGCTCATGGAGGATCAAGGACTTTATCCTCAATGTATATCCCAACTACTCCCCCTGTCAGACCTGTTATTTCCAAGGCCCCAAGCTGCTGCCTCTTGGATGCATCCTGGCTAGGGATGGGGTACATCTGGGTTACCTTTGGTAGATTTTTCTCCCTGTGGGGGAGACTGGGAGGAGATGCGTGGGTGGGGGTTGCTTAGCTGGGAGACAGTACCTGTAAAGGCACTTTTCAGACTTGCTGACTGTGGGATGATTCTCTAGAACCCAGGGAGGACCACACATGTCACTTTGCTTTCGTGTGAAGTTTCATCTTTAGGACTCAACGAGGGCCTCAATGCTATTAAAGTGATAACATCCCTGTCTGTCAAGGCTGACAGCATCAACAGTTGTTCCTGTCTAAGCGTGAAAGCCTAAGCAAACTTGCAAGGGGAGGAAACAAAGTGCTCTGGGGACCGGCGTGGGGGCCAAGAGGGCTGGGAGGGAAAAACTGGGGGTAGAATAGCATAGGGGTGAAAAGCGAGGCTCCTAGGACCTGCTGTGTCACTCGACCTCCTGGCTGTACTATTACACACACTTTCCAGGTTGTTACCTCATTTTTGAATCAGGGTAATAATAGTCCTCAACAGCTAGGATGGTTGGAGGGATAAAGTGAGATAGAACATGTATGGCAGACATAAGTGGAAATACAGTCACAGGAACAGGGAGAATGCACTGTCCTTTTCTCTCACAGTGCTCTGATTTTCCTCACAAGTCTTCTACCTGCTGGTTAGTGTGGAGGGAAAACCCTTCCATTTTAATCTAATCTGGTAAATTTAGTCTTATTCAAAAATATGAACTGTCCCTATAGTAGTTCTCCCTGTCTCACGGGTGTCTGCTTCCCTTTTCTCTGACCTCTGCTGGTGTCCATGAATGTGAAGGGTTAGGTCCTTGTGCTAGTGGAGGAGAATTGCTTCTGGTCTAGTCAGGGTTCAGTTGCAAGTGAGGAACATACCGAAGGATATTTAATGGCTTGTGAAATTGTTGGAAGAGGTACAGACACAGACTCGAGGCTCCTGTGGCTCTTTCCACGGGACCCCGCAGAGCAGGGCTGCTGGGGCAGTGCTGCCTCTGGCCCAGGTGGGAAGCCACAGAATCAGGAAGAGCCATCACAGCTCCTGGCTGGATGCATGCTGCCTGGACCCCAGCCCACACCAGGAACATGGGTGCCCCACTTCTCTCCCCACATCCTTAGAGGCTGATCTCTGTTTTGCTTCAGTGCATCTTATTAGCAGAACCTAAATCACATCCAGAAACCCTAGCCTCATGTCAGTCTGGGAAATGTAGTTTGTGGTTTCCCAGCCTCTGCACCATATCAGAGGGGTTGGAATGCCTTTCCTGCTCTCAGTCCTCATTAACGGCTACATTCCTTCATCTGGCTGCTTCACATCCATACATGTCCTTTTCCCCAATGTCTAAACAACTGTGGCAACAAAGTTGCTCCCCTCTCCTTTTCTTTTTTGAAGTATGCTCCATGCCCAATGTAGAGCTTGAACTCACAGCCCTGAGATCAAGAGTCACATGCTTTACAGACTGAGTCAACCAGATGCCCCACAGATTATTCCTTTATAACCTAATATTACTATCCTCTGCAAAAATTAAATGTGTTTACCTTTATCCCCTCAAAAGGATGGCGCAAATTTCATCAGTCACTGCGTCTCTAGGTGACATTATTCTTCTTCTAGTTGGGCGATGATTCTGCCTTTATATCATATAACCTGAAGCTTCAATAGATACTGAACAATCATGATATATACTAGAGCCTATAAAAGGAGAGAAAAGGTGAAGAAAGGGATGATTGGGGCCTGTGTGCTTATATGCATGTATATGTGTATATATTGTATGTACTTAACATGCATGTAAATATACATCAGTGTTTTACTGCACAACAAGACACTTCACTTATTGGCTTGAAACCATCCCCATTTATTTGTAAGCATTCTGTGGCCTGGCTGAGAAGTTGTGATCTGATATGGTTTGGCTGATCTTTGCTAGGGTTACAGGTCATCTAGTGGCTGGATGATCTAGAATGGCCTCACTCCACCAGCTGGTGGTTGGTAGGTTCCCGGAGGGACTCTCATTTTCCAGCAGACTCGCTCAGGGCTGTTCACTGGGTAGTTTGAAAGTTTTAGGCTCCACAAGAGATCAAGCCACAAGGGGCAAGAGTTCTCCAGTCTTCACTTATGGCACATCCACTAATGTCCCATTGGCCAAAATAAGCCCCATGGCCAACGCTGAATCAATGGATGGAGAAATAGACTCCACCTTCTGTTCGTAGGAGTAGAATCTTATGGCCATTTTTGCCACCTGTCACAATGTACATGTACACCAAGACAGACCATATGGCAGCCATAAAACAAGTCTCAGTAAATTTAAAAGGATTGAAATCATACCAAGTCCATTTTCTGGACACAATAAAATTAAACTGGAAATCAGTAAAACTAGGATATCAGGGGAAAACCCCCAAATACGTAGAAATTAAACCACAGTCCTTATCGTGTTTGGAGGAGGCTGACAGGAATCTGTCTTTACTTTTCTTCATCCCTTTCTAGTCCTAATTGTTTTCACAAGAATGGCAAAGATTTGGGATATTTGTCAGCTAATGATTCTTAATTCTCTTGGGCACAGCCTGTTGCCGTGTTTGCTCATTTTTACCCCCAAATGTTCTAAGGATTACTACTGGAGTCAAGTGACAATTTGTTAAAAGGTGTATTAGGATTTTCCAGAGAAACAGAACCAAAAGAATATATTATATATATATCTATCTATATATATATATAGATATATATATAATTTCATAGGAATTGGCTCATGTGTTTATGGAGGCCAAATGGTCCCACAATTTGCCATCTGCAAGCTGGACAGCCAGGAAAAGTAATGGTTTTCAGTTTTAATCTGAAGGTGTGAGCCTGGGGGCCAATGGCTTAAGCCCTGGTCTGAACCTGAAAGCCTGAAAACCAAGAGCACTAAAGTCCAAGTGCAGAGGACAGATGTCTAGGTTTAAGCAAAGAGAGCAAATTCTCTTTTTTTGTTCTCTTTGGAGGCCACCTACCCACATCTGTGAATGTAATCTTCTTTCCTCATTTCACCAATTCAAATGCTAATTACTTCCAGAGACACCCTCCCAGACACCGCCAGAAATAACGTTCCCCCAGCTCTCTGGGCATCCCTTAGCCCAGTCAAGTTGGCACATAAAATCAACCATTGCAGATTCCTCTCATGTCTCACTTGTCCAAGTTCAGTTCTTCCATGTCCTCCAAAATGGTGCACTTTCATCAGGCACTAAGCCCGGGACCATTTCCCGCCTGCCAGCGGAGCCTCTCGTCAGGCAATCCCTCCCTGCTTTAGCTACTGTGGAACCACATCTGATCCTTCTCACTGGTCTTCCTCAGTAGCTGGAGGATTAGCATAGAATCTGTTGATATCAAAAACCTGTCCTGAGAGTTCTATGTATCCTATTTGGATCCCAAGCGTGGGCATCACTAATCAGTCATGACGCTGTCTCACTGACCTCTGGAAGGCAAGGCACAGGCAGCCCCTGCCAATCAAATGGAGTGGGCACCAGAGATGAACCTGAATTGTCATCTCAATTTTAAGTACTTGCCCTCGTGTCCCTTTGCCCACTGTAACCCTAATAAGTTGTTCTGATGTTCTGGGTATGGGCGGGAAGGGAAGGAGAAGCACATATCTTAGAAACATGCTATCATTGTCAGAAGTGCAGGAAAATGACTACACAAAATAGTGAAACAAGGCATGGCATCCGCCCCCCCCCTTCCCATGAGTGTAAGATTTACGGTGTTTTTCAAATCATAAAAATTTTTTAAAATACCATAAGCTGTTGCTGTGTGGGGAGACTTAACCTCAGGCTGTCTGTGCTCTTCTTCAAGCATTTTTCTCTTAAAGAACTGTCTTCTGCCCATATTTCCAGGGATCCTAGAAGCGTTTCCCCTTGTGGATGAAGAGGGTCTGTTGATTTGACAAGCCAGTGCTGTCACAGGACTTCAGAAAATACCTTATTTGCACACCAGAGGCCCCTCTTTGATTTAGAAATACAAATAGTGTACCAGCAATCAGCTCTTGAATTTCTTCTGTGTGCCGGGCACTCCCCTAAATGATGTGTCTGCCTCAGCTCCTTCATTCCTCAACACAGTCCTGGGAGCCTAGTCCTGGCAGCTTCATTCTCCTGATGATGAAATGGCCCCAAG
Source organism: Enhydra lutris kenyoni (assembly GCF_002288905.1). NCBI lineage: Eukaryota > Metazoa > Chordata > Mammalia > Carnivora > Mustelidae > Enhydra > Enhydra lutris. The sequence goes on from NW_019154089.1 coordinate 3,174,161, forward strand.
ATGTCAAGAAATCATCCTAAATTGCACAGCCAGCAAGTGGCCAGGTTAGAATTCGAATCCAGGTCTGTATGGCATCAAAGCCTTAAGTAATACTCTTCCTCGCCTCTCTCTCAGGAGTCAGAGAGCTCTCGCTTTTGGGGGGTCTTACAGACCTCTCTGCCTTTTTTCTTGCTTTCCCCTACCTTCTTCAGCTTGCACGAAGTCAGACAGTTTTCAGTCTCTCTCCCCTTCCTCTCCTCCTTCCCTCCTGTTAGTCTGGGGAGGCTTGGACATTCCTCAAACAGGAACACCTTTCATCCCAGGGAATCTGCTTAAAATGCAGGAATCCCTGGACAGAGAAAATCACCTGAGACCTAAGGAAGCGGTCCTGTCAGGTCCCATTGGGAGAGCAGGATTGAGGGAGGCAGGAGGAAGCTCGGGAGGGGAGGGGAAGTAGGGGAGGGCAGGAGGTGGAGCTGCTAAGTCAAGTTGCTCTTAACCTCACAGACCTTAGGCCTTAGCCCTCCAGAGTTCTTCTTTGTTAATCCTCTTCCCAAACCCTCCCCTGAGCACCCATCATAGGCTAAGCTCTGTGCTGGACTCTGGTCATCCTTGGAGAACGAAACCGTACCCCTGGGAAGTCAAGAGTAGGGAGCAGGACAGGTGCACTTGTGGGCCTGCTGCCCCTGGAGAGGTGCTTTCAGGGGAGGAAGGGTGGAGAGGGGCCGGGGAGGAAAGACCCTCTCTTTGGAACCGGCTCCTCTCAGCCCTGGTCACCCCAGAACTTCAGGTGGTTGGTTTTCTTTTCTTTTCTTATTTTTTTTTAAATTATACTATAAAGTTTCTTAGATTTCCTATTTACTTATTTATTTGAAATAAGACCAAGTACTTTATTATGTAACTTAAAAGTCTGTGTGAAAGCTACAAATAACGCACCAAATAATATTATACAGTTATGCTATGTATAACACAGAATATGTATACAATATTAAGGTAACAATTCCTAGGCCTACAGACAAATTTAAGAAAAAGTTATAGTTGGGCATTTTTTTTCTTTCTTTTTTAAATTAACATATAATGTATTTGCCCCAGGGGTACAGGTCTGTGAATCATCAGGTTTACACATTTCACAGCACTCACCATACCACATACCATCCACAATGTCCATAACTCAGCCACCCTATCCCTCCCCCAACAACCCTCAGTTTGTTTCCTGAGATTAAGAGTCTCTTATGGTGTGTCTCCTGATCCCATCTTGTTTCATTTTTCCCTCCCTTTCCCCCACGATCCCCCATGCTTCCTCTCAAATGCCTCATATCAGTGAGATCATATGATGATCATCTTTCTTTGACTTATTTCACTTAGCATAATGCCCTCTAGTTCCATTAACATGGTTGCAAATGGCGAGATTTTGGGTATTTTTTTGATGGCCACATAATATTCCATCGTCACCCCAGAGCTTCAGGCCATGCTCTGTAGTTTTCCTTTCTGCTCTCGGGCTGGTTGTGAAGACCAATACACCTCTTGACACCAGGTCTTGACATCATTAAACCTCATGAACCTTCCTGGAGCTCCTCACTGCCTGGGAGGAAGCTGCTCTCTCACGAACCCGATTCTGCAGACCGGGCATCAGTTTTGGGGGTCTCAGGTTTCAGAGGCCCACCAAACACTTGCCTTTTTTTTCCTCTGCCTGTAGCGTCTAAATATTTTACCTGAGAGAGGCTGGTCCTGGGATGTGAATCATTGCCCATCATTTTCCAGCTGGTTGGGAGGAAAGGCTTCCGCTTTTCGGTGCTTCCAAAATGGCTTGTGTGTGTCCCTGTGTTTTAGGTCAGACCACCTCAAACGTACTCTGAAAGAGAAGGAAAAATGCCTACAGTCTTTCAGGGGTGCTGTGCTACAACACTCCTAAAAATTACCTTTCTCTCTGTAGATACTTAGAGATGCTCTCTGCCCAGTTCCTTTCGTCCTGGCCTTTGGAGGGGCCTTGCATGTGGTTTGCTTGAATCCCTGGGCTGGCAGAACTCCATTCCAGAGGCACCCAGTGGGCTGCCTCTCCTTTCCCCCTGCAAACCACACCTCCCACCTTCAACTGCTCCTAGCCCCCGGGGTCCAGTCCTATACAGATTTGTCTCTGAGCCCACTCCCAGCTTAGCCCCGAAACAAAATGGGGAAGCCTCAGCCCACCAAGCTGGACCCAAACCAAGAGATGAAAGCAGTGACTCATTGTTCTGACGCTGGTTGTTCTGATTTCCTTGAGACCTGACAGAGCTTGCTTTAGACTTCTTGGTGCTAGCAGTGCTCTCTCTGCTCTCCTGTTGAATGCTCAATGGCTTGATACTTAAGATTAGACCCGGTTTCCATTGCCCCTTGGTGAAAACTGACGGCATGGTCAGATGGCATAGGCACCTGCAGGCCCTTGGCCTCTGCCTCTGGTATGAGCCCTGGGCTGATGATTCCAGCACCGGCTTTTGCAGTAGTGCTGTTCCGAAATGGTAGGAGAGAGGCGGAGTGCTCCCAAGGTTTCAGCATAATTTGGTTTTATTACAAGGGTTTTCATTTTGATGGCAACATTATTCTTTTCATGGAAGAAATTATCTTCAAATTATTTAATCTTACTCTTCTATCTCTGGGGATACTTTGGGGTATATTGCTGCGGTCTTTACAGATTCCTGGAAAATAGTGGGCCTCTCATTTTAATCATTTGCACAGGCCCACATTTGGAGGGGGAGAGAGGATCTTGTTATCACAGAGACATTGGGTCCCTAAAATAAAGCTAAAATATCTGTGCTTTCCAGAGTAGAAGACCTCAGGTTCTTTTTATTACTCCAAAGGAAAATATTAGCAGTGAAGAGCTGAAGGTTCCTGTCAAGGAAGGTTCTGGAAGAGATAGATTCAGGTATCTTTCTTGGGGTAGCACGTGTTACCATGAATTGTAGATCCTGGGCAGAATACTCATTTTAGTAAAAAAATTTTCTTTGGCGTGAAATAGAGTAGGCATTAAGAAAATAGCTGTTTCGGACAATAACGAAGCAGCTGAATAAGCAGGCTTGGAGAAGCGGGGGAGGTGGGGAGGACCATGGGGCTGGGAGCAGGAAGAGGCTCTGACTCAGCCCGACTTCACCAGAAGCAGCCCTGGAGGAAGGTACAGGTGAGGGTTTCCCTGAGTACCTACAGCTGAGGCTGCTTGGGACTCGTTGGCTTCTCCAGCCAGGGTCAGGAGCCAAGGACATGCCCAGACCACTGTGGCCTCCTGGAGGACAGCACTTGGGGAATATCATGCCTAGGGTTTGGCTAAGTATTAAGTGGCCTGAGGAAAGAGCTGGGGCAGCTGCTGGGGAATCAATCAGGGGGAATGCTGGGAGAGTAGACTAAAGCACCACGCAGATAGGAACACAAGTGTCGGTGCCCTCTAGCCCCCACCCCAGGCCCTTGCAGTACCTCTCAGGTGCCTGAGTCCAGATCCCCTTCCCCGGTCCTTCCTGTCTACCTGCTGGGCTGTCTGCTCTCCTTTCTCAGGCTGGGTTGGTGACAACCTCTTTTGTGTCTCCGAGAGAACTTGGCGGGCGCTTTGGGCACCCTCCCCTGGAACTGGAATCATCTATTTACACCGGCAAGTCCATCTTTGAGGGCAGAGCCTAGCACAGTTTCTGGCCCAGAATATGGTCTCAATAAATAAATGGTAAAATACTTCCTGGCATGCCTTAGACAGGAAGGCGCAATGAGAGGGTATGAAATAATGGAGCATGCATGGGAAAGGGGCTCACTTTTTCGCAGGGTGGCCTTTCCTGGCTCTATAGCCTCAGCTAAGTCACTTTGCCCCTGAGTCTCTGTTTCCCCATCAGTGGGGCAGAGAAGGTGAAGGCAGACGTGTCTGGTGAGGCTCCCACGGGTTCCTGACTGTGAGGGCTGGTGCTTCGCCTGCAGGCAGATGTGAGCCCACCTACATCCAGAAAGTCTCAGCAGGGCCCACAGGATCCGTGCTGTGCTTGCCGGATGCAGGGACCTTTTTCCAGGGTAGAAGGGGTGGTGACAGTCAACACAGCCTCCCATGTGTTCTTGCAACAGCACTGCCTGGTGAGTGTTACTATTGTCATTCCCATTTTGCAGATGGGGGAAGTTCTGGCTCAGAAAGCAGAAGTGATTTTCCCAAGCTTCCCAAGGTTGGAATCCTAGTGGTCTGCCTCCAGGAACTCAACTGGTTCTGGGGACCTTAGAGGAAATGGCAAGCAGGGTGACAGCCAGGTCAGACTTCCCTACCTAAGGCCCAGGAGTAGGGAAGTCTGAAGCTCTCAGCTCTGGAGACAGGTATGTTTTGGGGGGCATCATCCCCAGCCTTGGATTTGGGGTGTCAGGTCGTCCCTTTCTGAGAGCTGTGCTCCAGGGGCTTCAGCCTGCCCAGTGCCCAGGCTCTTGACTTAAAGCTCTGTTGTGTCACTCCTCATTTCAGCCCAGGGACAACAGGGGCTGGCTATCAGATGGGGGGCAGGATAAGGACTGTCATTCTCACTCTCCCTGCAGGACAGGGTACTGCCAGCACATTCTCCACTCCCCTGGCTGCAGCTGACTTAGGCGAAGTACTTCCAAGCATGGCCAAGGAGGCCCAATGGGAGGTTTAGCAAAGTGGTGAAGGGTGGCTCAGATGTCAGGTCTGGGGTTTGAGTCCTAGTTAAGCTGCTTACAAGTTGCTTGACCTTTCTGAGTGGACAATTCATCATCAATCTAACGGGGATGACCCTACTCATCTGCATGGCTGGTCTGGCTCCCACGAGACATTCGCAAATTGTAGCTGTTGTCAACATTAGTAGGTTTACGATGGAACTAGCAGCCCTGGGGTGGGTGTGTTTTGGGGGGGGCAGGGGAACAGGGGGCTGGTCTGTGGAATGTTAGTGGGGGTGGGCTTGTGGAAGGCTCAGGGCTGCCGTGAAGGGCTGGTCAGAAAGTGGAGAGCATCCCGGCCCCTGGCTGTTGGCTGTGCCAGGCATGGTGCCTTGTCTGGGTGGAGCCATCATTCATCTCTGTTTTCTGGATTCAGCCGTTTGATTAGAGCCAATATGTCTACTGAAACTGCCTAGAGAAGTTGGTTTGAGATAAGATAAAGGACGGCATTAAGAAGTGATGGTATAGATTTCTGATGGTTTTGGAATTTGTCTTTAATTAGAAAGAATTTATTTGGAGTTTGGGCTGGGTTGAGTTGAGTTTCCCTGACTCTATTTTATTTTATTTTATTATTTTCTTGAGAGAGAGTGAGCAGGGAAAGGAACAGAAGGAGAGGGACAAGCAGACTGTGCAGAGCATGGGGCCCGACTCGGGGCTTGATCCCATGACCCTGAGATCATGACCTGAGCCAAAACCAAGAGTCAGACTCTGAACTTACTGAGCCACCCAGGTGCCCCTCCCTGCCTCTTGCTATATTGTTTCTCCCTTTTGCAGGGCATATTGGCCACATATTTCCCCTCTGCAAAAGAAGGAAGTTTGCTTTTTGTCTGTTTTCTTCTCAGGACTGCTGCCTCTCCCCCAGGGAGCACTGGTTGGGGATGACCACATAGTATTCAGTGGGGAGGGAACCCACATGAAGGAGAAAGCTGGGGGAACAGGTACCCAGAGCTGCCCTTGGCTTTCTCCAAATGGGAAGAGGGGTGTTTGAAAAGGTTGAGACCTTAGAGACCCCCATTTCTGGTGCTCATCTGGGTAGTCATCTCTCCTGGAACTGTTGCAAAGTCTGGGTGGAAGATATCAATTGGGCTTCAGCTCTTCCCAGTCGTATTTTAATGCCCCAATCCTCATCCCTGCTACAAATGTCACCCAGCTCAGCATACATCTTACCGCCTCCATCTACCCCCCTCCCCAGACTACCCTTTTTGTTAACCTGGATGAAAGCATTAATAGCTACTCTCTCTGCTTCCAGCTTTCCTAAGCCCCCACCCATTCTCTGCACAACAACTTAGTAACTTCCCGTGGTGCTTGCAATGTAATGGAACACCCTAAGCAGTGCCCTAGAGCCTTCCAGGCCCATCTGTCTTCTACACCAGCCCTCCTTCAGCATCCAGCAGGACTTCACATACACTATTCCCTCATACTATAATGCTTTTCCCACTGACATCCTCCTTTGTCTTGACGAACGCCTGTGCATCTTTTATGCTTCTGCTTAAACGTCTTCACCTAGGCCTGCCATGACCCCATCAAACTAAATCAAATCGCCCTAATAAATCCTCTCATAATTGACTTTTCCTTCTTGACTCTATCACAGTGGTAGTGCCATGTCTTTTCACATTACTTTATTTAGGTCTGTCCCCTGTGGTCTCTGTGAGGACAGAGACAAGAGCCCCGTATGTTTGCTGAATGAATGAATCAAGTTTCTCCCTTGTCTCTGTGTGGGGTCTCCTGCATCCCTTTCCCCATCAAGACCTTCTCTGGAGATGATTCCACTTTCTTTTTTGAATCCTGTGATTTTTGACTGTGCAATGAATCAACCCTCAAGAAAAAAGAAGCTCACGTAAGTGTAAACACCAGGCACCACCCACACTACATTTGTATTCACTTTGGGCCTTTGGGGAGGGGTGTGGCTACTCCCCCCACCCTTCTCCCCCCCAACCCCCTCCACACCCCCCCACCCCCCCGCCCCGAGCTGTGTGCACAGCGTCCCTGCGGCTCGGAGCTCTGCTTTTTTAGTAGCATGTTTGTAGGCATGTGTGAGTTTCCTCCTAGAGCTCAGGCACTCTTCCCTTGAAGGGCTCCCTGTCCTTTTACCATATGGACATGCTTGCTTTTCAACACGCACTTGGCGAGCACCAGGCACAGTGCCAGGCCCTAGGGGGAGGCAGCTAAGAGTGCAAGCTGTCAAGTCAGAAGACCTACATTTGACTCCTGAGTCCTTCCCTTCCTAGTGGTGCTGTAGGCCAATTATTTAACCTCTGACCCTCAGTTTCCTCACCTGTAAAACAGGAGTAACATCAGTGCCCATAGCACAGAGTTGTGGAAAGGACTGAACGCTGCACACTGTGGAAAGAACTGGGGGCCACACTTGGCATGTGGTAAGGGTGCACAGATGGCCGCAGCTGCTGCTATTATTAATACCAGGAAAGGGAAGTCAGCCTTGGTTGAGATGGACACTCAGATTAATCCCCTCCCCAGTGTGGCTTGGTCTCTGGGCTGTAGGTTCCTGTTTGAAGGATGGGAGGGCCAAGACAGGTGGGCTGTGGAGAGGTGCACAGAAGGCTGGTGGCTCTGTGGGGCTTTCAGGATGTTTGTTCTGGTTGTGTGTATGGGGGCCTCCCACTCAGCATATGAGGCTGCCTGGCCAGAAGCTACATTTCCTAGGGAATCCTCAGACTAGTGCATCTGACTTGTGCACCAAGACCCATGAGGATCTTTTACCTGGAGAGGGACAAAGGAAAATCCCATTGGGTTTCTTGCTTCTCAGAGCACAGCTCTTCCTCTTTGGCCTGGGATGGTGTCAGAGAGTGTGGGTTGGCCCCTGTATACTGGGGAAAGAGCTGGTAAGTGTGAAAGAAAGACCCAAGTGTTTCCCTCCACTGCATGGTAGAGCAGTGTCTTTGCTTTTCTTGGACTCATAGGTTCCTAGAGGCCTTAGAGATCATCGAGTTCAATCTTCAATTTCCTAGATGAGGAAACTGAATCCCTAGCAAGTCATTTTACTTTCCTGTGACCCAGTCTCCTCATTTGTAAAATGAGGACAGTAACACTTCTTTTGCAGAGCTAAAAGGAATGCGACCAGTCCAGCAGAGTGGTTAACTTCTAGTAGGTATTTAGCAAATTTAAATTCCTTCCTGTGTGTATGCTACTCCCATGCTCTGCTAGATTTCCCTTACTGAATTGAGGTAATAGGGGATTTTCTGGGGGGTATTTTAAATTGTGTATATATGTGTATGTGTGAAGAAGAGCTTTAGTACTAGAACCACTAAAACCTGAATTTGAATCTTCACCTGGTTACTATTGGGAGAAAAAAAAAAAACAAAAAAACCACACCCCATAACCAAAACTTGGGCCAAGTCATGGAACTTCCTAGAAACTAAGCTTCCTCATCTGTAACATGGACATGTCTGCCTGCTGACCTCACAGAGCTGGTACAAAGCTTGAGAAGAGGCATGCACACAAAAGGGCTTCAAAATGTATAAAATGTACAGTAAGTGGCAGGCACCATTTTTCCCTCTTATCTGCATAGTGGATTTTTCTGCTAGAGGAATGGGTTCTTAGAGAATGAGCGAAGAGCGGAAATATGAGTGGGAGTTTGATCTGGTCCTTTGAGTGAATCTTAAGAGTAAGCAAAGGCCATGGGCTGGTCTAATTGAAACCTGCAGGTTTTCTCCCCCTTACTCTTTCCACTCCCCTGATTTGTGTGAAAGCTGGGCCTTCTTTCCTATATTTTAATTTTGGTAGTGATCTCTATAACCAAGAGTGAACAACTTCTGAATTGGATAGAAGTAATTCCCGTCTTATCAGGCAAGAATGTTACAATCTGATCCTGATTCATAAGAACCAAGTGTTGAATTCCATTAAAGAGGAGACAAGTCTGTAGTTTATTTGTAGGAAAAAGGGGCAATTTAATCTGATGCATGTGATGAGGTTCTTTCTGAAAACAGCAATGTTAATTGCATCTTTCTCATGTACACTTCATCACATCTTTTAGTATTTTCCCTCTAATGGCTTTCATTCTTTTATCTTCCAGGCATCCTTGGTAAATTCCTCTCTTCTTTCTTATTAACATGTTCATTAATCCTGAAACATTTATTGTGCTTCATTAATCAGGTTAGAGGATTAACAAAAATTGGGATTTTGAGCAATTAAAGATACAGGCAGGTCAGATGCCAGAGTAAAGAATTTTAGTAGGCTGATGGCTTCATTGACCATCTGGGTTTTGTGGATAAAGAAGCCAAAAGTGAAGGGCAATTTGAGTTCAGTTTTCTTCCTGGGTTTTGGAGCTCTCAGCTGAGCCCCTGAGGCATTATGGGTAGGCAAGGTGCAATCTTGCTGGTTCAAAACATATTTGTCCTAAGAGGCATGTTCCTAAGAGTAATCATCTCAGGGTCCATAACACATTAGGGTTTACAGTTGAAAAGCAATTATTTTAAAATATCGTTCTTTTATCAAGTCTTTTTGGGACTCTAATACTTCGTTTCTTCATATTTAAGATAGAAATGCTAATGACACTAGTAATAATAATGAGAGTTGTCATTTACTGAATATTTACTATGAGCCAGACACTATGCTAAGCTCTTCACTTGAATTATCTCATTCAATCCTCATATGAACCCAAAGAGAAAAGTTCATATTATGTGTCTTTTCAACAGATAAGAAATTAGAGCACAGAGAAGGTGATTATCTCATTCATGGACACATAGATAGTGTGTGGTAAAGCCAGAGTGACCATAGCATAATAGAATAGGCACGGAATTGGAATACGAGCCTTGGATTCCAGCCTTGATTATCTCATTAATTCTGTGACCTTGGAAGTCATCCAACCTCTCTGGGTTTCAGGGTTTTATTGTCTGCTTGTAAATGGAAATGATGGAAAACAAGGACTTTATTTAAGCCCTTTCTATCTCTGACATTCTGGAATGCTGAGAAATTATATGGAGTATAAAAAGGGCCACCAAAGTGGACCGAATAGAATTATCTCCCATGCGGAACACTCCAGCTGGCCCTGATTTCTAGTTGTGACCCCTCTGTGCTGGTGCCCATGATTACTCTGTGGAGAAGTCCTTACCAGGCTCTGAGCCATTCTCAGCCATCTCTACACTCTAAGCCCCTTGAATATTGCCCTCAATTTTGCAGTTTCTCTTCATGTGCCCCGAAGCCCAGATGACATGTAAACACTTAGACCAAGAACAATAATTCTGCTTCTTGGTATTGAGAAGTATATCAATTTTCTGTAATTCCTTGTAGCAGAATGAGCATACATTATAGAGTTCAAGTGCTTTGAAAATAAGCTATGAAGAATTGCTATCTGCTGAAAGAACTGGCAATTTGTCAACTTTCAGTGGCTGAGCATCTGAGTGTACTCTATGTGGTTTGTGCTGTCAGTGCTGGTCTCAGAGAGGTGTGGGCAAAGGAGAAAGATGAGGGGGAGGGGAATGCCCCTCATCCTCTCAGGGAGAAAAAGAATTAAGCTGTTGGAGATGTGATAGGATTTTTACAAGAACTTGAAGGAAGCTATGTATATTACAACATATGGGTCTCAGTTTACATCAAGATAGAAATGAAAAACAAGGAAAAATCATGGAAATTTTGGTATAACATAACTTTTTTAAAAAAGATTTTATTTATTTATTTGACAGACAAAGATCACAAGTAAGCTGAGAGGCAGGCAGAGAGAGAGAGAGAGAGAGAGAGAGAGAGAGAGAGGAGGAAGCAGGTTCCCCGCTGAGCAGGAAAGCCCGATATGGGGCTCGATCCCAGGACCCTGAGATCGTGACCTGAGCCGAAGGCAGAGGCCTCAACCCACTGAGCCACCCAGGTGCCCCGGCATAACATAACTTAATTATACCATCCCTACTACCTGCTATTCTCATCCAGCCCCAAGAACTTATTTACCTGTGTCAACACCAGCAAATGTCAGCATCACTTGGTACCGTTGAAACATTTCCTACTTTCCCTCAGTAACTTTGTAATTCACATTTCAGTTATTGTTGGTTATGGCTTCTTGGTAACTGCAAAAGATAGAATAACATTCTTCTTTTTTCCTTGGCTAATATTTCAGTGGTGTCTGCTTTTGCAATTGTTTTTTTTCCCCTATGTCCCTCCTCTCATTTTTCCTCCCTTCCCTTCTCCCTCACCACTGTCTTTCCCTATATTTTTAAAGGATTCTTGGAAGAGGTTGATTAATGATCACCACTATCCCAGGTTGGAAAAAACTGCATTTTAGCAAGCAAGATCAGAACCATGGACAGCATCACCATTATGTGCAGGCATCTCCAAATTCATTATTCCTTTATTTTATTTAAATTTTTTTTGAAAACAGCAACGTTATTTATTTATTTATTTATTTGACAGACAGAGAGAGAGAGCACAAGGAGGCAGAGCAGCAGAGGGAGAGAGAGAAGCAGGCTCCCCACTGAGCAGGGGATGTGGGGCTTGATCCCAATACCCTGGGACCATGACCTGAGCTGAAGGCAGTCACTTAACCAACTGAGCCACCCGGGGCCCCCGTTATTCTTTTTAATTAAAATGACTAAACAGTGTCGTCTTTGGGCATGATTGAAATTTGTAGAAAAAATTATGTATTTATTTAGAAGCTACAGAGCTGAAAGTGGACTATGACCTCCTCTATTGCTCTAGGAAAGAAAATGTTTTATTTCTAGCATTCTGACAGCCTCAGCCAGAATTTGTGGCAGAAAGTTAACTGTGGTTAGTTTTGTGTAAGGAAAGAGGACATGATTCTTGCTGAGATTGAAAAAGAAGAAGCCGGAATTGACTGACCAGAGGTGGTGGGTCTGGAGTTTGGCTGTGTATTCCTAAGTGGAGAACAGTGAGTAGTTTGTCTAGGGATCTTGGTCTCATGGGCATTTATAGGCGTCATGGGTGAGAAACTGGTGTACATTTTATTCTCATAGGCATAGAGCATCAAATGACATGCAAATCGGGTATTGTTATTTTGCTGCTGTTAGCTCGTGCAGTTTACAAAATGTCACAGAGCTAGGAGAATAATAATGTAAGTATCAAAAACATTATCCAGAAGTAAGGGAGAATCTGATTAAGGTAAACAACCTTTCCCCAGTAGTCAAGACTTGGGGAGGCCCTCTGTTGAGGAGGCTAAGGCTGAGATAGATACCTTACTGCCCAGAGGAACTGGTCCTAGAATGGATGGTAAGGTAGACCGAGGGATGGGAATGTTATGAGGATCATGTGCTATCAGAGACTCAAAAACATTTAAATATTAATTATATTATGTATTTTTTGAATAAGCAGGACACGCAGAAGTTGTGGTGTTTTTATTGTCATGCAGGATTATTTAACTTTTGGATATTTGAATTTGTCAATCTGTTCCTTTATGCCATCTGGATTTTGTGTCATATTTTAAAAAGCCTTTGACTTTAAGATGATAAAAATACATATTGCTATGTATTTTGTGAAGCAGTTTAATGATTTGATTTTTTTAATGTTATTTTAAAAATTTTTAGGCGTATCTCTCTGTTTTTCCTGTCTCCCAGACATCCACTTCTACCCAGAGGCAATTTACTGTTATCAATTTCTTATGAATCTTTCATGAGATATTCTATGCATATAGAAGTATAGGTCTAACATACATTATCTTTCTTTAAACAGAAGTTAGCTTACTGTACACACTATAATGTATCTTGCTTTTTTTTCAGTTAAGAAACTGTCTTAGAGGTAGTTCCATATCAGTACACATCAAGTTGCCTCATTCTTTTTTTTTTTAATTTTAATTTTTTTAAAGATTTTATTTATTCATTTGACAGACAGAGATCACAAGTAGGCAGAGAGACAGGCAGAGAGAGAGGAGGAAGCAGGCTCCCTGCTGAGCAGAAAGCCCGATGCGGGGCTCCATCCCAGGACCCTGGGATCATGACCTGAGCCGAAGGCAGAGGCTTTAACCCACTGAGCCACCCAGGCGCCCCAAGTTGCCTCATTCTTTATAGATTTTGTGGCTCTTTAGGAGGTGCGATTGTATTCAAGCTTTGTATCAGCTCTGTGAGGTAAATGGGCAGACATTCCTGTGATACAGTTGAGGAAACTGAGTTATCATGAGATTCTGTGACTTGTACAAGTTTTATTTCCCTAGTAATAGAGGGCTTTGAATCACATTTAGGTCTTGTGGTTTTAGTGCTAAAGCTCTTCTTCTAATACACACGAAAATTATGCCAGATATTCACTAGAAAGTTTCCTCTCAGCTTATTCTTGTAGAGTTGAAATCTCTCTGTTTTCTATTTGTCTTTATTTTATGTAAATCTAGATTGATAGTAATTTTCTTTTGGTACATTTTACATATAATTCCTCACCTTCAGACTTCCATTGTTGCTACTGATAACTCAGCTGTCAATCTAACTCATTCCTCTGACACTTTCCTCTGTGTGTCTTTAGAGGTTTTTTTGCTCTCTTTGCTGTTCTGTGGTTTCACAATAGGACATATCAGATAACTTTTCTCCTTCCTTCCCTCCCTCCCTCCCTCCCTTCCTTTCTTCCTCCCACCCTCTCCTTTCTTCCCTCCCTCCCTCCTTCCCTCTCTTCCTGCCTGCCTTTTTCTTTTTACTTATCCTTTCTGGGGTTTGTTGGGCTTTTTGAATCTGTGGATTGGTATCTTTTATATATTCTGGAAATTTTTCTGCAAATTTTCCCTCTGACTCATTTTCTCTTCTCTTCTACTGATTAAATTTGTTAGATCCTTTCATCCTATCCTCCTTGCCTCTTTGTTTTTAAACTCCTGTATTGAAATGTAGTTCACATTCCATATAATTTATCAATTTAAAGTATATAATTCAATGGTTTCTTCATATATTCATAGAATTGTGAAACCATCAGTAAACACATTTTAGAACTTTTAACCACTGCAAAGAGAAAGTCCTTGTCCTTTAGCTATTATCTCCCAATTCCCTATCCCATCAGTTATGGACTGAATGTGTCTCCCCCAAATTCATATGTTGAAATCTAATCCTCAATGTGATGGTATTGGAGGGGAGTCTTTGACAGATAATTAGGTCATAGAGTGGAGCCCTCATGACTGGGAAGAGTAGTACCCTTATAATAAGAGTCCAGAGAGCTAGCTCAGTCTTTTTCAGCTATATGAGGATACAGTGAGAAGTTAACAGTCTAAATCCTGGAAAAGGGCCTTCACCAGAACATGGCAATGCTAGCTAGCACCTGATCTCAGATTTCCAGCCTTCAGAACTGTGAGAAATAAATTTCTGTGGTTGGTAAGCCACCCAGTCTATGGTACTTTGTTACGGCAACCTTGACTGCTGAAGACATCACCAAACTCTAAGCAATCCACTAATCTACTTTCTGTCTCTGTATTTGTCTGTTCTGACATTTCATGTAAATACAGTCGTATGATCAATGATATGTAGTGAGGGTTTTTTTTTTTTTCCACTTTGCCTAATGTCTTCAAGATCCATTCATGTTGTAACATATATCTGCACCTTATTCTTTTTTATGGCTGAATAATATTCCACTGTTTAGGTATACAACATTTTGCATACACATTCATGAGAGGATGGACATGTAGACTTCCACCTTTTGGCTGTTATGAATAATCCTGCTATAAATATTCATATACAAATTTTTGGGTAGACAAGTATTTTCATTTCTCCTGGGTATACACCTAGGAGTGGAATTGCTGGGTCAAATATTAAATCTAGGTATAACTTCTTTGAGAAACTTCTAGATTGTTTTCCAAAGCAGCTGTGCCATTTTATATTCCCACCAATAGTGTATGAGATTTCCAGTTTCTCCATATCCTTACCAACACTTCTTATTATTTGACTTTTTTATTACAGCCATTCTAGTGGATGTGAAGTGGTTTTGATTTGCATTTCCTTGACACAAATGATGTTAAACATCATTTTAATGTGCTTACTGGCCATTTCTTTATCTTTCTTGGAGAAATGTCTCTTCAGATTTTTGGATCATTTTAAAATTAGGTTATCTGTATTTTAAAAATTTATTTTTATTTTTTTATTAACACATAATGTATTATTAGCCCCGGGGTACAGGTCTGTGAATCTCCAGGTTTACACACTTCACAGCACTCACCATAGCACATAACTTCCCCAATGTCCATAATCCCAAGGTTATCTCTATTTTTATTATTGAGTGTAATTATGTTTATATAGTTTAGATGCAAGTCTTAATCAGATATGATTTGCAGGTATTTTCTACCATTCTGTGGATTGTCTTTCACTTTCTGGGTAGTGTCTTTTGAAGCAAAAGAGTTTTTAATTTTGAGGAAGGGTTCAATTTATCTATTTTTTTTCTTTTTTTGCTTATGCTTTTTGTGAGCATAAGAATCCATCATCAAATCCAGGGTCATTGAGATTTATTGTTGCATTTTCATCTAAGTGTTTTCTAGTTTTTGCTTTTACATTTAGGTCTTTGTTCCATTTTGAGTTCATTTTTGTATGTGGTCTGAGATAAGAGTTCAATTCCATTCTTTTCCTTTGGCAATCCAGTTGTCCCAGTAGCATTTGTTGGAAAGAGTATTATTAGATCCTTGCTGAAAATCAATTGACCATAAATGTATGGATTTACTTTTAGACTCTCAGTTCTAATCCATTAATCTATATGTCCATCCATATGCCAGTACTACGTGGACTTGATTACTATAGCTTTGTACTAAGTTTTATTACTCTTATTCCTAAGTATTCTACTATTTTTGATGTTGTTATACGTGAAATTGTGTTCTCAATTTCATTTTCAGATTGTTTATTTTTAGTATATAAAAATACAATTAGTTTTCTGTATATTGATCTTGTACTCTGCAATCTTATTGAACTTATTTGCTAGTTCTAGTAGTTTTTTAGTGAATTCCTTAGGATTTTCTATATATAGTAGTTTTTTAGTGGATTCCTTAGGATTATCTATATATAAGATCATATCATCTGTGAATAGAGATAGTTTAACTTCTGCCTTTCCAACATAGGTGTCTTCTATTTATTTCATTTTCTTGCCAAATTGCCATGGCTAGAACATCTGGTACAATGTTCAGTAAAAGTGGTAGGGTGGACATCCTTCTGGTTGTTGTTGCTGTTGTTGTTTTTGTAATGCTAACTTGTTGCTTTTATATTAACATAATGTATTATTTGCCCAAGGGTACAGGTCTGTGAATCATCAGACTTACACATTTCACAGAACTCACCATAGGACATACCCTCCCCAGTGTCCATAACCCAGCCACCCTATCCCTACCCCTCACATCATTTTTTTTAATAAACATATAATGTATTTTTATCCCCAGGGGTATAGGTCTGTGAATCGCCGGGTTTACACATTTCACAGCACTCATCATGGCACATACCCTCCCCAATGTCCATATCCCCACCACCCTCTGCTGTCCCCGCTCCCCCCAGCAACCTTCAGTCTGTTTTATGAGATTGAGACTTATGGTTTGTCTCCCTCTTGATCCCATCTTCTTTCATTTTTTCTTTTCCTACCCCCAACCCCCCCACATTACATCTCCACTTCCTCATATCAGGGAAATCATATGATAGTTGTCTTTCTCCGATTGACGTATTTCGCTCGGCATAATACCTTCTAGTTCCATCCATGTTGTCGCAAATGGCAAGATTTCGTTTCTTTTGATGGCTGCATAGTATTCCATTGTATATATATACCACATCTTCTTTATCCATTCATCTGTTGATGGACATCTAGGTTCTTTCCATAGTTTGACTATTGTGGACATTGCTGCTATAAACATTCGGGTGCATGTGCCCCTTCGGAGCACCACGTTTGTATCTTTAGGATATATACCCAGTAGTGCAATTGCTGGGTCATAGGGTAGCTCTATTTTCAGCTTTTTGAGGAACCTCCACATTGTTTTCCAGAATGGTTGCACCAGCTTGTGTTCCCACCAACAGTGTAGCAGAGTTCCCCTCTCTCCGCATCGTCGCCAGCATCTGTCATTTCTTGACTTGTTAATTTTAGCCATTCTGACTGCTGTGAGGTGGTATCTCATTGTGGTTTTGATTTGTATTTCCCTGATGCTGAGTGATGTGGAGCACTTTTTCATGTGTCTGTTGGCCATCTGGATGTCTTCTTTGCAGAAATGTCTGTTCATGTCCTCTGCCCATTTCTTGATTGGATTATTTGTTCTTTGGGTGTTGAGTTTGCTAAGCTCTTTATAGATTTTGGATACTAGCCCTTTATCTGATATGTTGTTTGCAAATATCTTCTCCCATTCTGTCAGTTGTATTTTGGTTTTGTTAACTGTTTCCTTTGCTGTGCAAAAGCTTTTGATCTTGATGAAATCCCAATAGTTCATTTTTGCCCTTGCTTCCCTTGCCTTTGGTGATGTTCCTGGGAAGAAGTTGCTGTGGCTGAGGTCGAAGAGGTTGCTGCCTATGTTCTCCTCAAGGATTTTGATGGATTCCTTTCTCACATTGAGGTCCTTCATCCATTTTGAGTCTATTCTCGTGTGTGGTATAAGGAAATGGTCCAGTTTCATTCTTCTGCATGTGGCTGTCCCATTTTCCCAGCACCATTTGTTGAAGAGGCTGTCTTTTTTCCATTGGACATTCCTTCCTGCTTTGTCAAAGATTAGTTGGCCATAGAGATTAGGGCCCATTTTGGGGCTCTCTATTCTGTTCCATTGATCTATGTATCTGTTTTTGTGACAGTACCATACTGTCTTGTTGATGACAGCTTTGTACTAGAGCTTGAAGTCTGGAATTGTGATGCCACCAACTCTGGCTTTCTTTTTCAACATTCCTCTGGCTATTCGGGGTCTTTTCTGGTTCCATATAAATTTTAGGATTAATTGTTCTATTTCTTTGAAAAAAATGGATGGGATTTTGATAGGGATTGCATTAAATGTGTAGATTGCTTTAGGTAGAATAGACATTTTCACAATATTTGTTCTTCCAATCCATGAGCATGGAACATTTTTCCATTTCTTTGTGTCTTCCTCAATTTCTTTCACAAGTACTTTCTAGTTTTCTGAGTATAGATTCTTTGCCTCTTTGGTTAGGTTTATTCCTAGGTATCTTATGGTTTTGGGTGCAATTGTAAATGGGATTGACTCCTTAATTTCTCTTTCTTCTGTCTTGTTGTTAGTGTAAAGAAATACAGCTGATTTCTGTGCATTGACTTTATATCCTGACACTTTACTGAATTCCTGTACAAGTTCTAGCAGTTTTGGAGTGGAGGCTTTTGGGTTTTCCATGTATAGTATCATATCATCTGCAAAGAGTGATAGTTTGACTTCTTCTTTGCCAATTTGGATGGCTTTTATTTCTTTTTGTTGTCTGATTGCTGAGGCTAGGACTTCTAGTACTATGTTGAATTGCAGTGGTGATAATGGACATCCCTGCCGTGTTCCTGACCTTAGGGGAAAAGCTCTCAGTTTTTCTCCATTGAGAATGGTATTTGCGGTGAGTTTTTCATAGATGGCTTTGATAATATTGAGGTATGTGCTCTCTATCCCTACACTTTGAAGAGTTTTAATCAGGAAGGGGTGCTGCACTTTGTCAAATGCTTTTTCAGCATCTATTGAGAGGATCATATGGTTCTTGTTCTTTCTTTTATTAATGTATTGTATCACATTGATTGATTTGCAGATGTTGAACCAACCTTGTAGCCCTGGAATATATCCCACTTGGTCATGGTGAATAATCCTTTTAATGTACTGTTAGATCCTATTGGCCAGTATTTTGGTGAGAATTTTCGCATCTGTGTTCATCAAGGATATTGGTCTGTAATTCTCTTTTTTTTTAAATTTATTTTTTTAAGATTTTTATTTATTTATTTGACAGACAGAGATCACAAGGCAGAGAGGCAGGCAGAGAGAGAGAGAGGGAAGCAGGCTCCCTGCTGAACAGAGAGCCCAATGCGGGGCTCAATCTCAGGACCCTGGGATCATGACCCGAGCCGAAGGCAGAGGCCTTAACCCACTGAGCCACCCAGATGCCCCTGTAATTCTCTTTTTTGATGGGATTCTTGTCTGGTTTTGGGATCAAGATGATGCTGGTCTCATAAAATGAGTTTGGAAGTTTTCCTTCCCTTCCTATTTTTTGGAACAGTTTCAGGAGAATAGGTAATAATAATTCTTTAAATATTTGTTAGAATTCCCCTGGGAAGCCATCTGGCCCTGGACTTTTGTTAGTTTGGAGATTTTTGATGACTGTTTCAATCTCCTTACTGGTTATTGGTCTGTTCAGGTTTTCTATTTCTTCCTGGTTCAGTTGTGGTAGTTTGTATGTCTCTAGAAATGTATCCATTTCTTCCAGATTGTCGAATTTGTTGGCGTAGAGTTGCTCACAATATGTTCTTATAATTGTTTGTATTTCCTTGGTGTTGGTTGTGATCTCTCCTCTTTCATTCATGATTTTATTAATTTGGGTCCTTTCTCTTTTCTTTTTGATATGTCTGGCCAGGGGTTTGCCAATCTTATTAATTCTTTCAAAGAACCAACTCCTAGTTTCATTGATTTGTTCTCTTGTTTTTTTGGTTTCTATTTCATTGATTTCTGCTCTGATCTTTATGATTTCTCTTCTCCTGCTGGGTTTAGGCTTTCTTTGTTGTTCTTTCTCCAGCTCCTTTAGGTGTAGGGTTAGGTTGTGTATTTGAGACCTTTCTTGTTTCTTGAGAAAGGCTTGTACCGCTATATATTTTCCTCTCAGGACTGCCTTTGTTGTGTCCCACAGATTTTGAACTGTTGTGTTTTCATTATCATTTGTTGTCATGAATTTTTCAATTCTTCTTTAATTTCCTGGTTGGCCCATTCATTTTTTTAGAAGAATGCTGTTTAGTCTCCATGTAGTTGGGTACTTTCCAAATTTCCTCTGTGATTGAGTTCTAGCTTCAGAGCATTGTGGTCTGAAAATATGCAGGGAATGATCCCAGTCTTTTGATACCAGTTGAGACCTGATTTATGACCCAGGATGTAGTCTATTCTGGAGAATGTTCCATGTGCACTAGAGAAGAATGTGTACTCTATTATTTTAGGATGGAATGTTCTGAATATATCTGTGATGTCCATCTGGTCCAGTGTGTCATTTAAGGCCTTTATTTCCTTGTTGATCTTTTGCTTAGATTATCTGTCCATTTCAGTGAGGGGAGTGTTAAAGTCCCCTACTATTATTGTATTATTGTCAATGTATTTCTTTGATTTTGTTATTAATTGATTTATATAGTTGGCTGCTCCCATGTTAGGGGCATAGATATTTAA